>NW_020450849.1:1988567-2120920 GCF_003343035.1 Apteryx rowi
AAAAAAAAAAAAAAAAAAAAAAAAGATGGGAAATGACTCAATGTAATTAAAATGTTTTCCCAATGATAAGGGTCACAAAAACCTCAGACTTATGTCTGATATATGGTCTCACTGTCTGGGTCAAACTTCTAGGGTTAGTTAGTTCTTTGGAGGAAGCTCATTGATTTGCCTTCCCCTCCAGATTTTTCACGTTTGTTGTCTTTTTTTTTCCCTTTCACAGTCTTCAGCTTTCTATTGTATTGTAGTCTCTTTTCTGACACAAATCAAATGAAATAATGAACAAAGACAGTCCTGAAAAGAAAGGACATTTTCCCCAAAACGACAGGCACTGGATCTAGGCCCTTCACTCTTTCTCTGCTGATGGTGTTGATGGTATTGAGGGTGTTTTCAAGCTATCAAACTGGTCTTTTAGCACACCATTTCTCACTCTCTGTCCCCCACTGTTTCTCCTAGTTGTCATTCAAATAGTTCCACTAAAAGAACAAATAAATGCATGCCATGAAAACTAGCAAGATGATATAATGAATGAGTTATAGTAAATGCCTCCAGCATAAAACAATTATGTACCTGCTATTGTCAAAAACATTCAACATTCCCTTTGTTGAAAAGGAAACAGCTATAAATTATTCACTGGGGCACTGAAACCCTTTTCTTTCTTTCTTTCTTTCTTTTTTTTTTTTTGGTTGCTTCCAATTAATTCTTCCCTGAACATCCCTAGGTATTTAGCTGAGGGTAGAAATTTACATGCAGAGAATTTAGCTGTTTCTTGGGCTTGTCAGACTGAGTGTCCAAATCAGGGAAAAAAAAAAAAAAAACAAATTTACCATATTCTCCTGTGCATAATTAGCACTTAATTATAAAAAATGTCATTCAGGATCAGTATAGGTTATGTGTGTCTGGGGGTAATACAACTGGATGTTTAACCCAGAGCCCCTTTCCTGCCCAATAACTCTCATTCTCCTATAATTTGCTCCATACTGAAATATGTACCCCAACCTTACATTATCCTTATTTCTTTAATGATTTTTTTTTCAGATTTCCCAAAGTTACAGGTTTCTTGAAGATACAGAAATAATGACGATTTTTCAAGAAACTGTGTTTTTAAAGAGGCTTTCTGAAGGTGCAGATTATACAATCTGAAAATGAAATTGTGGTAGCGAAAAAGATGGATTTTAATATATACCATCCCAAGTCAGCAGCTTCCTGCCAAACTGTCTTCGTGCACTGAGACCCAATTTAATGTCAGCATGCAAAGTTAGCATTCTATCCTCACTCAAGAAGCTGTGGGATGAGGGCCAAATGGGGTCCTTATTCTCTCTGTTTTTGAAAATCCAGAACATCAGCAGGGCATCTGGAATAATTCAAGAAAATGATAAAGCATCTCATTTTATTGAAGAATGGAACTATGCTCATTTTATGTTTGGCAGTATTTCATTTCTTTTCTAAAGCTGGGCCAAATTAGTGCCTGTTATAATGATCCTGGACAGTAATAAAATGTGCCAGCATTTTCTTAATTTATTAAGCCCTCTGGATTTTTGCCGCTATTAAAGGTGCTTTGTGCTTGTGCCCAGGGAAAAACTTGTCTTTGCAGAAAGAGGGGTGTCCAGATGGATTTGTAGATTTGTAGCTTTTCAGGAGCAAAGCGAACAGGTGTTCAAGGTGGGCCCTGCAAGCTGACACAAAGTCCCATTGCTGCTACTCCAAGGCAAAGGCCGGTATCAGATTGTCCACCATCTCTAGCCAGGTTGGCAATAAGTGGATTTTACAGTCCAGCTGTAAATGATAGACTAGACTTTTTGTGGTAGCCTAAGGCTAAATGAGGAATGACCTAGGTTAAACGTGTCTGGAATGCATGAACCACGCTATTCACCTAAGAGCCCTTTAGTGACAGACTAAAGCTGCAATTACTTCCTAGCAAAGTCCAGGCTGTTTAAAGTAAGTCATGCCCTCTTGGTCCACAAGCAGCATCTAGAGTAGAGGTGAGAGGCACTGGTCATTGGCAGTGACAAACCAAACGTTCCGATTCGGCACAARAGACCCCACAGTCATTATGAACTAGAGATCAAGTTCCAGTGCCTCCAATAATAGCTGAAAATCTCAACAAGGGGAAGCAAAAGAAATTGCTTTCTTTTGCTTTTATGAGAAAGGCATCTTTTTATTGTGTTTGAAATATATCATCTACTTTATGTATACTGGTTAGATATATGCTGGTTTGTGGGGAATCAGCATCACTAATGGTTAACTGAAAAGAAAAACTAAATCTGTCCTCTGCACTAGCAAAAGCCATCAGACATTATCCAGAGGTATATGATATAAGCCTGGCTCAATAGACACCTCTTGTTTTAAGTCACTTTATAATCCTGGGCTATTATGTGTGAAACAGATGAAGTAAGAGGAGTACAATCAGTTTATGAAGGATATTATATGATGTGGTTGCTTGTGATGCCAGGAGACTAACCTCAGTGACCCAGAAGGTCCCTTTCAGTTTTGAGTCTTTATAATTAAAAGCAGTTATAAGCACAGTGAAATTTAGGGARGAAGACTAGCACAGCTGCTGTACTTCATTAAGCAGTGATCACTGCCCCAGAATTGTCCTTGATGAGTTAAGTCAAAGTCACTGTTGGGAACAGAACTTTAGCAGAGGTTCTGCATTAAAAGAAAATAGGTTCCAGAAAATAGGCTTCAATGTCCCCATTTGATCCACRAGGACCTCAATCATAGAAGTAAATGGTATTAAGTGAACGAAAAATGGAGTAGACAGCTGTGTGTTTTGGTTGCTGTTTGCTTAAAGATATTAAAAAAAGGAAGAAGTACTGATTACATTTAGTGTGATCTTTTTTTCCGTTTCATTTGCCTTTTTTCCCCACAGCAACAACCCCAAATATTTGGGGGATTTTTGCTTGTAAAAAGTGTTCAGTTAAACAAGGAACATTTTGTTTAAGGAGGTTTGTAACAAAAGCAAAAGAAATGAAAAGTTAAGTTGACAAATTTGCCTCCTCCTTCAGTTGAAAATAGTATCTATGTCCCCTTGTGAATCTGTTCTGAATAAACTAAATGTTTGGAATTTGGAAATAAATTGCTGCCCTTTCCAATTTTTCCCCCTGTTCAAGCATATTTGACCTGACTTCACAAACAGTGTTTGAGTACCTAAACACACATTTTTCACCAAATAATTTATTACCTGGAAATTATTTGTCCAGTCATACTCACTGTTGCTAACAATCAAAATACAGAGAAGAATTACAGTCAGTTACTAAATATATCTAAATAAATAATTTGAAGACAGTTGCTAAGTATATATTTCCATGAATACTAAAACAAATGAATTTCAGGAGGACCACAGGTATTCGGAAGCCCAAATGAATGAATGGTTTTGGCCAAAAACAGAAGAGGCTGATTTTAAGCACTTGTTTATTAATTTAACTGAGAATGATTATGAGCATAAACAAACAGATGTACTACTTGACAGTCGAGACTGAGAAGTTACATAAGAAATTTCTGTATTTCCAGAAATGAAACAGTTTCACTTTTACTAACCTAAGCCAATATTCAGTGCTTAAAAATGTGTACACTGCAATTGGTAAACAGAATCATCAAATATACCTTCTAAGACTTCTCACTAGTTGTGTACGGTCTCATAAGAAAAGGAAAATTAGAACAGGAGAAGTTTTGCATGGGGCTGGATTAAAGTTTTTGTGTATGCAAGACTGCTGTGGGAGCTCTACGCACACTTGTTAATATAAAAGCTGGTGCTCTGTTTAGTCATGGGTTGGCCCCTTGACCCTTTGCTTCTTTATTTCTTCATAAGGATGCCTACCTGTGAGTTTTGTAACCATTAAATATAATTAATAGCAGCACATTGCTAGAAAGTCAGACATAATTGATTTCTTATTTTTTTCTGTGCTAAAGATCAAGGTGCTATATCCTTCTTCCGC
Source organism: Apteryx rowi (assembly GCF_003343035.1). NCBI lineage: Eukaryota > Metazoa > Chordata > Aves > Apterygiformes > Apterygidae > Apteryx > Apteryx rowi. Next base: position 1,992,503 of record NW_020450849.1, read on the forward strand.
CATTATACATGCAGAGCAATAGGAGAATGGACCCTCTGGGACAAGGCTAATATCCTGTACACTGCTGTCTACCAGATCCTTATTACAAAAAGCTTTCTACCCTAGTAGAGCTGTGAAAAAGCTCATGTAGTAGAGGCTGCAAAATGAGCAACTTTGATTATGTAGTCCCCGTCAAAAGTAAGATTGTAAGTTAGCAAATTAAATTCCTGAACAAGACCTATTCATCAAATAAATCTGAATAGCAAGTGTTTTCAAGAAGATTACAGCCTGTTTGGGGGCAGTAAGAAAAGATGATGGAGAGTTTTCCCTTGACTGTGTGTGTTACTTGTAAAAATTAGAGCTAAGTGAAATTTTCCATGAATATTAAATCAAATGAATTTCAGGAGAACAGCAAGTATTTAGAAACTCCAATTGGTGAACGGGTTGGGGGTCAGAAGCAGATGACATTTTGTTTTAATGTCTTCAAACATGAGAAGATGAGATTATTCATTTTGAAAACATCAGAACAAAACCTTTTTAGTTTTTCCATCAAAATGAATTTTTCTACTTTAATATTGACCTGAAAGTAAATAAAAAGACATGTGCCTCATTTCAGGGAGCTCCAAGCTGCAGAAGAAAACCCCTATGTCCTATTTCAAATTGTTGATTAAGAAAAATCTAAGATTTTTAAGAAGTGTTTTAAAGAATATATTATGACATTGATACATCTTGATCTATTCACAGTGCTTTGTATCAGTTTTTTAATCTGCCTGTAATCATGAAAAAGCAACTCTTCATTTAATACAAAGYCTTTTGAAAGATCCTATTACCCCACATTTTTCTTCTTATGGGGCAAAATTTACAAATATCAGGTTTTCTAACAGCTAAGCAAAACAAATCACGCTGGCCAGGAAAAAGGCTGGAGAAGTAGTGGTAGCAGAAGCCATCCTTTGCCTGTCCGCTATACCTCATGTGCAAGAATAGAATGGTATTCCTGATAACAAGGGAATTGTATGGAGCAGCAATACCCTAGATCGCATGTGTGATTTATATGGAATGGAGGTTTGCAGCATTTTTCCTGTTGGGCCCTACAATGCCATAGAGAACAGACATGATGACAGTGAACTCTCTCCTCTGACAACAGGTACCATAAAGGAGAAGAATTCAGGTATCAAGTGAATGATAATTTTATGTGAAATTTGGAATACAATAGAGAATCAGTGAAGAGTTGAGATATATTAAAGAAAAGCTTTTACAAATGGCAAAAGAGGTGAAACCCTTTCTTCCTCAGGGAAAGTAGTTTTCTGCAAATGAACATAAACTTCCTGTTTCCAGCTTTTCGTAAAGATGAAGGTGAAATCCAGTCTGTACTGAAACACGTGTGAGTTTGCTATTGTCTGAAACAAGTACAACATTGCCTTAGTGTGAAGAAAATAATACACTATAATAGCAGATTTCTGGTAGGACCTGGACTGTGGAAATTAAAGATTAGATTCCAAAAAAGGATGTAGATGCTGCAGTGCTGAGAATTACAACACCCCTGTGTAGGGCTTGCTGTGTTACAAGTCTCCGTGTACAAAGCGTGCAGAAGACTAAGTGATTTAGTAGAGGATTTATTGAAAAAACACCAAAATGCAAGTAAAACAAATGAGGAGCCACATAAATCTCATCAGTAGGAACAAACTGTRGCCTCTGCCCTCTCCAGCCTTTCTCCTGAGGGCTGGCATCCAGCGCTCCCTGACATAATCCCCCATGCTTCCTCAGTATTTCCTAATGACTAGACTAAGCATGTCTTTTTTTTTTGGTGCACAGGTTTCTGTGAGTTTCAAACCCAAGGACATAGAACTGGGAGAAACCTCTTGAGTATGGTCACYTGCTGTTACAGACAACAAGTCCTATTATACTTGCAGAAACTTATCAAATTCCATTTTCAAAGACATATATTGTCTTTTACTGCCACTATTCCAATCCAAAGGCTGATTGCCCTAATGTTTTGGAACCTTCTCCTTTCTAACCTAAACACTCATGGTCAGTTTCTATCCATTTTCTTGATGACAGCAGCCTTCATCTTAAATAGTTATTTCCTTTATTTGATGTTTAGCCCTATTACCTATTCACAAACATAAATCATATTCTTCCTCAGTCCTGATTCTGTTGGGCCAAACCAATCAAGGTTCTTTAATTTTTCCATATAAGACAGAGCTATATCGATCATTCTAATGCATTTTCAGTATACCTGTTCCAGTTATAATTAATCACTTTGGATATCAATGTCCTATTCCATCCAGTATTCTGGGCAGACTGATGATGAAGAATTCAAAAATTAAGATGGGGAGTTGTCCACATTGTCTCTGGAATTTTGTTAACTAAAATGGTTTAAACTGGTTTAAATGGTTTACTTACACTTTTATGATTGTCTTCTGTGGACAGAGCTTTAATCTGACACATCTGAGTCAGATCTCCTGTCTGACACAGAGGAAGGGTTTTTGCAACCACTTTAGCCACTCTCTAAAAGCTCATTAAGCTATTAATTGAATCCAATTCAAAATATAAAAATCCTCTGTTTTCACTTCTGTTTCAGTCAAATAGAACTTCAGCTTTTCCTGCTTTCAGATTAAAAATGCCTAGTCACTGAATCATCARTTAGAGAGGCATCAGGGAGGGCACAGTTTTTGATTGTGTCCCATGGACTATGCTGGAAGGAACAACAGCTTCAGATCGTAAAGTCTTTTGACCACCTGTGAAGAGGTAAGTGCAGAAAGAACATCAAGCCAAGCTCTTCCTGAAGCAACATAGCTACTTATTTGTTGAAAGGTTGAAATAATTTAACATAGTACGTGTTGCAGAAGATCCTTAATTGATACAGAAGCAATATATCTCAGTGCTACAGTTCAGTCTCACCTTCTAATACAGGCTGATGTGTTTTTTTTCTTGTGTTATTTATGTATTGAGTTTTCTGTCTTATTGGCTGGGGAATACAGTATTGAAATAAGGCTTTGAGAACAAAAAGTTTGAGCCTAACACTGGGAGTGAATTAAAAGGGACAAATATGAATCTCATGAAGGTATCTTCAGAAATGCTTATGAAACATTTTAATCCTCCTGCCTGGCACTTCTTCACATTTTTTTGTAACTATCTATGGCTTTTGTTTCACAGCTCCTTCCTAATGTTTTTAATAGTGCATTAGTGACTTTCTGTTTTGTTATTAACTCGCACACAGTAAATCTCTTTGCATTGAAGATTTTGTTCTCTAATTTGAAAAGTAAGGCACCCCATGATCTCAGTATAATTCTTCATATTTCTGTTAATAATTGAGATGAAAATTCATATTTCAGCCTCATCTTTTCATCACACAACAGTAAAATATTATCTTACTATCTCTTGGATGACCCGTCTTTAATTAATTACTACCTTTAAGGCTTATTTTCCATTTTTCTGCAGTGTCTATGCCTGGATATTCACCCAAGGTTACTCACAATAATATGAAAATGGAATAGTTAGATATTGGTACTGCAGTATTCGTTAGTAGAGTGGTTTTACTGGAAGAAAGAATGCTGACAGTAAGAAAGTATTCTTCCTTTGCTTTGAAAACAAATAAATATTTCAGTTTCCACTAGACCAGGCAAGAGAAAGAACAGTTTACAGCCTTAACATCTCTTTAGCTGTGCAGTGCTACTTGTAGCATATATCCCCACTGGTTTTCAGAATTACAGTGCAACATCAAGAGAGGCCGGGAAGTCAGATCAACCAGTGAAAATGTTTTTCATCAAAACAAATACATCTCATCAAGGAATCTGATCATAGTGGGCCAAAACAATATGCATAGTTTCAGATTTGAATATGTTTCATACAAAAAAGATAAGAAATGCAGTTTTTGTAGGAAACATAGCTATGACGTGATAATTGATGAGTCTTAGCCATCAGAGGTGATCTGGTAGGGATGATCCAGCTGGAAATGATTTTGTCAAGAAATGGAGAAAATAAGGGCTATTTTGTAATGTCTTTCCTTTATGTGACTGTAGAGGTACACACAGAGTAATAGTTTTGTTAGTTGAAAATGAGTCGAGATTGCAAATATTTTGATTGTGAGACAAATCTCATGTTGTTGTCTATTGTCTCAAACTCTCACCAGGCATCATTTGCAGCATGAGAATAAAATACAACATGCCCATTGGCTAATAACATTTACTGGCAAGGATACACTCGGGGGGGARGGAAGAGCATGCATCCCAGCTTGTCGCTGTAGAATGTCTAGTATACYGATCAGTGAGGAACATTGAAAAGATGAGAAATTGCTTTCAAATGCTTTTCATTTTACTTAGATATTTAGACACTAAAATTATTTGCACTCTGAAAATAAATGCTTATAACATTGATTCAAGCTCTAATTTACATCCAGGTAGTTCTGCTGATGTTGAAAGTAGGGTTTCCTGTTACCAGAGAAAAAATCTTTATACCAAAGAAAACACGGTTGTATCAGAGAAAATAAAATACACTGTTTCTATTCTGGATAATTAACAAACAGTTTATTTTGAAATTTTGACTGCAATCTCCAGATCTATTCACCTTTTAAATGCCTCTTAATAGAAAAAAAAATCACAAAAATTATTTTACATCCATCCATGATGCAGCTGTGATATATTATGCAACAACCGTTATTCTGCTATTATTTGCTATGCTGTAAATTAAGTTAACAGAGTTAGACCAAAATAAAATCTGCAGTTACACCAAGGGAATATAACTGTAGGAAATAATGTTGCAACATTGCAGTAACAATGCAGGAAGTCTCAATGACAAAACTTATAGAAGAGGCAGATGGTTTTATTTTAAAACAAAATGGAAACAAATGAGCAAACAGTTTTGCTCATCCCCACTCACAAACATCACAATGTTGGTATTGAGGTGGTCTGCCCAGGATGACACAGGAGACAAAGGACATCAGTTATTGTCATCCTTTCAGTACTCATGGGTTCTTAGGTTGGTAACCATGTGCCTGCTTTGGATGTGGCTTTTTGTACCCTTTAGGAACTGACCATGATTACTCTCTCTGTCCTGTCCCACCATCAGGATTTACTCAATGTCCTTTGTTCCCCTATCTGGGTGCCTTGTGAAGCTGAATTTCTATGTGCACTAGGATCTTGATGACCTGTTAATCTAGGTGCCATCTGTGCATGTTATTCCTATAGCCGTTTTTCTGTCTTTGTCTTTCTGGTGCTTCCACACCCATATATTCCCAGTCATTGTCCATTTGTACCAGTTTCAACATATAATTACACTGTAACAGTACCACATTAACTACAGCTATTCTTTCTGCTGGTTGAACTTCATAAATTCAAGTTCGTATAACTTGAATACTAAATTAATTACTGCTAGACCTTTGGTCACTCTTAATGCATTAATATTTAGAATCCAGATACAATAATTAACGCTCAACTTTTCTTGCTCAGTAGCTAGCTTTGAGGCTTTATGATTATCAGAAAGCATTACTGCAGTCAAACTATCAACAAAATGTAGTCAACTACAAAATGTGAGAAAAGCCAGGGAGAAAAGGTTAATTCTGCACAAACAAACACTAGAAGAGGCTGGACATTTTGCCTTTTTTTTTTTTTTTTTAATCTAGAATTCTATGTGCTTCAGAGTGAAAAACCATCTGATGTATCTTTGTATTCCTGTACCAGAAGGCCTTCACTATCCTAGCATTCCCCAGGACAAATTACCTCTGAAAGCTGTGATTTTTTTAAAGTTAATAAGACAGAAACCATGACTGACAACCTCTCTCTGTATATACTGATGTATCTGGGATCAATGGTAATACATGAATTGAGGTCCTTTCCTTTTAAAAGGGTAGGCAAAGAAATGGTACAAAAGGAGATCTCTGGGGGGCTTCTTACCTCTGCAATTAACTTTTCCTTTCTTCATGCACCACTCCCAAATGTATTGACCTTCTGGACATACTGCAAAGCCTGTTTCCTCCCTTCCCCTCCCCTAGATACTTGAGAAACTGTGTTGCTGCTACCGGATAATTCCCACAACATTTTGGAACTTTATTTGGTCCTTGGAACTCTGGAAGAATGAAGCGTAATTGAAAGGATTAGAAATTTGTTAGTATTATGTGGATGAGACTGTTATTTAAAGAACTGTAAGGGCACAGGCTGGACACCTGTTGAACCATGGGCAGCTTCTGTAAATCTCAATAAGTAAAATAAAATAAGTAAAATAATAATAATAAAAAAGTCCAGACCAACAGTTTCAAAAAATCCTTCAGTCATGCTTAAGATTCAAGGCTCAATAGCCTTATTTCTGTTGTATATGCTAAAGTCAGCTATCAAGCACATGACTTAATCTGTCACAGTATAGGTACACATACACAAATCCATACTTATATTATTTTAAAATAAGATATTATTAATAATTGTTTCTGTGCCTGATTCATACATGTACATATATATATTTATGTATGTTCATATTCACAGTTACCAGTAGAATTCCAAGATGTAAATTACAGATCTAAATAATTATTTATGAAATTGGAAACAAATTAGTCTTGGAAAAGAGGTAAACAGATTTTATGGTTTTATGTTATTATATCACTTAAGTGGCTGTATATATTAATTGAATACAAAGGTTTTTTTATTTATTGTTAAATTGATTACTATTATTTAGTAGCTTGTCATGTTCATCTTCTGGAGATGTTTGAAAAACAGTCAATGGTAATTTAAAATCAATTAGCTGAATAAAGAAGAATTATCCTTTTTCCTGTCTAGAAAATAAAGTTCTGGGACCATGGAAATGCATCATGTTTTAGAATTAAAATCTATTCTGATAAAAATAATGTTAGTCACACAAGCAGAGAAAAAGTCTCTGACCAAGAATATTTTCATAATATTATTTTATTGAGTGATTTCTCTTAGATCTGTTATGAAATGCCAGRTGACAGAACATAAAGACTATATTCATACTGATTCCTGGTATCCAGTCTTCAGAAATGTGGGTTGCTTTTACAGGCCATTATTTTGTTACCGGGCTTCCATAGGTTTATGTTGTTTGCACATGTGATGTAACCTAATACAACTGGGCGATCATAAGTGGAAACACTTATTTTTAGTGTCATGTGCCCTATAAGGCAGAGACTATCTGATCTGAATGTCTGTTTGCATTTTGAAGAGCAGATATCTATGAGAAAAAAGGAACTTTTGTTTACAAATCTCTGCATGCAGTTTACGATCATGAATGCTTTTATTTAACGCATTTCTCAATAAAAAATGGCCAAAACAAACTCAGAAATAGGTATGTTATAAAAATGATAAAAATAAAATCAGGTAGAATTAAATATAATTGGAGTGAGACTTCTCTTCCTCCTCCGTTTAAAAAAATGGCTGTACTAAGTACACAAGTAGTCCAAAACAGAGTATCTGTTCCATGATCTGATCTTATTTATAGTAAGAAATCTTGATAAACTGTTACTCTGGATTTTCAGAATTATACATGAAATCCAGCTCTAGACTTGAAGTTTAGACTGTTAAAATAAATCAGTGTTAAGATATTCCCACACTCTAAAAACACAAGTTTTTTCATCTATTGGTACACAGCAGGATGTGTGTGCAAAGCATTATGTGTATTTAATAGGATCCGTGTATATAAATCCTTCAAATATAAATAGAAAAAAAATTGTTTATATTCTTAGATTAAATCTACATTAAGATGGAATCAGAGTTGAGAGGCTGTATCACTAAGCTAAAGTGAAATGCATTATAGAGATGTTACAATTATTCTAGAAAGAAAAAGGATAAATTCTGGAAATTTAGATTCAAGGCAAATCTTAATGGAATTCTAAACCACAGAAGGACACAGCTAATGCACTCAGATAACCTTAACTCTGCCCATTAGTGATTCTTTTAAACAATCAGGCAATTATTTTTCTGTAAGTGTTTTTGCACAGTCCAATTAGATGAAGCCATTCCTGTTAGAGTGTTTTCATTTTTATTTTCTCTCATAGTGTCACTGCAGCGTGAAATTAATGTTCCCTGGATCTCTCTGCATGTTAGGTCTTGTTTACACTAGGGAAAGTTTTTTTTTTTTCTTTCTTTCCTTTTTAAATCTCTATAGATGACACCAATTCAACTGAACAAATGCTGGCAGCATTAACAAAAGTCTTAGACAGCTTGCTGACTGCCAACATCATTTCAGTACTGCCTTAGTTAGACTTGCTCCCAGCTGGGATAGATGGCATGGTGTTGAAAATGGTGTTTATTGTCTAGATCAGAGCTCTCTACTCTGCTACGTTTAATTGCTGCAAGATGTCCTTTTCAGATAGGTGTCTTCAAAGTTGTTGTCAGACTAATGATAGACAGTGATGTGTCTGAGACAATTTGAATAGTTTGGGCAATGCAAGAAAGAAAAACCTCTGCATATCTGAGTCTCTGGAAGTCTGAGGGCTAGGTATGCATTCTGGAAAGGAATATAACCATTTTCTGGCCTCTCTTTTTCTTGGCATCATATTAACCTTTTAAGCAATCAGTTAAGATTTCATGTTAAAGGAAATGACGTGATTCCCATTCAGACTATTATGTACACTAAGCATGAATGGTATTTGGCTTTTATTTGGGCAAGATGCAAAATAATTTTGATATTTAGTCATGGGCAGAGTAGGTATTTACCATGATCACCTTTGGAAATAATTACACTATCTCCTAGAAGCAGTTTCGTAAAACTGTTTCCCCCGACTACATATACCACCTGTTTTCCACCCATGCTGCATCCCACAGCTCATTACCTAGGAGCTGCTCCTCCTAAGACTGGTTTGGCAGTCAGCCCTTACGTCTCCTTCTTAACTCCTCCATCCACTCAAGTTTACACCAGAAGTCCTCTCCTTCTGCACAGAAAACCCAATCTGTGTTGGTTCCTTGCCCTTGGTTCTGCCCCAAATCAGATGATATGGAAAGGACAGCATACTTTTAGATAGGCAGGTAAATAGATGAATTAAATTGTCACCCTTACGTCAGCCTTTCTGAAATGAACTATGAATCATTCTGTAAATAAAAATAAAAGATCACCCAAAGCTTTGCTGATTTTCCAGGATCAAATTAAAAATGCATTTATGAATGTACAAAACCTTTTTTTTTTTGTATATTTTCAGCCTCTGGGTTGATGTGGCATAGGAATAGACATTTGATAGCTATCTGATGAATGCCAGAACATGAAGTACTCACAGGAAAGTTTTCATCCAGGTATTTCCAACTGCTTATCCAAGCAGTCCAGGTGTTTGAAGCTTCCTAATTACTGCCTTTACATGATATGGACCAGATCTTGATATCATTAACTGTACTGAGAAGTGTCTAAGTCCATTATTTGTCCTAGAGACTTTAATTTGGCTGCTCATGGAATGATGCGAGTAGCTACATCATAATAAAACTAACTGTAACAATTATTTCAACTGTATTAAAGTTCATTTTCCTAAACAAAGGTAAAAGTGAATACAGCTTTTTCCAGCATATAGAATTAATGAGTGTAATTTAAAAAATCATTCCATGAATAATAGATGTAATTAAGTGGATTTGTGTTCTATGTCCATGCACTTTGATCATAATCATCTGAGTTTCTCCTCATGTCCCTTATGACCCCAATTCCCTTTCCCCAACTGTACCTCCAGGTTTTCTCCATATCCCTTATAGTCCATCACTGTATCCTCATCTCCCCAGCATGTTGCTGCCTGTAAAAGAGGGAGAACAATGCCATGCTGATTTTGAATTACTTTGTGTTGATTGCCCAGTTTTGCTGATTGGTCAAACACAATAGATAACCCTTGAGTTCACACTGCTTTTCTTCTTCTTCTTTTTCTTCTTCTTCTTCTTCTTCTTTTTTTTAATTATTTTCTCATGCTGGGCACTTTAGTCTAAGTCTCTTCCCTACACAGATACTGTTTTTGTACATCTTGGGTAAGATTCACATCTTGGAAATTTCTAACCCCCTGTCAAGTCTAGCCAATTGAAATCAGGCAATGAGTTGAAAAAATAGTGGGGGAAGTGACAGACAGTCATTTGATTGGCCAGAGTGATAGAGAGGTGGTGGGGTTGTCCTCCCCCACCTTTGAGCACATCTACACTCTCTGTGTGAGATGGGGGGATGCAGGGTATGGTTTCACATCAGCTTAAAGGAACTAAGCCCAAGATGACACCGAACAGGGTGATCTTGTTGCTAACCATTGCTCTTATTATTGACTTGTGCCAAAACTGTTAGTCAGGTGGTAGGAAAGAGCGGATCACCTGGAAAATAATATTCAGTATAGAAAAAAAAAAAAGAAAGAAAAGGACTTTCAGGTTAGTAAGCCTCTGATCTGCTAATTTCATGGCCTTATACTTTAAATCACACCTTGGTGTGCCTCAGAAGGCAGTCTGGGAGTCGTRGATGCTAAGTGGGAGTCACTGAGAGCTTTCCACTGGGAGCTACTGTGCCTCAGCTCCCGGCGCCTTCTGGAGTGCTCACACCCGAGGCACCAGGCAGTAAGAGATACCTACATATACACTGGATCCCAATGGCTGGGAAGTGATATGCGGCCTTTAAAAGGATGAGCAAAGCACACTTTTTTCTTATGAAACACGGAAGGACAAAAAAGTGCCAGTCTTTTCTGAATAGCCTCATCACTGTTGCAGTCAGCAGAAATTAGAATAACCAAGTTCCAGGCCTGGAGGGATGCCAGCACCCCCCTTCCCAGGGCGGTCGGTGCCAAAGGGTGCTCAAGTGGCAGGAGGGACCTCTAGACCTAAGGGGAAATGCAGAGTGGGGGTGGAGTTGAGAGAGAGAGACAGTAGGACAGGAAGGAAGGAGCATCAATTTGTAGACTAGTAATTAGGAGACTTAACTGGAAGAAATGAGTCCGAAGTTTGATCCCTGACACCAGAAATATTTTGTGTAGCAGACTTTTGGATGGCAACGGTTTCTGAGTGGCCTCTGAATTGTAGTAACTTCTTCTTGGATTGTTTATTTCTTTGTATATTTGGAAAAATATATTATCTTTAAAAAAAAGGKTTTTTTTTAGTACTATTCAGTTAAACTGATTACTTAAGAATAGATATATGTAAATGAATCCTATCTTTTGGTTTGATAGATTTAACTATTTTGTTATAATAGAAAAGCAACTCTCATTAATGGAGTATACAGAACAATGAATGTTTCCAATATTTGTGATAAAATATGCAAAAGAAAGAAAATAGCTTAACTGGTTGGCTATTTTAAAACTCCTTTTTATGTAGGCCAATGACACAGTGTGTCATGCCCTAGCTATGTTCTTCCAGCGTGTGGAGTGACTGCATAGGGTAAAGAAGGCTCCAACATGATATATACTGCATTTCATACTGGGTATGGACTATTCATAACTGTGCTGCACTTTCTGTGAAAGTTGACTGTAAATACAATTTGGTTTCATAAAGGAGTTTGATATCTGTCTCTTTTTCTGTCTTTTTTTTAAATAGATATTTTTAAAGACTTTATGCTTTCTCTTCCCCATGGAAAGATTGGTATTGTGTTATTTCCTGACTGAGGTTTTCCTTAGCAGTGGCAACCAAAAAGAAGAAAAAGAGAAGGTAATGGAGATCTCCCATCAGCTGCCTCCATTTCATATTTTAAAGTGTTAAGAAATATTTAAAGCTATTCTTACAATCCTTTTTAACAAAGCAAACAAAACAATGTTTCCTCATACAAAGAGAATAAAAACTAATTGATTTTGTCATAAATTAATAGATTATCTCCAGATTCTTGTTATTAAAAAAGAACTCCAAAGTCTAACAAGCTGCATAAAATCTCTGGAGAATTTAATTGGTCTTTTGGGGTATTTCTACACAATTTTAAAACACCTGTGTCTTACAAAGGTATTCAGAAATTCTTGAATGAGTTTGGAATAATGTTTTCAGAATGTGTAGTGCTTAGCAGGTGCCAATTGAGAGGCATGTTATAGAACACAGGTATTAGTTTGAACACTGTTCACCTTGTTTGTTCATTAAAATAACTCATTATAAACCAAGGTACATGGATTGCATGCTGCTTAAATTGGAGTTAAGGCCTAATGAATTCTACATATGCGTAATATCCTAGAACTTTTTCTTTCTAATCTGTGCTCCAACCAATGACTTGCAGATGTTTTATATGATCCGATCATGTTTGGAAACCAAAAGTAACTGCTTTGTCTTGTTAGAACTTCAAAGTCAGATGTTTTCCTTGCTTGCATTATTATTAAATCTAAAGAGGAAGAGCATGCTAAGAGATTTGACAATGTTATTTTATTGCAATTACTAAATATAACCTCCCCGAATATATATAYGTATACATACATATACATATGTACCCAGTAATTAAACTGGGAGAGTAGAAACATGAAGATTTGTAACCAAGTTTACTGGCTTTAATCTGGGCAAAAGTAGTAATTTTCAAAAATAACATGAGTTATTACATTGGCCTTTTTTTTTTTTCTTCTCAGAGATGCAGAATTACTAACATACAACCTACTGAAAATAAGAGAAACAAGAAGCCAAGAGCTGTGGGTGTTAACCTTATGACGGGCGAGTGAAGAGTTAACAGGACTGAAGTTTGTCAATTGATATGCAGAAGAACTGATAGCACAAGAGCTGAGGTGCACAAAGCTGYTGAACAGAGGACTTAACAGGACTAAAGTCGTCTACCAACCGATACGCGCAAGGACTGATATGCGCAAGGCTGCGGAATGATTAACAAGCCTGGAGAAGTGAAGTCTGCCACCTGGAATCTGCACGGACCCCCGSGGAGGGRAGAARCARTACGGAGGTGTTGGGGTCTTGCCTCGCTAGCAGGGTCCTCCCAAGCAGACAAACAGACAGTCCTGTGATTGTGAAACTCGCAAAAAGTCAGCAAAAGCAGTGTTTGCCCAGAGCCCCAGCCGTGTAAAAAGAGACTTGGGAGCTAGGAGAGTTTGAGCAGGGACAGGAACGTGACCTGACCATCCTCTCCAGCTGGACCGTGAGTATCCCCCCCCTCCCCTTTTCCTGGGACGCTGGGTTAAGGTAACTCCTCGAGGTTGAGAGCCCTCTCACTAGGGGAGGGAACAAGAAAGCTTTCAAGTAGGGATAAGCAGTGCTTCCAATTAATAACGCAGTAATCGACGGTTTCAGGTTATCCTTTCTAAATTGGTAACTGATGGTTTTGTGTTATCCTTCCTAAATTAGTAATCGCATTATTTTAATGGATGTTACTAATCCAAGAACTTGTGTGAGGAAATAAACATCTTTWTTATTATTATTATATTACTGTCTCAGTCGTTGCTATCGAACCTTCATAGCATGACAGCGTGACACCTTAGCTCAGTCTCTCGGCTGCTGTGTACCCTCTGTGAGTCCATTTGTTTTTCTGTGCTTCTTCTCTCACTTTTTGACCACTGTATTTATTTAGATTGTAAACTTTTTGAGAAAGAGCTATTTTCTATTTAGTTGCATAGTGTTGACAGTAGGCCATAAGATCTCAGTTCTGTAGCATAATACCACTTAGAATGGTGTATGCAAGACTTAATGGTCAGATCAGCCCTTGTAAGTGACACATTAATTGGAATATTAAGCTGAATGGCCAAGACTTAAGCTATAAAATGTTCCTGAGAGCAGGTAAGCTCCTTCTTACTGTTCCACCTCCTCTGAGACTAGCCACTGAGTCTGTTGTTCAAGTATAAGAAGGCTAAATAAATCTAAAGCTGAGCAAGAATCAATGCCAATGGCCAATTTGCCTTGTGGAGCATGGATCCAAAGACTGTCTGATAAACACCTTCTTTTACATCCCCTGTGTCCCATGGGTACCTACATACCACTAAGTGAAAGAAGGTCAAGGAGCAATCCCTGCCGCTGAAATGAAATGGTACAGACCTGATTGTGGCCATATGCTTAGAATCAGCTCCCACAAGGGGAAGTTGGCCACATTTGTACTACCAGGTATTTAGGCCTGTATCTCATTCGGGTCCATAGTGATACTTCTCTTACCCTAAGAAATAAATATCATTTTCTACGTGGGTGTGCTTTTTAGTTCAGAATACCTTAAATAGTGTGAGGTTGTATTGCAAGCCCATATCAGAGCCAGTGTTTAGCACGAAACTAGGGGTACATGTTGCACAATGTGATGAGTGGGAATGTGTGAGGGTAGAAAAGCTGTTATGATAGTGCTGGAGAAGGTATCAAGTGACAGGAAGGAAATCTGGTGCAATCTGTTTCATTCTGACTTTTAGGCGCAGTTTTYGGCATGAATTATCCTCCCATGACAAAGATGCTGTCACCAGCTCTGATTTGGTAGATACACTCTAAGAATGCTTAAGTGCCTCATGACAGTACGCATATGTGTGTTAAGGACATGTATGGTGCAAAACACAGTAGTCCCAGTCACTTTCATCTAAAAGCATGGCTGCCAGTTTTCCAGTTCTTCATCTGTTTAGTAGAGTAGCCTAACTATTTGCTTATGCAACAGCCACCATTTTGTCATTCTACTTTCTGGTGCAGGAAGGTTGCACTCTTTGCTGCACTGTGGCCCAGCTTTATGTAGTGAGTGTGTGTGTGTGTGTGTGTGTGTGCGTGCGCATGCACGTGAGTGTAATCTAGGAAGCCTTTTCTGTTCCTTCTATCCCCTTTCTCCTGAAACTATCCTATATTCTGGAAGCTGGGGCATTCTCTTGGAATTAAAGAGACCTAGGATTGATCTCTGGATGAGATGAACATGGATCGCTGGTTTTATATATTTACTACGCATGCTACATGTTCTGAGCACCAAACCAACTTCAATATATGTCTTCTAAAACATATACACATATTTTCAATTCATTACTTATTTTTATTTATTTGTTTCATCTTTGATGGCTGCAATTTTTTTTAATGATGTTGACTACAGTAATTTAAAGTTTTATTTTAAACAAAAGACTGAAATCTGACAATCTCATGCCCAGAAAAGAAGATATATGAAAACAGGGACCTAGTTCTGAACACAGCACTTACTGTCATTCTTGGGACATCATCACAGGTTGTCAAGGTATTCCAGAGTCAAGTTTCTGTCCTAGAGATACTTACTTTTGAATGCAATATATTAGTGTTTCAAACAAAGAACGCTTCCTAAAGCTAGGAAAGTTTTTGAGGATGAAGAAAGAGTAGCTATCTCTGTTGGTCATATATAGTCCAGTGATTTGGAGGAAACCTTCATATAATTAAAAAAAACCAAACTGTTATATACAGGACATCTACATCTTAGAAATAAGGCTCATATTTTGGTAATTATTTTTGAGGTCACAAAATAGTTATTCAAAAGAGAAATTATTTCTTTAATATAAATGTTCACACATATTGCTTACTGCTAAACACTTTCTCTGCATTTTTCTGCATATTTTTCAATGTAGGATATTTTTTCTTTAATGCACAATGTTGTTGTGAAACATTAAAGAAATGTAATGTTTGCTCTAAGCAAAACTCCAGCTCTGATATTCATTCAACGCATCACATTTATCTTTTCTCTTGACTCCAAGAGTTGTTTATCATGGCAATGTTCATTCTGCTGGGCTATTCCTCATAATACAAAACAAATTATACTTGTTATAATATTGCACAAACTTTTTRTAATTACTAAAACTCTACATATGCAAGTGATGAAACTGTGCTCCAGTTGCTCAAAAGATGTTTTGAGACACGGGCACATTATTGCTATAAACACATACATAAAATTTAATATATCATATCTTGCTTTTCTTTAAAAAAGACACATACTATTGACAAGGAAACAGGAGATCTATTTTGCTGAAAAAAGCAACCAACACATGAAAGTCCTAATTATACGAAGTTTTAAATTGTTGGTTATCACGAAAAACATAACAAAGGTATATGTACGTAAAGTTGCTTAGGCCTCATAACATCTTCTCATGATCTGAGGGTTAATTTATTGAGAACTATTTATAATAAAATGTTACAATATCCCTCTGTGCCTCAGCTTCCTTTCCTGTAAAATGAAAAATGTGACATTCATTTCTTTCAAAGTAATTTGAGATTACAGATCAGAAACGGTAGCTGAAGATTTGCTGTTCCTGGTGAGTTCAGGGAGGCCCAGCCTCTATCATACAATATTACAATAAAACAACTTACTCAGCACACCAGTCTATTTGCAGTTCTGATTGGTCTTTCATTTTTTGGTGTCTGTTTTGCTTTTCAGGACTTTCAGCACTATATATAACATCTACAGGGAGCAGTGTTCAAAGATGTTTGATGGTTACTCTGCGTAAGGATTGTTGTATGGTCTGAACCAGGTTTTCACCAGTCTAATAAAGCTTTCAGTGGTCTTTTATTATCATTCTTGGCTTTATTAGTCTTTTATATGACTGTTGGTTTGGCCTTTCCTTTGATTGACTGTGCCTGTATCAGGAATGCTATGTCAGCCAAAATATTCCACACTTTTTAATTGTAATGCTGCCTTTCAGGGAATAGAGTTTCCAGAGAACTAGTCAGCTGCTGTTTTAGCTAAAATCAATGCTTTGCTGTAGAAAGCTCCATGCCAAAACTGTCTCATGCTATTTTTGTATAAAAAAGCTGCTCTTTTATTTGTTTATGCAGATGTTTATTAGAAATGTTTTGCAACCCCTTTGCTTTCCAGAACCATTGGGTTATAATGGTCTATGGCTTGGTGGAGGCATGTTTATGCATGAACTTTGCAGATATCTTGAGTCAGAATTATGGGTGTAATAATTATGGATCCTTTACAGTCTTCCATGCTGAACACTTTTGTCCTCTCCATATGTGCTCCTAAACACTGACATGGCAGTCACATCACACAGTCAGAATAGCTGCTACATTATAGATATTTGCGACATGCTGGAATTAATCAGTTAACAGTTAACTGCCTAATGTTTTTGGTCTAGCTTTATTGATCTTAAAATTATATAACCTTTATATTAGAATTTATTGTACAAATCTTTATAAATCTTTACTTTGAGGGCTGTATAGGAAGTGATTCATCCCACTTGGTAAAACCAGCTGTTAAAACTGCTGTAGTCTGTTAATATTTATTTCCCTGGCACCTCTTCTCACTGCTATTGAGTCCTCTGCCAGGACTCCCTCGTCCCTGCATTGGCAGTACCTTCTCTTCCCCCCCTTTCCAATCAGTCCCAAACCCCATGTCCCCAGCCCATTCGGAAGAATGTAGCCCCTGCCAGTCCCCACCCTTGGTATCAAGCTGGTTGAACAGGCTGCTCTTGTGCTCCTGCCTCCCTCCTTACCGTCAGACMCCAAAGTTCCCAGTTCACCGATGGGGAAACCTACTGGCTGCTGAATTTGGCTCCATTGTAGGTCCCAGCCTCCCCACTGAGATTCATGATTCGTTGACATTGACTCCTGCTGCCTCACTTGTCTTGGAGGATTTTGATCTTGGGACTGGTAGACAGATAACTGTAGTTCTATATGTACAGATTATTTGATTTGATGTGCTTGGAGATACTAGGTGACCTTTGTTAGTACACTTTTACGAAATTACTAAATAGATGAGATGAGATAATGAGATAGATTATYTTACCTGTCCTTTGTAAAATTCCAAATGAAAACCATTTTTATAGTGGCCATTTTAGGAACTGCTGCTGTCTTACATGAAGTGACACTCTCTCATTTACATTGCAGCTTGACTAATGAAAGGCTTTGGAGCAGGCTGCCTATTTAGGAACATGGTGGAAAAGACATTGCAGAATCTTAGGGACAGCCCCGAAAGGGACCCGCAGGTCTGAAAGTCCATGCCTTTATGTTGAGTTTAGTAACTGTGTTCCCTGTGTATTGACTTTGGGACAGCTAGATTCAGACTGGGATTCACATACCAAATATGCTGATGAGGAAGGGCACCTAAGTCAGCCATACCAAAGAGAAGGATGGATTTGAAACACTTTCTTGTGTCTCTACCTCCATGCATAATTCAGGTTGTGTGCCTTTTCTTCAAATGTGTATTCAGGCACGTGTAATGTATTTGAGCGTAAGTGGCTGTGTGTTCATATAACTTAAATTTGCATTCAGTGTCTATTTAACAGCATTTGATGGCTTTTTCTGCAAGAATTTGTCCAGTCACCTTTTGAACCAATGTAAACTTTTATTGCCCTTTGGCAAGCTTTTGTGCAAAAAATTTCTTTGTATTTATTTTTATATTTTTATGTTTTTATTTTTTATCTTTATTTTGAACCCATTACTTGCTACTTTCATTCGATCTCCCTTAGTTCTTTTATTGAAATGACACAATAAAAACTGTATTTGCATGGCAATGCCAGGCATAAAGCAGCCCTACAGAGGCCATCAAAATACAGTATATACCATAACTACATATATTACATGCCGGCTGAATCTCGGGTTAGTGTTCTTGGAGGGAGCTGTGTGTGCCATCTACTGAGAAATACACCTGCACTGGGGATGTGCACCCCTGGCCACGAAGACATTGCACATCAGAGACAAATCGAGGTCCARCTTTGCTGATGCATGCCAAAAAGAATTTGTGGGCAGCCTAAGCTCATGATCAGCTCAGCTGGCTGCAAAGAGCAATATAGGTATTATATTGCAGGGCACCCTGCACTGCAGAGCACTCCTTGTCCGACGTGGAGTAGAGATGTAGCCTGAGAGCATGAGAGGAATGGGGTTTTAACTGGGGGTTGCGATGCTACAGAGGGGCTTGTCTTAACAGCTGAGCTGCTTTTCAGACCTTGTTTCATTTTTCTCCAGCAAGCTCACACGCTACTTGTTTTAAAGCCCTTAAAACACGGGATTACACTGGAAATGCCACAACAGGATGACATGTAGCGGCATTTGCAGACAGCATGAGAGAAGACAATAAAATCTGTAAATCTTGTTCCTGAGCATTTGATATTTTCTTTGTATTCAAATTACATTCACTGGGACAAATTCAGACCCATGCTGCTAACTTCAGTGCTAATTACACCACACCTGGGTCCAGCCCAGTTGTCCACACACATGCCAACAAAATGAGATTATATGAGCAGAAACTTGAAGTAAGGTATGGCATTCACAGTTCATCAGTTTGCTGCCATTTGTGTTAGACAATATCAATTGCTAGATTCCACCCAACCCTAAGCTCATTTCTGTAACATTTATATTGTCAATTTGTCCACAACACTGGTGCACTAGAGCAGAACTCCCAGAACTAGCAGTTACTGTATACCAAAATTGCATATTTTTTTTCATTCTGGCACTTAACAGGCAATACCATTACACACAAAAGCAAGAGCATTTTAGTAAACAAGTGATCTAAAACAAATGCTGGGCTAAAAGAGAGAGAGACAGAGAGACACTAACCAAATTTTTCATTCAGAGAGGTTCTTCTTTTTCCTTAGGAAACAAGATCGGTGTAACAGGTGAAGAATTATTAGAATTGTTAGAAAGATGAGTGTGAATCTTTAGGAAGATGAGCATGGCACAAATTTGCCCTGCAACACTGCACAGGACAATCAGAAAAATAGGACAGGTCAAATTCTTACATTGTTTGACCTGGGGAATTACGAAAAGTCCATACAGAAGTAGTGCTGAGATTTTAATATTAAGCTCTGTTTAGTATAGGTCACTTTTTTCATTTAGCACAACCTATACTTTACTCAAAATTTGTGTGATTAATGCATTGATTTAGCTTCCCAATGTGCACTGCTGCTAGGCAGATTCAGATATTATTTATTTTTATTAGTTTATAATATGTCAATTTTTCTTGCTTATCTGTCAGCTCCCACAAAAATACATAAATCAAAAATATAGCAATGTGGACTCTAACAAGGCATAATTATTGTAGGGTCTGTCCCCTTTTAAAGAAAAATACAATTACCTACCAGTATGTTGTTGGGATTAGGTCAGAATTTGCATAATACTGACTCATATTTTCTTAACAATTTTAACATCAGACAATAGGTTTTGCAAATCTATATTCCCTTCCTGTTTTTCAGTTTTATTTTTCAGGCTAAAATAATAAGAAGCTCAGTCAAAACAAGATAATTATTGCAGTCTATCCCCACAGAAAACTTTAATTACTCCATGGCATGTTTCTAGGATTAGGTCAGATTTTTATAAGGCTGATTTTTTTTAAATAACAATAGGCAATTAAGTCTGCCAAACTATAATTTATTACAGTTAAATTTATTCATTTTTCTACGGATAAATATTTAATAGAAAATAACTCAATCACTGCAGGAGATTAAAGAAGACTTTTACCTCAATATAATCTTAGAAAAACAGCAGACAGTTTTCTGTTCTTGGCTGTAATACCAAATAGCATCAAGTTAAATGACAAGATGAAAATATTTGAAAATTTTTAACTTCAGTGAAATAATAGCTGCTAATGTATAGGATTATAAAACTCCCAGTAGCAGACCATGTAACAAATAGATCCCCCCTGAAATACTGAAAACTATGGTTGGGATCTAGGGTTAAATAACCGTGATATATTTATAGAGGGCAAGGGATCACCATAAAATAAAGCAGCAAATAGTAAAGAAGTCAATGTAAAAGAGAGGCCAGGGATTTAGGGTATAGAGATCATAAATTTTCATCGATATAAACAGTCCATGTACCTCAGGAGCTGAGTTTTAGCTATAATTTCAGGTCTGACCTATAGGCTTTTGGTGTTCACAGTGCATGCAYGATCAAGATGCCATCTGAGGAGGTAAAAAAAATGTTTCAGATCTGTGTGATTTACTCATTTAATCATCCCCAAATCCACCCCAAACACAACAATACTGTGTCGAATATCAGTACTTGAGAAGACTTTATTGTCCCACTAAATTACATTTAATTCTTACTATAACATCTCATATAAACAAGAATAGTGAATGATTTCCTCCCCAGTGTGTTCTTTGGGAGGCAGGAAAAGATTGTTATATGGAATGCATAGATCTGGAAAAGGTCACCTTTTCTCTCTTCCTCAGATCTCCAGAACACACACACGTATTTTCAATTGCAATGGATGGTTTTCTCTTTCTGCTTTAAGGTGATATTTTCTGTTTTAAAATAATAATTATGAAACCACCACAAAGAACCATTTGAGGCTTTTAGCTTTTTACTAATTGCTCTGAAAGAGAATTCTAAATGGTTTCCAAATGACTTAAATGATTTGGCTAAAGCGCATCTTATTACAAATGGGCTGAGTTGAAAACATTGTGTCAGCACTAAATGAGGCTTTTTTCCCCCCTGCTTTTCTCTGATGGGCAGATCAGAACGTGTAAAGCACCCTTCCTGCAAAGACTTTTAAATGGGCTTTGGATCGAGCCTTTATTTAGACAACATTTTCTTTTTAATGGAGTTTGCCACACTGTGATATTTGCCATTACCACAGACCTTGCACTATTCCCTGTACTTAGAATGTGAAATCCTGCAAATAATGTGGGCAAATTTAACAAGTTTGCTGTAAATAGCCAGTCATCTTAGAGCAGATGACTTCAAACCTGTCAGTGGCCTTGCTTCACCACTGATGACACCTCGCTGAAGAATTTCTGAGTCAGGGACCTGTCCAATAACCCCTAAGCATGAGAGAAATCCTTATACGCATGCATAATCATATTAATTTCATCAAAACCATTTGTGCAAATTACACAACCTAATAGCCTGCAAGGCACAGCCCAGTGCCAACCTGCCATTTACACTCCCAAAGTTCATTGCTCGCTTTTTTCCAACTTTTTATAAAGTCGGTGATACTAATGAAGAGACATCTCTCCTGGGCCAGTCCTAATGATATAAATGAATGACTTGTAACAGAAGAGTGTTTGATATAAGGACTGTTTTTCAAATACTAAAATATCTGCAAAAGATATCAAAGGCAGCTTTGGGAACGAACGGTAGAGCTTTTATTTAGAGCCACTAGGTTGCACTGTTGTATAGAGAACAAAGTATCCCCTTTGCAATGCTGCATACAAACAGCCTCATGCTGTGCAGAATCTTGTAAATACTGTTTTACAGTTTTCACTAACAACAGAAGTATATGAGATCAGGAGAGGAAGACTGGCATTTGGAAATCTTTGCTTTCTCCTCAAAGGCAGGTCCAGGTCCTGGTTTTAGTTAGGTGTTTTTGTTCTGCATAAGGTGCCCTGAAGATAACCRTGTTTTGGAACAGGATTATTTTTTTCCTGTGGGGAGGAGAACCTGCTGGGGGACAGGGTTGGAAGAGGTGGGGGACCAAGCTGTTATTCTTGAAGAATTCTTGACACACATGTTCCCAGAGACCCTTCCAAAGCTGCCATGGGCCTTCTTATATACATAAACCCCAAACATGTGCTTCCCCTTCCTGCCCTGATTTGGCACTGTTCGATGGCCCAGACAATACAAAAGCACACATCAGTTACTTCCCTATGTACGTTACATACTCTGGTCATTAACAAGCATTATACACTGTTCACGTGGGAACAATTAATTAGTTATATTATTTAGTCATTCTTTCCACCACCATTGTCCAAAGTAAATTTTTCCTTTTAGCAATACGGTTTTAATTTAGAAAGCAGGGTTTCTTTAACTTATTTGACATTATGCAAACTATCTTAAAGGAGGTTTCATGCTATTTCCACTCTGTCTGCTAACATAGCTCCCCACCCAAATGTGAGCTGTGTTTTATCAAGCAAATTACTTGCAGAGGATTTTGTTCAAAAAAGATAGTGGGTTCATTTCTTTCCCCATATTTACTCAGCTCTGGTGTAAATCTTTTTGTATTTTGCTCCATGGATTAGCACCTCTCTCATCCTCCAACTACCCCTCTCTTTAGGGCAGCAAGCTGAGACAACAATAATGAGGAGCAGAGCTAGTGGCTCCCTCCATGCCAAAGCTCTGGGAGGGAATAGGTCATCCCAAAGGACCTGAGTCTGCAATTGGTTAGTTTAACTGGCCGGCTACAAGTCTTACATTTGGGAACTATCTGCCTCAGGTTTTGACTCTTTCAGTAGCAACTTTTCTGCCTGCTAATTAAATTGTTAATGTTCCAGCACCAGAGAAGACAAACAAGTTTCCCTTAAAAGGGCACCTAGACGAAAACAAACTACACTGATTACAAGAACTTGTGTTGCATACAATTAACCCATTACTAGGCCCTGGAAAAGAGAAATGTCATCTGATGGAAAAATTGAAAAGAAAAGAAAAGAAAAGAAAAGAAAAGAGAAAAGAAAAGAAAAGAAAAGAAAAGAAAAGAAAAAAGAAAAGAAAAGAAAAGACACCTAACACAGTGAAACAGAATTTTATCTGTTGGTCTTTTTAATTTGGGGCTGGGAGACTTTTTGCCACTGATCGGATACAGATGCCTTTTCCACTTTTGCTCAAGTGAAGCTGATGATTCTGCTTCATTTCCCCTAATATTAATGTGTAGGATTAATATTTCTGTGTAATATCACAGACACACAGCCATGTGTTGCAGAAAAAAATAAAGGCAAGCTGGTATTGCAAATATTTGGCATTAGGTTTCTCTTGCATATTTAATTGCACTTGTTTTAAGATATACATGTACAGTTCCATGAGTATTTTGCAGTAGAGCTCATCTGCCTGCATTTTTGCAGAAAGTGAATTTACAGTTGTATTGGCAAGTATTCCCACATAACAGTTCAAATGTGCACAGGTTTATTTTCAAACCGTATGCTCATCCAACCAGGGGACCAAAAGCCTCCTGTCATCTYTCTGACCAAATAACTGAGCACTAGGGACAGAGCCGTGGGTACTTGTAGAAAGTGATTTGTGCTCAGTCCTGAAGCTTGCAAATTTGCAGAAAAAATGTGCTTGATTTGGCAAAGCACATAGTAAATAGAGTGTGCTTGAAGAATAAGGCTAACATGTCCAGTGTGAATCACATGCTATGTTGTAATAAAATTACATATTTCAGAGGGTATCTGCTCCCATAGAACTTTTTGTCTATACGCATATATGCATATAGGCATATATGTCTATATCGGAAACCAAAAGAGAAGATAGCCTAATTGCTGCTGTGCAGTTTCTGAATGGAGTGAGTGCCTAGCCCCTAGTCATAAAAGGGATCTTCTCCAAGTTGTGCTTATTTTGATAGAGGCTTCTTGTTAGTGGAAGGATTTGTCTTTACAGCTTTTTCATAAGAACAGATCCTTGGTTAGAAATTGCTGAAGGAACACATTGTTTTTACTGCTGCATCTACATTGGTTTTTGTAGATCCAGGGATTTTATACTTAGTTTGAGAAATTATTGTCCATAAAATAAACAATGACATTTTCTTTTCCTTTCCTGGCAAACACTACTCACCGTTTCTGGATTCTGCATATACAATAAATACATTATTCTTTGTCTTTCTCCTACTGAATTTCTTCCTTAAACAGAAAGGGACGTCTTAAAGCAGGCTGTACTTTAATGGTCACACGACTTTAGTCATAGTCATAGTTTATTACATTCTGTACAAATACAGAAGCAGAAATAGCACATGTGTTCACAACCATGTTTATTCAGGGATCAGAGAGATGTCATGACAAAGTCTTTGTCTGTATATACTGTACTGCAGGAGTCAGCTGTGAAGGACAAATCTGASGTGAGGAATATTCCTTTCCTTACTCAAATGAAACTTCTGTAAATAAGTTTGTTTGTTTAGTTAATACATATGTGCATATAATGAGGGATTTTATTCATAGCATGCTTACCTCTGCGCTGTGCTGTTAGCTTGAATCCTGACTGTAAACACTTGATAGTCTCTACTCTTTGCCTATTGTGTCTTGCACTGTTTGTAGTGGATCCAACTGTTCCTGTGGGTTAAAAATGTGTATACCTGGTGGGAATGACTGAAATTTGAGCTCTAGCTGGAGGGCAGTACGGATGCAACTGGTTCAAGGCCCTGGGCTCTGTGAACCTGGACACACAGCTTGCAAACCAGTGTAAACATAGCCGGTGATTCTGTGTATAAACAGTCCACAGAAGACAGGGTAAAGACACACACACACACACACACATACATGCACCCCCATCTGATCCTTTTCTGTCTTTTAGTAAAATTTGAAGTGAACTAGTCTAGCCCGCACTGATCTAGAATTCCTGCTAATTGGTCTTTAAAAGCTAATGGATACCAGCAATGTATGGGAATCACATCTCAGAATATAATGGATATTTGAACAACAACTCCTGCATTTAGTGCTGAGCTTTTTTTTATGTAAAAAGTGGAACACATTTATGAGAAGTGGATACAGGATCTATATAACTAATTATACTGCAATTAAAGCAACAGATCACATACCTTTTCTCTTACTTCCCCAGTCATTTTGATATAATTTCCCCTGGCTGAAGCTAGTTTGTATTTATTATAATAACTTTCTTTCTACCTTCTTTGCTTTCATTCTCTTTTAGCAGGAACAATCAGATGACTAATGGTTAGAAAATTAGCCCAGGGAACTCTCTCTATTTTGCACTCTTTCTCTCTCTCCTCTTGTTGAACTGGTAAGCAAGTTTAACCTGTGACTCTCTCACACAATCATTAGACAAGCATGTTTTAGTCTCATTTTTAGTCCAAATTCTGTGTTTCTTATTAAAATTCAAGGGGGCACAAGTGTGTGTATACAGTATGGTGTATATTATGCATACAAAGTTACTGTTCAAAAGATTTCTCTCATCTATTCCCTTGTAACACCTCCATACTTGAAACATGGTGCTGTAATGTGCCTGTACCAATCAGAAAACTGAGCTATCATAACCTCTTGCTTACATCTAAGCAAAAAATATTTCAACTGTCGCATCAACAGAGTAAATCCCATTTTATTGAGTATACTCAGAATATAAAAATGATAAATGCTAACAATTAGATGTGAGTCATGTGTGTTTTGCAGGGCTTTAGAGCCTGAGCATGCAGCATTCTGTAAGTCTGACCTTCCAGAGCCCCCCATAGTATACAGAGGGAAGAACAGTATGAGCAGGTTATGGAAATGTGTGATTAACCCTTGTCAAGATGGCCAGCCAAATTAAGGTTTGCTGGGTTTCTCATAAATAACTGGTAAGTCTGATTGTCTTAAATATTTATTCTCTCTCCATACAATAAGCACTTAGAAAAACATTGCTGTCTCGGAATTCTATATGCTTTTTTCTTTTCTCCAAGACTGTGGCAATATAATRGCAGGCACATCTTATCCCTGAAAAAAATCTGTTCCTCCAAAAACCAGAACTGTATTTATAGGTCTAAAGGCCTGACCCACATCTTGACCTGGTGAAGGCACTCCTCAAGCAAGCTACATACCTATGACCAGTTATCCCTCCTTGTTATAAGACAGACAGACACCAAGCTCTTCAAATCTAGGTAGGAATAAACAGGACTTACTGTATTTTTTCCTTGTGATCTCACACAGCACTAGCCTGCCCTGCTTGTGACCATCAGCAGAGTGGAGAAAATACCTAGGTTCTGGGCCTAGAAATAAATCCCAGACACCAGGTAATAGTCAATGATTAGCAAGAGGCACATTTGACAGAAGCTGGGGAAAAAAAGCTTTTGAGAAATGCACCTGCATCACAAGAGGGAATTTTGGGTGCTATTCTGGATCCAGTTAAACTTCCTGTAGTTCTGTATTACCCACAGGCTTGTTCTGTGGAAAATTAATAATGCAGATCTTTACATTTCACTAATTATTTGCTAGAAAACTGAAGGTTCTTTCTGTCATCCTCCTCTTATGACTCCAAGGCTGTTTCAGGAAGCTCTGCCACATTAATGCTAGGCACAGCCAATGCCAYGGTTCCTTGTAATTGCCCTGAAGAGTAAAAGCCGTATTTATTCTTCCTCTCCTCCAAACTGTGTTTTTGGATCTTCAGTGAATGTTGGGAGCACCTGTACATAATTTACCAAGCAGCAACAACACTGGTATGGTATGACTACAGTCAGCTACAGTTTGCTACCATGTACATATCCTACTGATTTTGTTTTAGGTACCATTATCCACGCTTGATTTGTAGATGATATGGGAGTTGGTGTCCGTTCTGGGGCTTGGCAGACGAGCAGCTGCGGAGGCGCTGGTGCCACCTGCCTGCAGACCGAGGTGGGAAGCCCCGTGTGCAGGCACAGGGACTATTCCTCAAGCGTGTCGGTTGGCGTCTCAGCGCTCACGTAAGCAGAAACCTTGGATCATCAATGCAGCAAACCGCAGATACTTCCAGATAGCACAAGAGCAGTAATGTTCCTAGGTCTGAAATCACAGTATAGTTTCCTGCTCCCTCTTAACTGTGCTCCAGGCTGAATTAAAACAGGGTTTTGCTGTGTCCAGAATAGCAGAGCCTCTCTCTCCAAAGGCTAACATGAAATGCATACAGCATTTAGCTTAGGCAACTGGTTATATCCCCAAACAGGGTTTCTTTGTGCCCATTGGGAGTTCTGTGGGACCATCAAGAAATACTTTACACAAACAGGAGTTGAACTCTATTTTGGCATGTATCCAACCTCAATTAGAAAATCCTACCAGGCCAGAAAAGAAGGGATTTTCCTATCCCCTATTTTTGTAGCCAGTTCCCTCCCCAAAATCTGAAGATATTTTCTGGCTTGTAGCAATTAAGGTACATGGCTGATGGGAGTCAGGTTGGGGAGGAGAAGGATGCAAAGAGGTGGGATACCTATTAAAGAGCAGGTAGGGCAGAGAAAGGAAGCTTGATACAGACTTGGATTTGACTTCCTAGTGAGGATAGACATATCTTTTTTATTAATAATTACGTGTGAGTTAACTGCATCCCCCATTCTAGATGCCCCTTCCTCACTCAAATGTTCTCTACCAATGAATATAAATGACTAATCAGTTTCCCTTAACCACCTCAACATATCTTATCCTGAAATTGAAATGCCTACAGCCAAATTTATTTCAATGCTGACCCCTACCCCTCTGACTACCTTATTTTGAAGCCTAATATGCCTTTTCTCATAGCCTTTATTTATAGGCTTTATTTTCTATTGTGTGCTTTTCTGCACCTCAAAAAGTACCGGATGCCCTTTTGCATCTGTGATTCTCTTCCCAGCTTTACAGGTGAAGCTTGAGGCACACGGAGGTGACGGGATTTGACCGAGCTTCCACAGGATATTAAGAACACAATTGAGCTTTCACACATCCGACTCGAGTCTCTGTCTTCTGGCGTTTCTCTGTTTGGAAGCAGGCCTGGCGTAACACTGAGTGTACAGGGTTATAGCGTTTGCTTTCAGAGGGAAGCTCAAGGGAACAAAAGCCCCTGAAACCTATGCTCATGCATACCATGTTGAACTATAGTAAGTGTATGTATCCCCCTGGGGAGGGCGGGGGAKATTATTAGGTAGAAAAGACCGCAAGATAAACCAATTTAGGTAGGAGCGGCCCCTTTTCAAATAGGAGCAATATGGGGAAGAAGTGAGGAGGGTTTTTGGTGGAAGCACTTTGTACAAATATAAATGCAAGTACATGGGATAGGATGACTAGAAAAGGATGAAAATACTCAGTGAACCCCCATAAATACTGTTGTTAGAGCCTGTAGCRTTAATGGGGAGGTTGTGGTCAATGCTAAGGTAGTGTAGGGGTGAAAGGTAATGTTTTCTGTAATCTATATGCTATCACAGTATGTGAATTATAAAGCTTCTTATTCTGACATATTTTCTTTCTCAACCACACTGGAAAGTGCATTAAAAAATCAGATTTCTTTGATAACATTTGTTTTCCATGAACCCGGGTTATCTTTGATTACGCTACCATCCCTTAATTCTTTAATGATTTCATTTTATATCAGTATTTTCATGACTTTGAACAAGATTAATATTAAGGTAAGCAGTTGGTGTCTACTGTCTATAAAACTTTCTTTTTCTTTTCTTTGAAAATGCCTCTAAGCACTAAAAAAGTGTGGGTTTTTTTTTCAAAGAAAAATATATTGGGTAGCTTGGGAATATTTTCTTGTCTAGATTCAGCTTGCAGGGGCAGGCTTCTAGGGCCCTGCTAGTTCTGTCAAAGCCTGCACTCTAGCAAGGTGAGACTTCCCACCCGGAGGGATTTGAGACTGTATATTCGGTCCCTAAGGGAATAGGTGTATGTGCTTGATAAAAAACCCTACGTGAGAATTAGAGCCTTGGACAAATGTCCCCTGAGGGAAATGTTTCCTCCAATTCACGTACCCCTAGTTAGTGTTAGAAGTTTTCAAGTGAAGATCAATAACCTGGAACTAAACCTAAGAAGTTTAGCTTTGTGCCTGGTTTTGTTCTCCCTGTTGAACCTGTGGGTCCCTCAAGAATCTGACTATGGGGCACTGGATACACTACATAAATATGGATTTTTTTGTAACTCACAGTTATTTGAAAGAACCTGTATCAGAACCGTGCCTTTCTCAGTTTGTCCAGTCTAATTTCTATTCGTCATCAGAGAGTAAATTACAGTTAGTACTGCAGTTTGGGTTTCTTTGTCTTCACTCACTCCTAACACTTTCAGTGCTTAGCTAAATAGAGCCCTCATATGCTGAAAGCATTTGAAAAAGCTCATACATATTCATCCAGAGAAAAGAAATAAAGTAAGAAGGGAAGGAGTGTCTTTGTTTCTTCACAGGGACTGAACATAGGACTGAGAGACCGATAATAAGGTTAACATTTAGACAGAGACATTATGAGAAATGCAAATTCAGACTAGGAAATACAGAATATCTCTCATTTTGGAAAGTCATTTTTACTCGATTTGCTTACAAATTCATTAGAAATGTAATCCCATTAATGATGCTACCRCTTCTAATGGATGATGATGACAAAATGCTAAAGAAGAGCTCCAGTCCTTCTTTTGGAAGAATGGAGCCATCTTTTCATCCATGCATTCAGAGCTCTCATTCAGAAAAGATGCATTTATAACATCATATGGCAGAGCCTTGGCAATAATATCTCACTTGCCAGAATATACTTACAATGGGTGGCTCTGAACACTCAATTAAGTGCATTTTTTCTTATATGGTCCCTCTGGTACATTAAGTTTTACTGATATCTAATAGCTTCAGCATCTCTAACGGAACTGGCCTTGATTTTATTAACCTAAAATATTGAAGAACAAAAGGCATATATTGCTGACAGGTTAAAAATTCCTTAACAAAGGTATCTTAATTGCTTTCTTATTTCCCTTAGTATATGCTGGGGTAACCTCCACTGCTCATTCAAAAGAATAATATTTTTGGGCCCAGTAATTTTCTGTTAAGGGTGGCTTCTTAGGTTTTTTATATATATAGCAGGGGGGGAGTCGAGAAAGATTTGAACAAAGTTGTCAGTTGTGTTAGAGGTTAGAACCTCTTCCTCCCTGTTCAAAAATCATTCGTCTGTCTGCTTCACTCCCTCTCTCTGTCAGCGTGACTATTAAAGCTAAAGTAGTGTGTAGTGATACATACGTGATAACCAACAACTTTGGCCTAAGAGCTTATCTGTTAACRGTGTCAAATGCTATCTGATAATCAATATAGCTGCTCTTGTGTTATGTGCCCATGTTTCTGGAAGCGTGACTGCTTGTTTGCAGAAGTGCATTCTGCTTTCTAGCCTTTTACCTCTTGGTGGTTGTCAGCCTCCATATCTGTGTCTCTCAGGAAGTTTCATTAAAACCTGTCTACCGCAGCCAGAAGAAACCTGTGGCTTTTGAGGATTCCCAAACCCCAGCAACCTGTGGATACTGGCACAGATATGGGAAAATCTGTTTAAGACTATGGGTCCCACTAAAGAACCCCCAAACTTCTACTCTTTATATTAAGGAGCTGTGGAGGAATGAGATTTCTTTAAATGAATATGCTGCTGTTCTCACTTCCAGTGGCTACCCTGGAATGGTCCTGGTTTTTTATCCTTACCCCACATCTCTCTTACACACCATACAGACTAGGAGTCCTTTGTTCCCTAGAGATGGAAATAATAGTAATACATTATCCCGGAGAAAGGGGTGAGTTGTAATCTTGCTGATTTTCTAAGAAAAAAAGGAATTGGAATAGGAGAATAATAGGAGCATTTCTCCTTTTTAACCTTTGCAGTTTTAAGGCACAGCAGAATACATGCATATATTTACAGAGGTGAAAATGTTCTGTAGGGTTTTGCCATGATAAATACCTTAAAGGACACAGTCAACTTAAAGTAGGCAATTTGTGTGTCGGGGGAAACATTAGTTATTTCTGTTATCACACCTCTGTGTGAGTAATTTGCAGGTTTGTACATATTTCAGGTTTCATTGTTCCACTTGACTTCAATATTTCTCCCCTCATCTCTTTCTTTCACTCTGTGTGAAAGTTTCAAATGCCGAAGGAATATGACTGAGGACCTGTTCAGGAGACACACTGAAACTTGAGGGATTCTCAAATTTGGAAAATRTTCTAGAAAACTGGAGAACAAATTTCTGTCCTCTGAAGTGCAAAGATCTGAGGTGTAGAAGTCTGATTCTGCCTTGAATAATGCTGTGCCTTCTAATCTTTTTTGACTTGGGAACATCATCCACCAGAGATTTTCCCCTCACACGCACCTCTGGTGGGGGCAGCACGGATAAGTGCATGCACTGCATAGTGCAACTGGCTAAGTCCAGCAGATGAAGCAACGTGCCTGTGTGCTGTGGACAGTTCAGGGTTGCTGCCTTGTGAAAGTGCCAGTGCATTCAAAATTCACAGCAAGGAAAACGGATGGTGTCCCTTACCAACGCACCTTTAAGGGCTGTGACCTGGCAGTGTCTGTTTAAAGCAGAGGCAGAATTGGTTTGACTTGCTCTAGTAGAAGCAGAAGTGAGTTGCCTTGATCTATCTGTCTTTAGGGTTAGGGAATACTCCTCTTATACTTATTTGGGTCCTGCTGTCTCATATCCTGAATTCAGTAAGTGCTTCTAAGTAACAGAAATGAGCAGATTAAAAGTTTTTAAAATGATCACACCAGGGGATTTATGGTGTGAAAAACTGAGTGCTTTTTCTCCCGTAAATAAAATGTTGCAGGCCACCGTTGCAGAAAAGACACAGTCTCCTTTTCGCTCATTATTGCCTTTTGTTTCCTTGATATGTATATCACACTACTTGTGAGTTAAGTTCTCTCTTACCCTCTGCTGTCACTGCGTTTGAGGAGGGTCACTAGCGTCGGCAGGCATTAACTTAATGAGCCTTGCTCTTTTCCCTGGCTAAGCTCCAGAGCAAAGCTGCTAGCCAGGGGGACACACRTCTGCAGCGCATGTGGCCCCTTTTACAGTCCTCTCTTTGCGGTCAGTGGGAACCTCCGCCTCTCGTCAGGACCTTGGGCTTTTGCAGCGGTGGAATCGGGAACGCTTTCGCGGGGAGGAAGGCAGCCTTTTGGCCTCAGTGGGATGCCTGTGAGGAGGCTGCCGAGGTGCGAGGGAGTCTTGCAGGAGAAGCGCTGGCTGTGCAGCTGTGCCGCGTGGGAGACTTCTGACGCTGCTGGGCCAACAGCTGCAGAGAAACTGCGTCTTGCTTTCTTCCAGAAACGTTCACTGCAACATATCAACGTCTGCATGCGCGCATTCCTGTGATTAGTGTGGTGGTCTTTTAGCACTGACCTCTACTTAGTGTTCAGCTTGACATATTAATCTTCGCAGAGGAAGAAGTTAATTCTAAAATAAACTTGTTAACCCCTCTATTTTCACTCGCTCCATTTGCTACAAATTATTCTGGCCCAGATTCTGCTCTCATTAAACTCAGTGCAAGTCTTGTCACAGGCTGGCAGTGGGAGCAGAATTAGGCCTTTCCTGGACAATATTTGGCTTCATGGTTGCTTGCTTTGGGAAAGAAATTTCAGCATCCCTAACAAAAATAACTCTACCATGTGTTACAAAAACGGAGCATGGGTGCACCAATATTTTTCAGTGACAGAATGAGTAGCATGAACCTTTCCTCTGAACTGAACATCACCCCTTTTTATGATCACATCAAAAGCACTCCTCTAGCATTGAGTAGAAAATAATATTACAATAGGTTTTTGAACTAATCTAGACGGCATAGTAGTAAAATATCTGCGTGGGTCCTATACAGTTAAATAGAATGGATTAAAATCTATCAAAACAACGTAATTTTCCCTTTCCCTTTGTCTTTCCAAATAGAAAAGATTTTCTGGGTAACTTCTGTGGAATTTTACTATTTTCACTCCTACATACTTTACCAGGATTTTTGCATCCGACTGTTTTAATAAGATTGTTTGGAGGATCCTGTTGGTCATCATTTCTCCAGGAAAAACAGAAACAAAAAACAAAAACAAAAACAAAACAGAAACAAAACTGGTTTTGCTGCTGCTTGTCCTTATGTTTAGAAGAAGGCCTATGTTCTGAAAGTCTAGCTGGTTCCCTGCAAAGTCATTCACTGCTCATCTTTGTGCTTGTACTACTCATCTTTGTACTACTTTCCAGATTGCACGTCTGGGCTTGTTTTTTGCAGTTACATACGGTGATTGATACGGTTGGTTCTGTTTTTAAAACAGCAAAGTTTATGAACGTGCTTGCACTGGGCCAGGAAAGAACCAGCAGTATGCAAGCTTGCCTTTTTCTGTAGTTGACAAGACAGTCTCCTGTTTCCTCCCTGCCCAGCTGAAAGCAGAAACCATTTTCAATAAATTTACTAATTTTTAAATGTTTATTTTCCAAACTAAATCAAATAAATATGTGAAGGTTTTCACATTGCTTCCCAGAGAAAGATGGCTCTGCCAAAGATACGAAAACACAAATGTGATCTATCTTAGCTCATCTTCTTGAAATTAACCTTTTGATGGTCTGGAAATATTTGAATAAAAAAAAGCTCTTTTGCTGTCTGATTCCCTGCTCCAGATGCCAACTCCAAAGAAATCTCTTTATATGCTGTAACCTCCATTCTCTTCCTTGTACCCCACTCTGTAATCTGTATCCATGGTAATACATTACTGTTTTCAGCAGCCAAGGGGTTTGGGGGAAAATTATGGGAAGAAAAATCTTTCACTGTAAAAGTTGTGGTAAAATGTCATCAGTCTGACAGAGCAATACAGCACTTTCAGCATGAAGCCCCAAACAAATTGGAATTTGGTTTGTTTCAGGTTTCATTACAGACTTTGAAATATTGAACCTAGGTTCATCAAAACATTTTCTTGAGTTTGCTTTTACACAGACCTTAGGCCTGGTTTCAAAAGAGTCTGGGCCCAGTTTTTGAGCAGTTTATGGGCTGATCTAACATAAACCAGATCACACGTGGTGGACTTGGCTGAAATTCAGTCTGAACTTTTAGGTGAGTTTGAACCTGAAAGTGAAATTTTGTGAGTGAGAACCCAAGCAAACTGGAACCAAAGAAAAGGTTAGCAAAATACAGTGCATTGATTCTGCAGAACTTCAAACAACAGTATTTGACATCCTAAGAAGAATTCAATAAAAGCTTAAAAACCAGTTAAACTTTTTATTTCATTTGGGAAATTTGCTTTTATTTTTAAATAAACAGAGTAAGCACTACATCAAACAAATTATTGAATGCAACCTGAGATTCTAGTGATGTCTGGTATAATTTAGGTGGCAGGAGAATGTCGTATAAAACCTTTAGGAGAGGATTTTCAAAAGCTCTTAGCATTGATTTAGCTTGTCTGCCTTTAAAATTAATGGGAGTTGTATTATTGATGTCTCTAGAAGCAGTATTAGTCCAGTCCTGGGCATCTGTGCAAATCCCATGCCTAGTATATAAAGGCAGTAGGGTTCCAGTTAGCTGTGGATGACTTCTGTTGGATTTCTCTGTAGCTGAGGACGGATCTGTTGTTCCCACCCTGAATATAATTATGATGCTGTTTTGCATTTAATTTCGCCATTTCTCTTAAAATGGGGAATGCTGCATTCTATTCTGAGGAAGACTTTTGTGAGAAGCTGGGTAAAACTAGAGATGTGCTTTCTAAAATAGTTATCTATTCCTGAACTGCATGTTATCTCTACAGCATTATCCAAAAGGTAGGCAAGATTATTAAATCTCAGACCAAGAATTCTGATATTAGGCACTCTCATCAAAGTCCTTATAAGCCGGCTTTCTTTGATAAAGTTGGACAGTGAATGGGGAATGTATTGTATTTTGCCTCTCCATTTCTCTAGATGGGATTCTGTTAGCCCAACTTGACTTTTTTTTTTTTTTTTTTTTTTTGCTTCAGGACACCAAACTGTTTCTAATTGTTTTCTTTTCCTGCCACACTCTCTTCCTGCTATTGCTCATTTCTGATATTGATACCTTGCTTCCCCTCTTCTGTCTAATGATGTACATGTCAAAGCAGACCACCTTTCAAAGCTCCCCATGAATGAATGGGGGAGGGTGCAAGCCAGCAGCAGTCAATCTTTGAAACATTGAAATCCAGATTTTCTGAGTGCGAGTACAATGGCAATTGTCCAATTAAGACAGAAGCCAGCAGCAATTGGTGTAAAGAAGTTTCTGTGTTTTGTGACAAAGGGAGCTGAAGCTTCACAGTTTACCACCTTAATCTCACTTTTTTTTTTTTTTTTTATTATGGCTTTTCAACCATTGCTTTCAGCCTTTCTAGTCTAAAAAGCAAGTTTTTGCATCTTGTCTTCATGGTCGACTTAGTTTCCCTAAAATTATTTTTATTAGGTTATTTTTTAATAGCCTGCTCTTTTGGTTTAGGAACATCCAACTGCTGGAATGATCACAAGGTCATATCCCATACCTTGCATGTTTAAATTAAAACATGTGTAAGAGAGGGAACTTGGGTTTAAAGTATAGTTTCAGCATCATGAAACAGAGGTCCCAAGGGTCCTATAAAATCTATATGCTGTTAACATGCAACATCACTAGCTTAATGCCTTCTTCAGAAAATAATAATTTTACAGTATTATACTGTTTGAACAGTATTAATATAGATACACGTATTTGTCCCAGCTGTCCTCTGTCACCCTCTTCCCCACTTTCTTTTTCTTGCAGACTTTCTTGTTCCTTTTTTTTTTCTGCAGGCAAGCCCCAGGCCTCCATTTCACTGGAAGTTTTTCTTTTTATTTCTTTGTCCTTTTCTTCACTTAGAGCTCTTTCCTTCCCTTGTTTTTTGTTTTTATTTACCTCAGCTTTCCTGCCTTACCTTTATTCTTTCTCTCTAAATTGTCGCATTAATACCTCTTTTGTTTTCTTATTTTTTTCTCCCTTATTTTGACCTTTTTCCTTTGTGGTACGGCAAAGTGAGAAGTACCCCCAGTTCCCAGATAAGGTCAATACAAGTTGAGGATACAAAGCATTGTCCCCTAGTTGCTCAGCTTCTTCCAGAATTTGGCTCTTTGTTACTCTTTCTCTCTCCTGCTTTTTCTTCTGCCTTCTGCTCTTTCCTTTTGTCATTTCCCTGCTATTCCTCACTTTCTTTTGTCTTTCTTGTTTCCTATGGTTCTCCTGACATTTTCCCTTTTCTCCATCTATTAAACGCTAACAAGGGTAAATATATGCTATATGTTTTCTAAACCCTGGCTTCTCTCATAAGCATGAAGATGTATGAAATTATCTTTTTGGATGTTTACATGTTCTTCCGAAGCCAATATAGAAATCAATATCTGGGAGTAGTTGCACCAAAGATCTAAACCATATCACAACATCTTTGCACTGGTATTTAACTGAAAAGAATGTAAAGACAACTTTTTTTGCATTATTTTAGTACATGTGGATAGCCCGTTAAATTCTAATTTTACTGGCTTTTATGCAAAGATCTCCATGTGTTTTGGAAAAAGAAAAAGAATTTATTTAACCTCTCAGTCTTTTGGTATGAGTATTATTATCATCCCTATTTCACTGATGTGTACATAGCTGGAGCCTGCATTCTGTGTACTGTGCCTATAAATCAAGGACATCTGCCTTCTTGCATATTGCTGAGGTGTTAATAGGTTGGGAGGCACAGATGGAGGTAGTCACCAGATGGAGGTATTATTGTTAGTTTAACTGAACACATAGACAGTCAGATCATCGAGAAATATTTGTTATTACTTGTGGTGCTGATTTTTTATATATATAATAAAGAGATAAAAAAGTGATACTCTCTGCCTGCCTCTTCAGTTGTTGCCAACTTCTGTGATTGTATCAGAAGTCTCATGATACTGGTATTTTACTTAAAGCCCTGATCCTTGGAATCAATTATCATCTGATAATCTTTGCTTTCATTTCAAAATAAAATTGAGTTTCTGGTCTTCATGAATATAGAAGAAAACTTGAAAACATGATTTAAGCGCGCACAAAAGGCTCAGACACAGTAAGTAAACGAATCCAAACAACATTTTTTAAAAAATTATGGTTTAAAATAGCCATATCATTTTTGGACGGCTGACT
This sequence comes from Apteryx rowi, assembly GCF_003343035.1. NCBI lineage: Eukaryota > Metazoa > Chordata > Aves > Apterygiformes > Apterygidae > Apteryx > Apteryx rowi. The sequence continues at coordinate 2,029,666 of NW_020450849.1, forward strand.
TGCAATTTTGTGTACCTCCTAGCACAGTACTGAGTCTTTTTAGGTTTGGAAATGGTAGGGACTCATAAAAGTAAGCAAAAAACATGACATGATGTTAAGATGGAGGAAAAAAGAGAGCTATGGAAGGAATCAAGATGAAAACTCTAGTAAGGAAAGAGACATTCAAGTTTCTCAATCTATACATTGATTCTGAACAGGCAATCTTCTTAACACAGGCAGGTTATCTGGAATATTCACATTATACTTAGTTTATTTCAGAAAATAATATCACGACACTTAGCACATGCTAGTGTATTTTAATGGCAGCTCCTGCACAATCCTAAAAATCTTTCCTAAGTTGAATAAGACTAATATTTTAAACAAATTTGTAAATGAGCAATGAGGAAAGGAGTAAAGACCTTATACGTTGTCCTAAAAACATGTCGCCTGCTCTTTTTGTCTCCCAGATTCAATGCTGACACACCCCAGCGTCCATACCAGGTTGATTTTCAGTAAACTTTGCACCATCCCAAGCACAGCGTCTTCATCTGGCCCCTACTCCTATGTTACCTGTTTAGGCTATCTGGAGTAGGCTCCAATGCTTTGCTGCCAAGCTGAAAGAAATCAGAAAACAGAGACTGGCACACAAATGCAGACTGCTCTTGGAGGAGTCAGTTCACAACCTCACTTGCCTCCTTGAGCCAAGAATAGCCAACCCATAAATGAAAGTAAATTTGCATTGTGCTCAGGTTTGGTAGTAAATGTCTTACGTAAGGCTTGCAGAGGAGGGGAAGGGGGAGGAAGGGGGAAGCTTTTCATGCCCTCCTTCGCAAGCCTGGTACGGAAAGCGTTCCATTTGGTATGAAAGCATTTCTACTGCCTTACAAGGTGCCATGTAAATAAGGCAAAATGCATTTCCTGTGTTACCTCTTATCCTGATGGCATATCAAGGTAAAACTGGAACAACCTATAGACCTCCACAGCATGCTACTCCGTCACCGACACCGGAGCTAGAGATGCTGTAGCAAAGCTTTTAAATCTAGGGGGGCTGCGTGATCAAATCTCTCTGCTGTTTTGAAAGTTGGGTCTATGCAACACCATGAGGGTAACATGATACTTTCTTTGTTTATTTTTTCCCRGAGAATTTCATTTTAGTAATGAGGAAACTGAAGGTTGCCAGGGCCGACGGGGTATTCACAGTGGGCAAAATGCTCAACTATTCACACCTCCTCAATACCCTGTTTCAGTGGAAAAGTTTGATATTCAGGGTAGCCAGCCCAGTGGCTTCTTTCTAGTTATCATAAGCCTCCATTTTATTTTTTTCACTATAAAGACAAATATTAAAGAAAAACTGAAGCCAAAAGGCAGTGCATGAAAACAGGGAGAATCCCAGTAAAGTAAAGCCTTGTGAAATAGGTAGAAAAGTACAACCATGCACTTGTTAGGTTGTTCCCTATGGATTTTCTTTTCTGAATTCTTTGTTGTTGCAAGTTAAAATCAACTACTTGAACATTTTATCTAAGAATTTAAAATACATATCTAGATATCTTTAAGTAGGTTACCTGTGAACTAAAATCAAAAAAATATATTATCTATAGAACCATGACATTAAAAATATGGACTAGAGTTCAGATCTTGCAGGTCTGAGGTGCAGTCTTGTTATGAGCGTAGGAAAAAAAGGAACCTGGATAAAAGAAATTGAGCAATGATTAAGAGAATGCATGGGTCCGGAGATCCTAGTATTTTGAAAAGTAAAAAAGGTACTCATTTGATCATAGAGGTTAGGCTAGGCAAATGAAACTATCTCAAAGATTACATTTTAACATTAAAACAGTGTAACCTCTGGAAATAAGAAATAATGAGGCCTTGCAGTTCTCGTATCAAAAGTGGAATCTGCAAACATTTATTTAAAAAGAGACAGAGTGAGGGGGATATTATTACATGACACACACACACACACACACAGATTAAAATATTATACAGCTTTGAAGCTGTGAAATATATATAATATATAAACTTATCCTCTGAAAGAATATCTGTGTGTAAGAGGGAGAGGAAAAGAGAGAATGCACTCATGACTTTCCAGTGTGATGTCTGAATGCAATTAAAATCTCCAGTTGTGATGCTGTAGCAGATCTTTGACAGTCAGCCATCCGAATACCATTTTGACAGCTCAGACACCTTTTTATAGTCACACTGTAGGAAAGATCATTGAAGATCAATTATTTTGTACCCATGGCTGGAAAAAAAATAATCATAATCCCTCCCTCCTTCTGCAAATCCAAATGTTTTGTTTGCTCTGCCATAATAATTTACCCCTTGATGTGTGTACTAGGGAACCCCTACAAAATTGCCTGCTAAATGTCATATTTTCCAGGACTAGCAGAAACTGCAAATTAAGCTTAAAAATATTTCAGATGGAGAAAGAAAATACAGCTGGATTGTCTAAACTGTTACACATACAAGCCACTTCAGAAACATTTGGCATGACAAAAAAAGTTTGAACTGGGTAGGAGATTTTTCAACTGCGGTCCTGATCCTGACCCCATTAAAATCAATGGTAATTTTTGCCACGGAAATCAGCAAAGCAGAAGAGCATCCTAAATGTCACATCGTTACACATTTAGAGTGATTCATGGCGCTCTTCTCTGGGTTGATTACCTCTGATATTAGTATCAACTATCTTCTTGGCTGATATCAGTATCTGAGAATAATTGATCTTTTATTGTATACTTCTATAATATAAGCTCCTGCTCATCAGAGTTTTAACAGAACACATATGCTATAAGTGGCAAAAAATGGCTAACAAATATTCCTTGGTTTTCACATCTCCTAACTATCAGCAATTTGCACTGATACGGTATCTTTAGAGCAGAAACCATTAAAATACAAACATCCCAGAGGTTTGATTTCATCAGTTCATTTTTACTCTAAATACAGATTTCTTACATATGAAGAAAACTGTGCTGTTGCTTCTAGGAAAGAAAAGGCCACAAAATTGGAATTTAAAAATGATCAAGAGACTGGATTAAATTTCTTCCATTCCCTTTTCTTGCTGAAGTCTTTGTTACTGAAATACAAATGTCACAAATGTAAGAATAAAACATCTCAGGCATTAGGAGTCTATGATAGCTCATTCACATGACAATGACTGCGCTGAGAACAGAACATTTCACAGAATGTAGCCATTCTTGTGGCAAAGATTATAATGACAGGGAGAAACGGTGCAAAATTAACCAATTCTTGCATCTTCCAACAGTAATCTAACAAGCCTCCTTGTGTTCTGTATAATGTGTTATATTAGACCCAAAGAGCGGGTGAGAGTGTGTGTGAGAGAGAAATGAAATACTGCACACCTTGGGTCATAATTAAACTTACCAGCTTTAGCCCAACAGTCAGAAATCTGCTTTTGCCTGTGCTGTTGCCAGCAGGTGCCACTGTAACAAGCAGAAAAGCACCCCAAGATCTTGGAAGGATTAGGAGGATACTGGGGCCCTAAAATAAAGCAGCTCCTGGAGTTGTGGTGCTGACCCGCTGTGCGGCTTTCGGGTGCATTACCTCCCCTCTGCGCTCCCCATGCCTCCTGCGCCCATGTGTGAGGGGTGCGGGTCACGGGACAGGGCTGGGGTTTGGACGTTGACACCTCTCCTGTGTGAGAAGATGCTCCTGTGGACTATCCCAGAGGCTTTTGTGATTTCTTCAGCAAGAACCGAGATATTCAACCCCTTGTTAGATGCAGACCTCCAGCTACTTAGGCTGAGACAGTGGCGTCCCAGACTATCAGCTATGAATTTTCTTTTAAAATACAGTAAGCTCATATATATGACCAAARGGTAACAGGACAGCAAAATGCCTATTGCTTCTCTTCTGGCTCTGTTGCTTTCTGGGTATTTAGAATATTTTTTAACCCTTGCCTTGATTTTTACTTTCCCTCCTACAGATATAGCGTAGGGGCGGATCGGCGCTGGAGTGTGTTTTCAGATGGCTGTGCTATTCTGCCTCCGCCACTGATCTTTTACAGGGCCTGGGAGACTGCTGTTTTTAGTGCACGTGCGTTTCTTTGCAGGCATTTCCTGGTTTGGCGCAACATCAGTTGGGGCCTTTTCTGTACAGCAGTTTGGCTTCGTTTAGGTATTTTTTTGTGAACCATCGATATTAAATCTTGTCTCTTGAGACTATTTCATCCTGGCTGTATCTGAAAATGATTCACCACAAAAATGTAAGGCTTCAGTAGTCTGACAACCTAGACCAGGTTTACTGGTGTTCCTATACATCCACCTCCGGTCTCAAGGCCCAGGTGTACCATTTTTTATAGTTTTCGAAAAGGAATCTCATCCTTCTATAATCGAGTTTGGGGAGAGGAAAACTCCATATTTACATTCTTTTCTGCATTCATGAAGCTATTAAAATAGCAGGGGACCAAAATCTTTGCAGGTTTTAAGACAGTGCTGCATCAGTTTATGAAAGAAATTATATGGAGATAGACTCAATGAACAAAAAGAATCATTCTAGTACTATGTTCCTGTGAACAAATTGAAATGTGACCATCAGCATTTATTTATTCCTGATATTCCTGTCACTTCTGGAAACAAAAACCCATCTGCATGATAATCATGGACCCCTATACAGGCCACAGAACTTCTTGGTTTTCTGGTCTCACAGCTCTGATGTAGRTTTATTCGTCTTTGCCTTCAGAACTTACTTCAAAAAGATGAGTGTCACTACATAGAAGTTGCTGTACAATTTCCAATTTCCTATTGCATTAACTTTTAATAGACTTATTGCTCCTTGTGAATAATAGGAGAAAATATTCTTGATGCATAGCCTCCAACCAGAATCCACTATGCCCCCCCCCTCTACAAGGGCTGTTGAAGACTACTCTTCTCTAAGTCTTTTTATCAGAAATGTGGCTTAATGTGAGTCAGAGACATGGTATGCACAAACAATGTACATTTCTCCTTATTTTTTCTATAACTGTACTAATGTATAAGTGGTTAGTGCTATTAATTATGATCTAAAATCGCTCCAGTTTCAGAATTTTGCACTCTGCTAGTTCCAAGTTTCTAATGTTGCTGTGTTAGTGTACATTAGTTCTTAACTTACAGGGATGCTTGCAAGTCAGATAGGTGATATGTTTAGCTTAGCTGCAGCTTGTCCTAAGAATGCACGATTTTTCATTGTCGCTTGAAGTGCTGGGAAAGGTGACAACATGACAGTTCTCCTTTGTTCCAGCCTAGAAGGTGGTCATTTCTATTAAGTCTTATTGTTCTTTTCTGAGGAGCTTACTTTCATTTTTCACTCACGAAAAACTGTCAAAGAGCTTAGCCCCCCAAAATRAACTCAAGTAAAAAAAAATCATTTAGTTTGATGGTAATATCTCCTGTATTGTTTAATCCTCTCTTAAATCTCCCCATTCAGCTGCTGAGCCTAACAAATCACAACTGCTTGGCAATGGTGGGCTCAGAAGARAGAGAGCTTTCTCTGCTCAACCCATTTTATTTTTATTTCTCTTCCTTTTGCAGCCAACCTCAACTTCTTCGCCTGTTTCATGCATCTGCAGCAGCCTATCTGACAGCTCGGCTGTGAATTCTCAGGGGCAGGGTGATCTTTGCTACTTTTCTATGTTGTAYCTATCACAATACAGCAGTGGTCCTTGATTGCCACATCATAAATAATGATCACAACAAAAGTAATGTGCAGAAAATGAACAAAACTGGAAAGTAATGTTTTGGCAAGCCCTACTTTTTTGTCTCCACTTTTTCAGAGTCTGTAACAAGCGGGTTCCCATGAGAGCTATTGAAAGCTTACAGCTATCCATGGACAGTGTCTTGCTTTGATTTGAATTTAGGTTTAACTTAACCTCTTTTGGTTCCCTAGCAGGGAACTGTCAGAAAGTCGCTGACCCTGGAACATTTCTTTCAGGGGAAGTTCCACCGTCACTGGAGGAGTCATAAAAAGTGAATGTAGTCCCAGGCAATGTTCAGTTTTTCCAGGAATATTGCTGGTTACAGGGAGGATACATATTTTTATATATTTGTTTAGATCATTGGCAGACTTCTGACTTTATACCTTTGGTATTCTGCAATAGGAGGTAGGATCTTGAAACATGGGACTCCTTCCCCCTGTTATGTATGTACACAGAAGGTAGAGGTTTGTGTGCAGTGGGAAAAGGAAACAAAGCTGGCACGTATTGRTATGTATTCCATATTAAGCAGAAGAGGAAAAAATAATGGCCAATAAGAAAAGATTGCTTGAAACATCTTTTATTTAGCTGGCTAGAAGAGCTAGATATGAACAGTGGAAAGGGAAATACAAAACTGTGAAAAATATATATCTATGTCCTTTCAGCTTTAATTCTCTTGCAACTTTACTCACTTCTTCAGATATGCTTCTTCAGATTTCAGGGAGTTTGTATACAGAATTCCTTCAATTAGTAGATCTGAGCAGAGTAGATCTGTCTTTATAAAGTCCTAGAAAATCGTTTATTAAGAGAGATTTCACTGTTCACTTTGTCATTTAAGATTTTCTCAGTCAGAAGTTCTTACCAGCTTTGAAATTGCTCATGTATCCTCTAGTCCAGATACCTATATGCAGAAATATAAATATGTATATGTATATCTAAGAATCAGGATTCCTCTCATTTTAATTTGCTTTCTGTTGCAAATTAAGTGATATTTATCCCAGAACTTTACCCATCCCCTTCAAGTTACTAGATCTTGGTCTTCCTCACTTGAGAGATGCTATGTTCTATTTCCTGGTCGACTTTATCCCTTCATAGTTAGGCTCTTTGACTTTTGATAAATTACCATAATTAAAGCCTGCAATTGAAACTCCTTCTACAGTGAAGAGACAATGTTATTAATTTATACCTGTTTATTTTTAATTAAGAATTATTCAGCTTCAGAAATGTATTGGTAGAATCAAATTAAGAATGAATTTAAGACCGGATTTTTGGATTTACTTCTCATGTTCAGGCCATGTCTATCATATTGTGGGTACTTCAAAAAATAAGCAGTGAGTAAATACTACACCTGAATGATTCTCCAGAAAGTTAGAAACTGACTTGTGTCAAATGATCGTCTAACTATTTTTATATTGCTCATGAAATAATCAGTTGTTGCTGATTCTTTCCTTCTCTAAATTCTTTTTATGAAACTGTACTCCAATGAAGGTCTTTCTGACATTCTTTCAGACTGATTTCATTTAATAGTTAATTTCAACATTCAAAATTAAATTACGTCTTGCTGAGTAATCAGGTACCTCAGAAGCTAGGCCCAATAACTGTTTAGATTTATATATTTTGCCAAGCTGGTTTCACACATATATTTAGTGCTAGATTCCACTCTCCATTACAAATGTGTATATGAAGTTACTCTAGTAAGATTAACAGAGTTACAGTGATGTAAATGAGGAGAGAATCAAGCCCATGATCTGGCCAATCATATATATTTAGACGGCATGCAGACCTTTTTCTGCACTTAAAAAATATTTTATGGTATCTTTCCAATGTGTCTGTCTGGCTGATTTACAGTATTGGAAAGCAAGAGAATTTCTAAAACTGTATCCATATAAGACAAAATTCCTTTGATTGGACCTTATCCCCAGTCCGTCAACACTCTTCCATCACTTTGGAAGTTGGCAGTTCTCAGATAGCATCAGTCCCAGGGGTGGAAACCTTGGTTTTATGTTTGACTTGATTCTGTCTCTTCTGAACCATGTAAATATAAATATTAAACTGTCATGTTTAACTCAGAGATATGCCAAACCTTAGTCTAGTAGAGTATGTTTGTACATGTATGTGTGTTTATATATGTTAGGACAGCTATAATTGTCTTCTAATAAGACGCATTCTTTAGGAGCTTCAGAATGTACTGAATTATGTCATGCATCTTCTTGACAGAGCAAAACTCGATCTGCTCATTTCCCTGAACTCATATTATCTATCCATAAAATGTCATATGATTTTTAAATACCACTTGTAAACTTCAAGCTGTCCACATCCTGAACTCAAGTGGCTTTGAGGACTACTGATAGCTTTTGCTCTGCTTCACCTATTTGCTTACATACCAGTAGTAATCCTTTTTTTTCAGCTGTATTAGGATTAATTTTAGATATCAGTGGGTCTGGATTTCAATGAATTTACTTCTGCTGTGCTCTGGTTTATTTTTGTAGAGATTCAAATAGTTGTGTTTGTACATAGTATGACACATATGTTAGTGGAAAACAGCTTCAGTGTCAAAAGGATGTGGAATTTTTAATGGAAGTAACATTTTAAATTCATATGGGCTTTCAAGCTAACATTCTCCTTGAAGGGGGATACAAAACAGCATGTGACTCAGCTGATCAGTCACACCTAAGCAAGAAAATCCAAATTTTAAATATCTGTGATTGAACCATAGATTCTTTAAAAAGATATTTGTCAAATACATTTGATGAATCTATAAGTCCAAGGGAACTATGGTTACCCCCCTGATAGTCTGCAAACATAAAAGAAGATTAAATTTAGTGGCTACTTTATTCATGGATTTTTCCATTCATATCTAGTAGACTGTTTCTTATCTGATGTACCTTCCTTTGAAAGAATTTAATCGTACAGAGCTCTCTAAGCTCGAATACAAATTTTGTTGAGAAAGAACTCAGTTCTACAGCCTTCACAGTTCTCCCATTGACTTACCACTAAATACTGCATGACTTGGGCCTTATACAATTTAGGCCATCAGTTTTGGGTTAAACTTTGGGAAACCATGATTCTTGGCATACTATCCTTCGCTGTCACTCCCTTACAGTAAATAAAAACACTGGAGAGGCTTGATGACAGCAATACCAAGTTGAAAATGTGACCTCGGCATCCCTTGAAATAAAAACAGATGCAACAAGTAAATGTCCTGGCATTACAATGTTAAAATTAAATCCCACTTCAAATACAATTCTTTAATTGGGAAGCAGCCCAAGCACAAAGACTTCACTTCCCAACAAACACAACTATTATACTGATTGGTATGGCCCCCATACAAGCCTTGGGTGGATCTGAAATAAACTGTTGTTATTCTGGCCTGACTTTCCAACCACATTCATTTTGCTAAATTGCATTTCTATGACAGAGAGGGTTGATATGCTGCAAGTGTTACTAATTCTATTGAATCACTTTTTTCCTTTAAAACAGAAGATCAAAAACCCAAACCACTTTCTATTTTTAAATGTAATATTTCCATAAACAAAACTAGACATTTGAATAACCACCTTATTAAGATTAGGTGTTCCTGAAAGGGAGCCCTGTTTCTCTGTGTTTATTACTGACCACAATACTAAATTATGCAAATCTTAAAAGTATGTTTGAACGAAAGACCTATATAATTTGGCCGTTTTCGATTTTTATTTTTGATCTGTGGGAGTGATTTTAGTGCTGACAGAGGTAAAGATTAAAAATCCATTAGAGCTTGCACAGGGCAGACAAAAGGACTTGCAGAAGAGCTCAAAGCAGACGAGCCGGATCTGTCTGTACTCATAACCAGACTCTGAGCCRTGGTCTCTCCAGAATATCCTGGGGAGAGATCCTGCAAGCAGGAGGAGGGTGATGCTTCCTGAACAGCACTTTTTTCCTGCACAGGCTTGGGCAGAGCAGTAATCCTGACGGCGCTGACTGGAGCTGTTTGAATGGGCTGCCCATCTCCAGTGGAAGTGGGAAACACAGCATGAGACAGAGGTGAATGCATTAGGTCAGAAGGGTTAATGTTCTCCCAGTCTCCTACCAATCTCTAGTTCCCTACCAGGACTTTAGACAGACCGGACTGCACTTTTAGCAAGGCACTCGACGAGCACCCTGCCCACCCCGAATCAAACTAGCCTTCCGGAGAGCCTCGCTGAAAGGAAGCGAGAGGCCTTGCAGCCTCCACTGYTATGTTTTGAAGAGAGAAGTGACGCTGCTGCTGTCATTGAGAACACTGAAGAAAATACTGTTCCTTGCTTTGATGCCCTAAAACTGAATGATTCAATAGCTCTGCTATGTATTCAGTCAGAATCTTGGCCACCCTAAGTACAGAGTATATCATTCATACATTCCTAAATTTGCACAGCTTTAGCCTTTATATAGAGGATAAACAATGAAACAAAAACCTCACTAACATTTTCTTTACTTTCCTTGCATGTTTATTTACTCTCCATCTCCCTACTTTCTAGATTTCTAGATTTTCTAGAAAAGATTTCTATTTTTATTCCACTTTTTTTTTTGCTTTTCCTTTTCCAATCTTTTTGCCCTTTTTTTGCTTTTTATCTTTTCCATAGTAGATTCTGTTTTTCCTTTCCTCTTGTTTTGGGAAGAYTTTTCAAATTAATTTTTGCACTTCATCTTATCACCTTTCTGCTACAGTATCTCTTTCTAATGTCTTTTTCTCATACCTTTTTTGCTTTTACTTTCATTTCTCTTCATTTTCTCACTGCCTTCTCATTTCTGAATCTTCTTTCCATTCTCCAATGTTAAATTAGAACACTGCTCAAATAAATGTCTATGTGGGAATTTCTATCTATGAAAGTGTTTTATAATATGAGATGCTGTTCCCAAGCACATTTACAGACTTATATACAGGCTGTATACTCAGACACCTAAATGTACATTTAAATGCTTAATATTGGTGTCTAAATTTGAATAGCTTGGACTTCATTCTTGAGTTCAAGAGAAGAGCAAAAAGTTACCAAAAGCTCTCCTTTGCTCAGATCTACAAATGTGTAATGGAAAAGGAAGTTGTTGGTAATGAACTTCCCTTAAAAAAACAGTGTGAGATTAATTTCTCTTGCCTGTGCTGCAGTGACCAGGATCCTATTAGGCTGAGTGTTTTCTGTCATACCTTGGATCCTACGCCAGTTTAGACATGGCGAATGCACTCCTGCACAATTACACTTCATGCCTTGAAGCCCGGGCAGGCTTCCATGGCCTGGCTTCAATCACCAGGGAAATGTGGTCACCTGCATGGTAACGGCTGGTAGCTTTTTACCAGAACACAACTAAACATAGGCCATCTACAAAGCCTTTACAAAAGGGAGTTTTCAGTGTCTTTTTTCCCTTAACCTGATACCAGAACAAAGATAGTCCAGTAAAGTCAGAACGGTAGCTTTTTGACTTAGTGAGGAAACAAATCCCTCTTCATGATCTATCATACAAAGATGCTCATCACACTAATGAGGTCTCCCAGTCAGTCTCTTGCTTCTGAAAATAAATCCTATGTTGTAGTAAGKATTTTTACTCATAATCTATCTACATTTGGTATGTTTTCTTTCATGCACCCTTCTGCAGTATTGCTTTTCTTATGGTCTCCTCTATGTCTCTTCCCTCATTGATAATCAAAATGAACACTGAGTCTTCTTTTTTTCTTCTTTTAATTCCACTTCTTCAAGGACACTGCTGCTCACCAATTCCGTTATAGAGAAAAAAAAGTTTCTGACAGCTGGAATGTGTGGCTTTCCTTCATTATCTTCAACCTATGACTGTGTCCATAAAAAGAATTTCAGTACCTCCTAGAAAGCACAGATCTTTCACCAATTTAACACTAGCAAATGTCTTCATATGTTGCCTTAGTATGTGGCAAATTTCATAAGAAGCTTTGCGGACAGGCAGTGGCTCCTTCATTTGTGGTTAAAACATTGTTGCTTTTGCAATTTGCAGTGATTGCTTAAGAAAGGAATGGTTTGTTCTTGGAAGGCTGCTTTGAGTTCAGTGGGTTCTGTGCATAGTTAACGACAATGCTTTAATTTTGTGGTGGGGGTGGTGTGCAGATTGTGCTTCCTGGAGTCTTTGCTGCATTCTTACAAATTACATGTTGCAGGAAGCCTGCTTTTGKTTTACTTCAAATTTAAAGTAATCCCCTCCCCCTGCTTTTATTAGACCAAGGGTCAATTCCAGGAGCTCTGGTAGCAAAAAGCAGCTGAACAACAAACATGTCTGATCCCTGAAGATTATCTGATAACTCTCCAGTGACTAAGGGCAGATGTTCTGGCTTGTATGCCATCTCTTTCCAGTGCCGGGGAACTGGGAGTGCAGCTAGAATGTGACTGTGCTCAGATGATTTTCACTTACCAGAAAAATCTCTTGCAATCACCAGTGCTGGAGTTCTGCCTGGGACAGGATTGGCACAAGGGTAGGAGGATGATAAGGTGACTAAAAAAATCTCCTTTGTCCTCTGCTTCTCAATCATACGTGAAACACATAGCTTAGCTACAAGAAAGAATATGATCCCCTCACTTTTTTTTTTAATCAACATTTGCTTTAAAAAGCAAAAAAGAGTAGTAAAAGGAATAGCAGTGAAACAAAGGCATGTCTGCAATGCATGGAGGCCGAAAGCACTGAGATATAATGACAGGTTAAAAGTTAATAACTGAAGTGCAGCTGACACAAGTACACTGCTTTTGGAGCGTGTGCTGGCTCCGTATAGCACTGCATCCATTCAGAGTAGCTTTATTGCAGGGACGCCTGCACTGGGCACATTGTTGTGTAGGCTTGCCTACAGCTTGGACAATGCTGCGCATGGATGTATTATATAGGTCGGTGGACTTTTCCTTACATCTTTAAATACACACATGGAATCACACAGGAATGTGCAACGTGCTCCATGTGGTAGTATGTGTGTGTGTGTGAGAGAGAAAATAACAGTATCCATAGCTATGTCCTAAATGAAAAACATACAATTCAAACTGAATCAGAGTCATGTTTTGTAATACTGTAGTGTCAAAAATTAACRGCTAAATTAGGGATCTATTTTGTTTATCTGCCTAATCACTGAAAATATCTAGGGAAAATTAGGCTACCATTTGAAAATAAAACATCTAATGTGTAGCTACTGTTTAGATGATTAAAATACATAGCTAGGAAAGCAAAGCTTGTCATTCAAAATGTTCTAAGTCAGTAAAGCTATACTGCACCATTATGGAAATGAAAATAATGCAAATGTATATATATATATATTTTAATTACAAGCTGCTGCTATATGCTTGTGTATAAGATGGTGGAAAATTGGTACAATATGGCTATATGAGATATATTAAATGTTCATATAATTACATACTCCATTGTAGCACAGATCACAGGTGTCAGGTCAAATTTTTGTCCTCTAAAACAAGAGAAACAAAGTTAAAAAAGAGATATATGAAAAAAAAAGCTTCTGAATATTCTCCACTATCTCATAAAGAGATCCTCAAGTATTATGCTGAGTTTCTCTAAAATCAAGGTTTCTCTAAACCTAAACCTTTATTTTATTTTATTTTATTTTATTTTTTTACATACCTATTCTCTAAACCTAAACCTTTATTTTATTTTATTTTATTTTATTTTATTTTATTTTATTTTTTTGCGTACCTATGATACTTCTTACTTTTATGTAAAATACTCTGAAAAGGCTCCTGCCAGTAGCCCTGCCCCTCTTCTCTCTGTAGGGGCAGTAGAGAAGTAGGAAAGTTTCAGTGCCTATTGTGTGATGCAGGAATACTTGGGGCGCAGTAAGCTTCTCCATATTGCCTGGTTCTCGCCAAACTCAGCGCATCACTTAATAACCAGTGGATCTGGTCTATAATAGAATCTYACAGCTGAAAAATCTCTCAGGAAGTCATCTGATCTATTTGCCTACCCAGGACAAAATCATCTACAGATATGCCATTTCTGTCAGATATTTTTTCTAGCCTATTCTTAAAAGCCTCTAATGACGAAGACTGCATTCTGCCTTCTTTTCTTCCAGCTAAATAACTCCAACGTATGTATTCTTTCTTTTTTTCCAGCATATTTCCTAGCTTTCTGTCCTTTGTTTTGATTTATTCCAGTCTTCTTTGAAACACAGTGCCCAAAACTTGGCACAGTACTCCAGAAAATGCTTTGTTTTAGAAGAGGCAACTACATGAGTTTCAAGGTCCAGTCAGCACCTGACTTCCTGTTAGAGCTGCTTAAAAATAATTTCAATTCATGAGATCTGTCTTGATGATATGTCCCTGATTAAGACATTTTACTGGTGAAAATGGCAAATCATTTCTTCATTGAGCACTAAGAGCAATCATGTAAAACCTACTTCTGGTCACTTCCAACAGCAGGTATGATTTGTTGGCCCCATTACCAATACCTCAAGGCACCCAGCATCTTACATAGTTTGCTAAGTATTGTTCTAGAGTGTTTAACAGATATGACAGGTCACCATCAAAATCTTGGAAATCTTGATTTCCTGAATGACTATTAATGAGGCATTCATGGTGTTCTCTGTAGTAGCATATCTAGTCATAGTAGGCGTATAATTTCAAGCTCTGAGTCCATGTGCTGAGCTATAGATAAAAATTTAGAGGAGTTGTTAAATATTGGATATCAGGTCACAGTGAAGAGGAACACTGAAAAAACAAAGGCCAGAGCTACAACTGCAGTAAAAATCACACTTGTCACAGGGTGGTGGTGTTTCTCTTCTTTGGAGCAAATCCAAGCTAAAATGTCCCCAGCGTAAAGTACCTTTGCTCTCTGAGGATACATCTATACCAGCACACAGGGCTAGAGCCCCTTCCTTGACCCGGCTGGCATGACATGATTCATGTCCGCACAGCTAAATTCACCTTTCACCCCTGAATAAAACTGGGTGGCCTCATTGATGCTCCCTTGCTCTTCCCCTGGCTGTGTGCATGCATTCTGTAGGACAGTCCTAGTCAGCAGGATCCAAACTATGCCAGAGGTATTGCCAACAGCTAAACCATAGGGGCTGATGCAGGACAGTGGCCAAACACTGGCCCTGTTCAGTGCAGCATAGGTGTAGCCCAAGTATCAGACAGTGTTAGGTATCCTGGGTCAGACTTCTCCCACCCTCCATACTGTCTTCTTTTCTATCTCTGTCCAGGAGGAGGAAATGATAGTCATAAGACTACCTAAATCCAGTTTACTACATCTTGGAGTCTCTGTTTCTTCAGAAACTCTCTGCTGGAGGCTTGAGTGAGTCTTTGCCCTTTCTACCACTGTGAGAATATAAAGGTAGTGTAAAGCCAAAGTTCTTTTCATATTTTTCGGCTTAACAAATAGTATAAAATTAAATTGTGGTCTTTTTAGGCCTAGTTTCTAGTAAAATAGTCTTTCTGAATTTCCTGGGGCAGACCTGGTTACATCATGCCCGGTGACATATTGTTGGCATATGGCAGTAGACTGTAAAATGGGGAGAAGTGAATCAAAGGCATGTTAATATTAATATATCTATGTTGCTTGCTGCTTGAGGAATGCAGTAGAAAAGGAGTCATATGTAGTTTATAGAAGAAAAGAATACATTCCAGATGTTAACCATGCGACCAAGTCTTGTATATACAAAAAGGGTTTTCCCAGTGCCTATATTTAATTTCCACATAAAAAGACAAGCTTTCTAAAACCCTTCCCACTATATGTCAGCATAAATCAGGGACATTTTTCATCATGAATCACAAATTTAGATAATAATATCCATCCACCTGAGTACTTGTTTATTCATAAACATTTATTTATTAATGAGAAACTAAGCTTAAATGCTAGTGGAAATCTAATGCATGTGAAAATTTTGAACAGTTTCCTGCTCCACCCACAGCTTGTGCCATTATGGTTAGGTAATACCAGCATTGCAGAATATCACAGGGTTTACTTGATGGATCTAGACCCAGCAGAATCATGGTTAAGGAACTTTGCAGGATTTGGTATTTGCACTGGAGAAAAGGGCAAATCCAGTAATGTACTTAGGGAGCTGCTATTGTCTCATCAGCATTGGAGACGTGGAGTATGCACATTCTATTAACATTGACTTGAATCAGAGGCAAGAAAAAAGTACTGCATTTCCTCATCATTGGCCAAATGCTGTTCTGGTGAAGCTGTTTGTAACTTTGATGGTGTTTTACCTGCTTTTTTTGAGGCTGAATTGGAGGCAAGGAAAGCTAAATAAAATGTCATATCATATCGCCTTTATATGTTGACATAAATTAATGCCTCCAAATATTAAATATTCATGGAGATCATGTGATCTATGCATCCAATCTAAAATGTCTGTGGCAGCTCAAAATTAACATTTTCCCTATACTTTTAATAAACAGTTCGTGTACAATCTGTAGAACTTGAAATTAAGTCACTAAAATAATTGGTGGAGTAATTCTGAATGATCAACAAACTCAAGAACATTGTTATCTGCTTATAACCCATTTGTGAATGAGAGAACTGATGAAATTCTTCAAGTTATTCACTGCAAATTATTTGCTCAGCTCTGATTATTGCTGCGGTGCTAAAATATGCAATAGGCATAGCACCCAATAACATATCTTCGTAGGCATCTTAAAAAAAGTAATGAAGGCATCTGCTTGGAAGCCCATTTGGATAAATTAAAAGCCTGGGGTTTTACTGTCCACTTCTTTTTGAAAGTCTGTGGGAAGGGGGACTGGAAAGTTAAAGGAGGAAGAAACTTCTGACATTTTCCTTGTTGGGTCAATTTTTCTCCAGTTGTTTTGAGATGAATCTCCTCATGGGACAGATCGTAGGCTAATCCAGACTAGTCTTTTCAGTCCAGGAGAAGCTGCCTGGAGCCATGGCTCTATACTGTGAGGCACATCACAGCATGGCTGACTTAGGCAACTCCTGCCCATACTGCCCCAGCCTGAACTTTCCAAAAGCCACCGTGCAGTCTGGCATCTCTCAGTTGAGCTGACACAGAAGTTTGTGGCTCCATACTAAGAACGAGCTCAGAGAAGGGTCAAAAAAAGAAAAAGAGAAAAATGTTCAAAATATACCCAGACACCTGTATGTTGTCACAGCTGAGGCCAGGGCACTTGGTAAAACAGAAACTGTGGGAACAGATTGCTTCTCAGCACTGAGGCTACCTCCCTTATTACGGAACTATAGCGATAGTGAAATCCATATGTAAGGAGATTGTGTGCTATTCCCCTTCTCTTAGCTCCTAGGACAAATGGTGTCCAAAAGGGCTGAGTTATCAAAACATTAATTTTCATGCAGAAATCGCGGTGTGTTAAATTTCTTAGAGAACCTGCATGATGGACAATTATCTGTTATCTTTGTCCGCTCTGCCTGTTCAGGGCCAGGCTCTATGGGAATGAATGAATGTTACCATGGAGAATATGGTAGACTTATGTGCTATTTCTATGTCTCTGTGTGCCTCTTTTCACCTGTGTGCTGCCTTTCTGAACTCAAAGTGTTAAATCTGAACTGCAGTTTGACCGTATGCGGGAGCTGCAGACAGTGATTTCAGATAAACCCACTTACCATATTCAGAATATATATATGAGTTCTTTGAAGCCAGCCCTTCAATCACGTCTAGCTGGAAACACTGGGGATGAGGAAGCCCCCTGGGGAGAGATACAAACTAGCTCTCCCCAGAATGAAGGAAGATGAAGAGATGTGGAGAGGACAGGAAAGATTTCAAGGAAACTTCTGACTTGCTTAAAAGCTGATCTCTGTCACATGAGGAGAAGACGATTTGTAGGAAATGCTGACCAGGGACATTTGCTTGTGGAATGACTAAGAGTTTAAGAAATGTCCACCCTACAGCTGTTTATTTCACTGCTCAGACACCGTAACTGAGTATCAGAGGGCTTACACTTTGTTTTGGTGCAGAATGAAACAGGACGGCTTAAAACACTTTGCACGTAGGTTCCATTTGTTATTTTAAAGGATTTCTCTGATCATTGCAGACTGAGAAATAACAGCTTTTCAAATTTGTTTCCTTTTCGACCCATAGCATCACATGTTTTCCTGATAACAGAGCTCTCACGATTGCCTAATTGGCTCTGCTAAAAGAGCTACGATGAGATAAGTTCCAGAGTCCTGTCTCGAGCACGGTGACAGCTCAGGCCTATCATGTAAAAGGATACACTCTTGAGAGACTGCAGGGACTGCTTGCTGATGTGTGACAGCTGTGCCGAAGACGAAGCATATCATCAGGCCCTGCACTATTTCAGAGAGCCTTAAAGTGTACTTGCTGCATTGACCATTTCTGTGGCTCTGACAAGTAGTCCTGAAGCGGCTGCTTTTGGGTTTAGCTGGCAATGACACACATTATTCATCAGGCTCTCCGACTGCTTAGCACCTCCGGATTCCTCCTGGCTGTTTATATATAAAAATAAATCCTAACAATCACGGTTCAAAGTAAGGACTGACAGCCTGCAGCATTTTTATTAAAGCACGCTGAGCAGAAACTGAAGAGAACAGATAAGAGTTAACAGGTGTTTGTAAAACAGGCAGGAAAAAGCTTCCTGATTCGTGAACCTTCGCCAGCAACAAATTCCAAGTCTGAGGAGCACAGACACTGAAAGCGAGAGAGCCAAAGGCTCTCACTTGAAATGTAGACTTTGACAGGAGCCCAGCGAGTAGGACCTCAGGGACTGACTAAGCAAATACTTAGACAGGAGGCCTGTGAGGTAAGCAGGACTAAATTGGTGCATCGCTTTGAAGGTCAGCAATGCAATTTTATACGTAATATTAGATTTAATGGGCATCTGTGACAGAGCCCGAAGTACAGGAGTAATRTGCTAAGAAAACTTAATACTGATGCTCTGGCTGCAGCACTCCACATTGGGAGGAACCGAGACTGCCAGAGACTAAGAGGGGCCTGGGCAAAATGGGACTCCAGTGTGTCCATGTGCTTAAGGTGAATACAGAAACATGGCATGTTACCAATCCTCTGTGTCCACTAGCATTTAAAATCAAGAGGAATTTATCCCCTATTTTATAATGTACTGATTATTGAATTCCTTTTAGTAGCATTTACTGKAGTGGTCATCTTTGTTCTCTATGTTTTTAATCCCTCAACACAGAAAATGTCTTTATGTTCCTTAAAGTATGCCAGGAGATTGCAACTTGTAAACATTCAACCCACTGTAATTATTAAGCTGTTTCAGAAGTTGAGAAGCTAAAATGTTTTTGGAAACTGCCATTCTAGTTTTTGGATTTTTTTTCCCTCAAAGATTTTATGTAAAAAAAAGTTCAAGCTTATAGTAGCAAAACTCTGTTTTTGTCAAATCTGAATAACTGCACTAGTCATAACAAAATGAATATCTCTGCCTATATCCCAGTGGGTTTCTCTCCTGTGTCAGTTCTTTCTCTGATGAGATGATTTTTGTCTATATATAAATAAATACATCTGCTCAAGGCCCCATCTTTCCTTTCACTGACATAACTGATAATATTATATTTGTCCTTCAAAGTCATGCAAATGGAATCCTCAGGCTTCAGATACTAAATGCTGGATAATCTGATTATTTTCTTTAAAACATAAATGAAATTATTATTATCTTCCTCCATTTTCACACCCTTTATAAACTCCTGGCAGAAAAAGAAGATAGATAATAAGATACTCGAATCACTTTCCTACTCTGTAATTAGCACATGAAAAAAGAACTTACTGAAAACAATAATTCCTTAGTCATTTGTCTTTATTTTAATTTTGCTTTGAAGCCAACATATTTTCTCTGAGATTTCATTAGCAGCCATTTTGTAAATGAGATTCTCACTGGTAAGAACCAAGTTTGAGTGCTCCAGCTCATTAAAATTTAACATTTTTCTATGGCTTAATATAACTTCTTCTTAATGCAGAGAGACTTTCCTGCAATGTTCATAGTTTAAAGGGCTGGATCTAATTAAAACCATAAGTATCCAAAAGTAAAGCACTTCAGTACCTAACTCTGAGGCATCTGGCTCCTAGAATGGAGTCCAAACTCTTGAGTTACCAAGTTCAGCAAACATCGTGCTTAAGCGAAGACTTCAACATCTCACAGAAAAATCCCAAACAGCCAGCAAGCTGAATGAACCCCTCCTAAGACAGTTTTAAAGCCTCTCAAATGAGCTCTTTAGGCCAAAGGGTTGTGTCTTAAATGAATTTTTAATCTCTCCTGAAGATTAGTTGAATTTCTTTAAAAGAATAGAGTGTTACTCTTTTCTTTTAAAACAGATCAGTTATTGGGGAAAAAAAAATTAGAAAATATCCTTGCAATAAAGACTGGAGATTAGGATGATGTTTCTCTCACCACCACCCTTTTTTGTCATCACCACACTGAAGAACCATGCTCGTTCTGCTGGCCTGCTTTTGAGTCTAAGCTTTTCTTTCATGAGTGAAAATTTAGTAGGAAGAATGGAAAACATTTCCACTACCTTTTGGGAAGTTAGGCCAGAAAGGTAAGAAACAGGCATTTTAATACACAAGGAGTTTAATACACTAGACAGTTTGATAAAGCTTACCTGTCTGTGTGCGCTAGGAATGTGAAGATTTTTAGTTATGAAAGTTTTATCTGACTGCCTCAGTTCCCTAATTTGCTTTAGACCTGAATCTTATTCTTTACCCAAACCCTGTTTATTCCACTCATTTAAAACTAAGGGCCAAAATACTGTCCTCACTATTCCACTTTCATATAACTGCTATGGCACCTGAAGACCCCCTGTGTATTTTTGCCACTGTTGGAATGTGCCTTTGAAAAGTAAGGAGAGAAGGCGTAAAAAGGAGCAGGAGCTGTGGTTTCCAAGCCTGGAGTGGAGTACGGGCTTCCTGGTGTTCGAAGACACACAAGAGTCCAGCTTTGCATCAGTCTTGGGGAACTGGTCTATGCTGGGCTGTTTTGTCTCTGTGATCCTCTGGGATAATCCTCCACTAGTCCTAAGTGCAACGGAGGCTGTATTGCCCCGAGTGTTGCTCAAAAGGACTTGTACTGCCCTCCTCCTCCCAGGATGGGCAGTAGGTTAAGAAAAAAAAAAAAAAAAGATTCAAAATCCTTCCCCAGAGAACTCAGAGGGCCTCTGAGCTCAGAAGCCTAACCAAAAATCTCTGTGGGGGAGACTGCTACTGGAAATTAAATCAGAGCAGCAGTGTTACTAAACAAACTTAGCTCTTGCCCCTGACTCTATACCTTCTGTCTCTTTCCCATCTTCCTGTGTTGTATCTTTTGATACAAAGACTTAATGATATGCAAAGGCATAAGCAGTGCATATCCATGTGCACTGTGAGAATACTGCAGATCTCATGTCATTCCAGGATTGGACTCTGCCTCTAAATTGCAATTACGGGTATTTCTGCTTGTTGCTTCGCTAGTTTAAAAATGTAGTCACATGAGCAATAAGCATTCAAATCATATTGTTATGTGTTCATGGCTGATTAGCTGACTTTGGGTGTAAATATGACCATCAATAAAAAGCATAATGAAAGCCTGTTATTTTTAAACATAATTAAGTCAAAGGAAAAACAGTTCAGCCTCACTGTAGAAATAGTAATTGGTTCATTACCTGTAATCATGTTAGCCTGTTCACATTATCAGAGGCTAATTGGAGAAAGGAGAGAAACAGAGAGAATGTATCACTGATACACAGGTGTGATCAGTATATCTACATGTGTGTTAATACATTATACACAGTTCATTAATAATTTTTTAGATACAAAAGTATGGGAGGAGTATGGTAACATGGAAACACTGCAACTGGGAACATTTTAAAGTTACATTGGGAGGTATGAGCAAATGATTCATTCTTCAGGCAAATTTAAATAAAACTTATATTATTATCTGTAACACCAGGAGTGGCATCCCATTTCAGTGGAAAGAAATCCTTGCACCATTTCTGTTTTAGTTCAAATCATTTCTGAGAGTGGCAAGGTATGATATCAGCACCTGTTTTTTCCTTGCAAAGCAATGAAGCGGAGATGTAATGGGAAGACCTGTACAGTACAGTACACATTTTTCAAAGTCTTATTCTTAAAGTTTTCATTCTGTTTCTTTAGAAGACTGATGAAAGAGATTATTTGCCTGGAAATAGCCTGTTTGGTACTGACAASAAACTTGGCCTCCATTCAAGGTTATGAAATTTGATACAAATATTTCATAAACTTGCTTCATGGGAGCAACTCCTGTCATTTGTCCATTGTATTTACTGTTGGGTTTCAGTTTATAGGAAAATATTTTACTGCAGTGCCTTTTAAACTTCATTAAAAAGACAAATCATATGAATCCAACAAGGGCATAACAGAATCAAGGCCAAGATTCTGTGAGTTATCCTGGATCACTCCCCTGCGTCCCCTGCTCCTTCAGCACATGCTAACACATCCCTCGGAGCATAGCTGTACGGGCAGTGGGATGCCAAGGATTTAGGTGCTGCCTTCTTTGTTCATTTGCTAGAAATGTGCTGCTTCAGTGAAGGCTGAGGTGTGTTCATACCTCTAGGAGGTATGCACCTCAGCACAACAATGACAGAGTTTGGAAAGGGCCGAGGAATATGAATAGATAGATTGCTGCTTCCTTTTTGGCTTTTGCTTATTGCTTCTGATGCCATCGTTATGGGAACAGGTTGAGAAAGTTTTCTGTAATGATGAGGAAATAACGTGGCTAGTATGAATGGAGTGAAGATGATAAGAGCAGAGAAGAACGCTTCATTAAGACATGGTTTTCTCATGGATCTGGCAGCAAGAAATTGGTCAGATTGGTCAGATCAGCCTCAGGCAATATTTATTTATTTGTTAGGGGAGAGTATGGATAAATACCTCCATCTGGCAAAAGACTGAATCATGGAAGACAAACAGTTAGGCTAGATGGACCTTTGGTCTGACCCGACAGAGCATTTCCTCAGTCTTACAGAAAGGGAGGGATCTTAGCTAGAGTGAATTACCAAAGTAAGGACAGAGAGGGGAAGATCCACAAAAAARTGTATGCATTCTGTCAAATCCCGCTTCCCTTTGCTTTCTGGGATAGAGCTGGGGGACCTGGAAACCAAGTTTAGTCTCTCCAAAGCTGATAGAATGGGAGGTATAGGGAAATTTTGATGGGTATGAGTAGGCTGCAAAATCTGAAAGGCCACGAGGACCAATATATGTTTGAATAAAGTAAGACTCCTTTTGGAGATGGAGTTTTCTTGTTTATTGTCATTGAGGGTTTATAGGAATTATTGCTTCTGTGACCTGCTTGGGGGCTCAGATCAAAGCACCAAAGTSTCCTAGCTCTAACGTTGACCCTTAGGGAAAGAAAAGAAAAAATAAGGCAGCTGTAGAGTGATCCTGCCCATAGTATAATTTCCCAGCTCCCAGGAATCAGAAGTTTAGTGATTTTTTTCTGAGCCAGAGGTTGCATCTGGGCTTTCATGTTTAATAACCAATGATGTATGTCTTCTCTATGAATTTCCCTAATATTTTTTTAAATCCAGATAAAGTTTTGTCCTCTGCCTGATCCTGTAGGTGGTGGTTGTCACAATTAAATTATGTATTATATAAAAAATAGTTCTATTTCTTTGTTTTAAACCTGCTTTGTTTTGCAGCAAAACAAATATTGACAGTAACAACATGGTTTTGTTAGTGTATGTGCACAAATACTAAGAGTTTCTGCTGGCAGAGCTGTGTTGATTAGGGGTCACTTCCTGCACAGCTTGGACCAGTATAGCTACATTGGAAAAAACAGGAAAGCTGCCCCAACTTAGGTAGGCCTCCAGGAAGAATATAGAGCCAGGTTGCATTCTCCTTGTAAACCAAGGGATTCTAGCACTTGGCCTGCTCTTGATTTGCTAAGGTATTGAGAAATCCCCTTTCTTGTGTTGGAATTCATCTATTTGATCACTTTTGTTTCAAACCTGTAAGTGAATCTTTGCCTTTTTCTAGGGCTCTTGTAGACAGTTAACTAGGCGAAAAAATAATCCTTATGTAGTGGGTCTTCCACTGTTTTGACTGCTTATCTTGTGCTATGGATAAATGAGTTTAACTGTGTGCCTTGTCTCCCTTTGCCAATGCACTGAAATGTGATTTCTTTCGTTCTGGTGGCCCTCTTCAAAAATCCTTTTAATAAAAGAAATTTTAGGTGATAAGCTGATCTTGGTTCACAAACACCCAGAGAAAACAATTGTCATGAAATCCTGTGTTTGCTGCTTCACCTACAATGACTCTGTTTATACCAGGGTGCAATATTGATCCATAGCTTAAGGTACAGACACCTTCTGTATGAATGAAATGCTTAGTGACCTTCTTTATGTTTGTGAAAATGGTCTCTTGAGAATTATTTTATTTCTCATAGGCATTGGCATCCCACTTTTGTCTTTCCCATGGATCCTAGGTCTAACTAATCCACAGGCCAGTTGGTTTTGATCAGTTTTTCATGTAAAATCCATCCTGATTAGATAATCTTCACGTTTTCTGTGGATATTTTTAGCTTTCACTGTTTTATCTCCAAGCTTTATTTTATTTCCTTACTCTGCATGTAACCCCTTTAAGTAGCCTTGTTTTAGTTCATTTTCATTACCTAAAATGAAGAATTTGCTTTTATGCACACATGTACATAGAATGCAGTGCCTTTATGTACAGTGATGGCCTGCTCCCCCTTTGATTGCCTTGTTCAGTTATGGCTGCCCTATTTGAAAAAAGTCATCATAGAAATTGAACCAGTCCAAAGACAAGTGACAAGAATGATCAGAGTCTTGGAAGGATTTGAATGTGAAAGACTAAAATGATGAATGATGTTCAGATTAGGGAAAGAAAAAAATGTGAGGGAACATGACAGTGAAATATTAAATAATGGATAGTGCAGAGAAAAAAATCAGGTCCTCATATTTACTTTTTCTCTTACAACAAAAAAAGACAAAATGTATTTACTTTTAGAAGCTTAAAATTTTGTTACCTTTCAGCAGAACATGGAATAGTATGCACAAAGTGTTTTACAGAGTATTGTAAGATATAGACAGTGTTCAGGTATATTATATTAGTAAGGAGGACATCAAGTTGTCCACTGTTAAAGACTTTCAGGGCTTAAACCCTTGTGGTTCCATGGTAGGTAAATTAGAGTGGCTTCAGGAGGGATAGTCACCTTCCTGGTTCACCTCCAGGGCTTCAGAAGGAAGCTTGCTTTTTATGTGGGGTTTGTCATTGTTGACATGGGAGTTTCTTAGCATTTCTGTGGGATGGCAGAGGCACAGGGTAGCCTTGTCAATGGAAGAATGCCCACTTACAGCTGCCATGCTATGGTCTGATGATCTCTTGACTAAACACAAAATATGTGAATGATTTTGACCACTGCAAATGACAGCTAATAAATTTAGGAAATAGAAAGCTTCTTCAATGATGACAGTGTATGTCTCTATGATAAACTGTGGTATGTGCCTGAGCATGCATTGGTGCTTGTGTGCTACTCTATCATCTAGTGAGCATATGAAGAGCTACAGATTAACACAGCTTGTAAGTGTGAGTGAATATGAAGATGTCTTTCCAGAAACTAATCGTGGGGATTATTACCAAAGCTGGTGTTTTCTGGTTAGTCAGATTAACTTTATGGGGATCCTGGGTGACTTTCCTTGGAATAGTAATAGGCAAATGATCAATGTTCTGTGATTTCTAGCAGGGCTTTATCTGCAGGAGGAATTTATCTGCAGAAATAGAAAACCAGAGAGAATGCCAGGAGAGGTACTGTATATAGGCATTTTTAAACTTTCTTTGCTGGCAGAAGAATGAAGATAGTTGCACCGCTGTTGAATATGACTGTACACGATATTGCAGTATTTTTGATGGATGACACAAGTTACAACTTGTATATTCAGAGGCAAAATGGGAAATAAAAACACCCTTGGACGGGCTGAACTTTCTCTGTACAGCCACAACATATTGGCCTCCAGTTGTGCTTTATTGTGCTCTTGCTTTTAACTTCTTTTTTATTTATCGAATAAACTTCTTGGACCTTTACTTACCCTTTCAGACTGTTCTACACAGGCACAGTCCATAAGGAGATTTAGAGGCCACTGTTTGACTTTGTCAGAGAACTTCTGCACCTCAGGTCTGAGAACAGGATGTTAAAAAAGGTATGAATCTTGCATGAAATGTCTGTCATTAGCAAAGCTGTCCGCTTCCATTACTTGTGTTTGTGTCATTCTTTGAAGTCTTTCCTGAAGAAACACCTGACAAAAGAACTGCTGAAACTTATCACAATGTTAAATACTTGTACTTCACTCTTATTTTGCTTTGCAAACTTATGTTTTTGAAAGCTGAGAAAAAATAGGGATATGGCATAGAAATAGAAATACGCTGAGCTGTCATCAGTTTTGAAAGGAAAGGGAAAAAATATAAACCCATCTTCAGAGTAAGGTTGTTCTTCCAGTTTTCACTGAAAAAGCTGTCTATTACTTTTGAGTGAAAGCAAAGTATAAGTATTCAGGGTATAATTATTCACCCTTAGACATTTAGTTAAGCAGGTCCAAGAACTCATTGGAATTTAAATTAGTGTAAGCTTTAAATTACTAAACATACCTTCTTTCTCCCACTGCACTGAATGACCACTTTCTGAAGAATACTTTCAGCTATGTAAGTGGGTACATCCCATTCTAGTTGACTTGACCAGAATAAACTGCTGAAATGAAAGATTTCCTTGCACTTTCTGTTCAGTCTCTCAAGGTGTCATCATGTGCTTAGAGTGGTTTTAGCTTTGGATACTCCAGATACCATGATCATCACTTGATGGTCACTATCAAGTAATCCATGTGATTAAGACAACGGACAAAGCAGCACTCTTATTTATAATACAGTGCTATTACTAGTGTCTGCTTCTAAGCAACCACATGTGAGGCCCTGTGATGTGATTAATCTGTCATTCCAGCTGCTTTTGAGTGATCCCAGCAGTGACAACTGAAAGCAGGAGGAATTCTTCTCCAGTATAGCACAGTTTATGACATCCTGTTACGCAGTCTGAAATGAACTCTGATGTTCCAGTGAGAGAGMGCTAAACACTTTGTATGAGAATGTACATAATCACTAAGAATTTGCCAAGAACAAACCCCAAATCCAGAGCCACTGATTGACAGTCTCAAGTCTCATCCAATGTCTGCTGTTCTGGTGACTGTTATTTCTTTCTTAAACTATGAAATGTTCTTGGCCTTACAGAAGGCACACAGTGCAAATCCTTTTAAGCACGGCTGAATCTGGGGTAAACCAGAACTGTACTAGGAGCTTAGTTGCTGTTTCTGATTTTACAGGACAAATCTGTACTTTCTTCTCTGCCTACCTAGCAGCTGAGGTCATCAGAAATTTTTGAAAGCTTTTTTATTAAAAAAACCAACCCTCAGATGTATACATTCCCAGAGCAAAAACTGTAGAAAAGATCATGAAATAATCCAAGATGTCCACCTAAAATTTTATCTAAACAAGCCTGCTTACAAGACAAGGACTGGGTAACACACAGATTGCATGTTAAGCAAGATCCAACAAAGAAAATACACAACACTGGCATTGTGTCTTGCAGGCTCATATGTACATTTGTGCTATGTTGAAGTTGATTTATGGCATATATATGTTCGTGTGGCTGTAGAGGTGGGCAAAGCATTCATTGCAGATAACTGATCTGATAAATGTGGAGTTTATTCAATTGATCTCAAATTTATTTTTTCATTATTTGCCCAAAAGAAATTGGTGATTGAGTAACATACAGTAAATAATGCATTTATTGGACTGAAAGAAACCTGTTGAGCCAGTGATTCTGCTCCCCTGATACCTAAAGCAACAGGGTCATATACTATTATTCAGTGGAAGCTGAAACTATTCATGATTAAGTGCCAATGCTCCTGGACCACCATTCTCTATATTCATTTTTTTAGGTGTGCAGTGTTACATGACAATTTTGTTGCAGGCAAATTAGGTTTATGTATCCTTGTTCTGGCCATTCAAAACTGAAATTTTACAGTCCTCCTCAATCCCATACATCCTCAGGTTGTCCAACAGCAACATGCTTTGAGATTGAGCGGTGCCAATTTACATTCTCTAGCAATCTGATTTTACAGCCAAGACTGAATAAACAAACATAGCAGTCTCTGTAGGTGGTTATATTTAAGAAAATGCATTAAAGGTAAAAGATGAAGGAGAAAATATGAAAGTGAGAATGCCTGTTTCGTAGAGAAAAGACGTGAAATTTTGTTCAACAGCAAGCTCTCTGAAGAGCCCAGAATTATGTCCAATGGAGATAATGATGAAATGAGATTATCTCAGATTTTTTTCATACCCAGCACATATCTTCTCAGTAGTTATGGGAGACTAAAAGAAGTGGGAGAGCTCTAACCATACCTACTAATAAGGAAAGGTAATTGGAAGGGTATTTCTGTTGCGATTCCAATGAGCATATTTGATATTATTAACAACAATGTTCCCTTTAACTCATTTCACCTGAAGGCTATCACTTTGCATATCTTCATTACAAAAGTGGCTGAATGAAGAACCAACTCTATTTTTTTAATGGAACTAAAATGACACTTTGGAATTAGTGAATATTGTGTTGGTTTTGGTGACATACAGTTCTTAGAGGGATATATTCAGTTCTCACAAATCTTCTGTCAGGCCCCATCTGAAGAATTACTCCCTTAATCATGCATGGTAGTATTTTCTTTCTTCAGCATGTCACATTTCATTCATTTTCTCATTCTTATTGCACACATAATATAAGAGAATGTATGTCTATTTTCTATGATGTAAATACCTTAAAAAAATGAAGTAATTACCTGGTGCACTAGACTAAAATTATTAGCTATGGACTGCAGACATTCTGGGTGCAGGACACAGCAGGTAGTGTGGGGAAATGGAGGGAAGGAGTCATCTAGCAACAAAGGTACAGGAAGTCATTTCAGAGCCCTTGGCGTGTGCCAGTCCTCAGTGTGGCCATCTGCAATGCAGCCAGCACTGCAGAGCAACCAGCCCTGATGCCTGCCCTTTAAAAAACATTTTCCCGTATCTTCATGTTATTTATGTATTTATTAAAAAAAAAAGAGCAGTTTGTCAAACATTTAAGGTTGACAGGCAAGTCGTGTTGTTGCAATGCAGGTAAATGCTGCCATGAGTGACACTGGCTGTGTCACTATGTGCAGCATTAGCCAGAGAATTTGAGAAGACAGGCTCATGAAAAAAATATGAATGTTGTCAGACAACCCTGCATTTTTTATTATTAAAATCTTGAGTGAATTTAGTGCCCATGAAAGTGAGGGACTAAGCTTCTCCACACATCCTTTTCAATACATCTCAGTTCTGACCTGCAGCACCCTTGCTATTCTAGTTATGGGCCCTGAGCACAGATTGCTCACCATGTCAAAATGTGGTAGTTTTGTGAAATGGATAGCTGAAGACTTAGATATGGCCATTGAACATATTCTCATTTGTGACTCAACTATGACTCAAGCTCAGGCCCTCAGAGATGACAGGCTGGTACCAATGATATATATGGCATTCACAAATTATGTATGTATCCCACTACAACCCCTGCTAGTTAAGATGAAAATTGCTCAGTTGTGTGTCACAGGTGTTTTACTGTTACTTATAAAAATTGGTAGCTACCATTGTCATAGAAGGTACCATTCTCTCCACAGGTATTTTTGGGATATATTCATTGGAGCAACTGTTCAGAAAGAACATTCCAAATAGCCACATCTCTGGGTGCTATGGAAACATCTTTTTGCAATATGTCATATTCAGAATGCAAGTTATAAGAGCACTTTATTATCGAAGTGGTCTCAGTTTCTCCTAGTAAACAAAGAAGTATTACTGAAGAAGAATGAAGAGAAAGAGGTACAAGTGGATGCATAACATGAATGTGGCAGGCTCCAGAATCCACAAACACATCTGTTACTTTAGTTAGTAATTGTTGGTGCTTTTTGACAAGTCCTAGTGTTGAGAGTTCAGCCTTTGGTATAACCTTTGGGAAAATGGACTGGGAAGCTGTAATTAAGCAAGGATCAGCAGCTTGTTCATGTGAACTTCAAATCTAGGTCCCCTATAAGGGAAGGCGTTAAGCAGATGTGTAGGTGGAATTGCAGGGAGTAACCATGTGATTTTTTCCCTTAAGGAGTCATGACTGGAGGATCACTGCTGCTTTAACCCTAGAAGAGCAAGCTCTAAGACCCTGAGGTGCAGACACTCTAGCTAATATATTACATGTCTCAGTGCAGAGCCTAATCCACTTAGGCAAGCACGGAGTGAAAGTATCATTGCCTTTACAGTGAGAGCCGAAGGCTACAACAAATCTAAATGCCATAGCTCCATCAAAATAAACACTCAAAGCTGTCTTGACATCTAGGGTATGGAGTTGAGAATGACATTGAGAATGAGATTTTAGGAAGAGTTTATCTCACTCTTCATGCAGATATAACTGCACTTAAAAAGGATTCTAGTGCCTTTATAATGTTTTTGTACTCTTTGGAAGGTCAAGAAACTTTTATTCTGCCCCTTGCTTTCTGAGGACAAGATGCAAATTGTAGGACTCTTCCTCTCTTCCTCCCCCCACTCCCCGATAAGCATATAGGCTAATTACAGTGTCTACAAAATTGGCAGAAGAGAAAACCATATACCCAGAATACCGCTGATAACTTTCCTGTTAGGGAAATAGTTATATGTTCCTCTGTATTACTCAGAGAAGTACCTACAGAAAGATACTTCAGAGTCATCTTCAGTAAYGTCAATAATAAGGGCAAAAGCCTAGAAGGACTGAATGAATAGCAGGGCATTTTATAGTGTGTGCGTGYGTGCGTGCGTGCGTGTGCGCGCGCGCAAATGACTTCATTTTATGGCTGCCTTGTACTGTGACTAAAGCTACGGTATTTATTTCAAACTTACAATTCTCCCCTGATTTTAAATATGTTTTTGTTTTTAAATATGCACAGATGAAAATCCTGACATAAACTATAAAGGAATAATGCATCCTGTTAATCTCTGGGCACGTTGGGAAGAGAATGCTAAGTTTTTAAATGAAAGAAACCAACTGTCCTTGTAAGTCGCCCATTGCTTGGCTGGAGTTCACTATTTGCAGGAGGTGCTGCTCTTAGCACCTGATTTATTATTAGTTTCAGTGGAGTTGCACTGCTTTGCAATTCTGATAGCTCCATTAGAAAATTGTGATGTGGCATTAAAATTTTAACGGGCAATGTTCTGTTTGCATTTTGTCCCACTTAAGCATCAGATTGCCAGAGACTGATAAGGAAAGAATATTGAGCATTCATAAAACACTTTCACAAAAGCTAAAATTTCAAGGACTAAAGAACAGACAAGACGAATGATAAAAATATTAAATTAAAAAAAAATCAAACCCTGGTCATCTTTGTACTTATTATTATTTTTATTATACTGAAATATTTGACATTTACCAAATTAAGGCTGCATGTTTTTGCTCAGTGGCTGTTAAGTCTGACCTCTGTCAGCACAGAACACTAAAACTGTCCTAGATCTTGTGAGATTTTGTGAATGTAAATATGATCAAATTCTTAGAAACCATAAATTCTGTTTATACATCACTATTGAACATTCTTCTACTTTCACTACATTGTTTTCCAGTCTATCAAAATGTCTGGGGACAGCTTGCCTTCTTTATTTGATTACTTTAGCTTTCAGAACACGTCTTAATTTACGTAGCATAACCATATATGTTTTCTCTATACTGTTTCTCTGTGGGTAGATTTAATACCTACATAATTTTTAAAATGCTTCCTTACAAAGTGACCATAAATGGATCTTTTACTCTGCAGAATCCTTGATAAAAATATCTCTTAGTACCACCAATAGGGATAGAGGGGGTGTAGTGGGTAGAATTTGAAATTTGCTTTTAAAAGTGCAAATCCTGAGGCAAAATAAACAATATTATTTCAGATTTTATATATATATATATATATATATCTACAGAAGAGAAAAGAAAAAAATTAATGTGTGTAGAAAGCTGTGCTTCAGCAAACTAGGTATATGTTGGTATGTTTGCTTATTTTTTAAGTTTTCCAGTACCAAAACGCATGTTTAAATGATTGCATTTGACAAAGGAAAGACAAGGAAAAATGGTGCAGCATCTTTAATTTATCAGTTTACATGAAATGCAGGCAATAGCCTGTGGGTACCAGATTGTGATTTTTCTACTCAAGTACATTCTCATGTTTTACTGATGAGCTATATGCCAGACCCTTGTGTTCTGTATAGTAWGAGTTTCATGGAACATCTGCTTCAATTGCTCTATTTCTTGTTTTGTTTTGTCACTAAACTCACTTATGCTACAGAAGCAGTGACTATAAAAGAAGCTACTTTAATTCAATAGCATATCAAGAAGGCAGATTCTCTAATGCTTGTAATACAGCTATTTATGTCTAATGCTTTCCATTGCACCAAAAGTAGTATGACAATTGACACAATATTCTGTCATACTTCATAGGATACATAGTCTTCTGACCTGAAATGTTTTTTTAACCAGAAAAGCCGCATATGCATATATGTATGCATATGTGTGTGTAGCTGTGCACAGTGCCATTTAGGGAGGTGTATGTGCATACATGTATCTGTAACTGTATGTACAGGCACACTGATGAAAACACACATAAGTAACTACCTGAAGAATAACATTTTCCCCATTTCCAAAGTCATGTATCAAATTAACATGAGAAAAGCCAACAGAGAAGGCAGGACAATAAGGTAAGAATAGTGTTGACTGTTACAAATTGTATGCCTTAGCATTTACATAGTAAATGACATTGGATGTCTTGGGTGTACCTTAATTGGAAGGATAAAATGATACCCAAGGACAGAGAGCAATATTTGGAAAATTTAAACAACATACAACACCCTTTGTCAGTTTACTAGATATTTTTTTCTGGTCCCATTTGATAGTCTTGGCTATTCAGTGTCTTTATGAAAGAAGTAGAAGGATTTAAAACTTGCAGCTTCAGTTTAAACTGCTATGTAATGGTCAAAGTCGGCTGAAAATAAATGTTGATCAACTATATGAAAATGCAATGATAGATAGCTTTTTAAGCCCCAAACTCTGTGTTTACAGGACATGATATTTGGACTGTTTTCTAACAGTTACACAGAATAAATCCAGGAAGGAAATAAAAAGGGAGGAGCTTTATAAAAAAAGGACAAAAAGGATATACATTCTTCTCACAAGCCTTTCTTACATTCTTTCTCATATTTTTGGTCTGAACAAATGCTGAAGGTTATGGTGTTGCGACTGATCCTTTTTAAGACCCAAATCTGTTTTTTTTCTTCTTAATTTTAATCTCACCTGTGCTGACATACACCCTGAAAAATGCTATTGGGAACAAAGAACCCATGAGCAGAGACTGAAACCGTCTTTAGTTTCAGTGTTGTTATTAGTGAAAGGCCATGGGGTTTTATTTTTTTTATTTTTATTTTTAGAAATACGGTTTATCGTTGCATGTGAATTGCCATTGACAAGGCTGGTAATTAGCCTCGTATTATTTTCAGCATAGTTCACATCCACACATCACAGGACAGAAAATGGGAGCCTTAGACAAACAGAATCCTTGTAGAAGATCATTAGGAATCCCACTGTGACATGCCACGTGCAACCTCGTTGATTCAAATTAGTCATCTGCATTGTTCTATATTTTAGACTGCAGGAGGTATCGACTTATTTTAAAAAACCACAATTGTTATACATTTATGGTCAGAGTAACAAGTAATGCTCTGCACTCTCAGAAGACACCGAAGACATTTTAATATGTACTCATTATACGGCTCTGCTTGCAATGCTATTTAGAGTTTCATCAGTGTCTAGGTAACAAAGCTCTATTTTCTCAGCTTTCTATAACTGAGCTGTAAACATGTACTCTCAGTTAAACACAGCATTGTAAAGAAAGTATTACCTAGGACTCAAAGTTTTGGTTGTCTTTTCTTTTTTGTTTGTTTTTTAACTAAAGAGATCTCTGATGATATGCACCTTTAAAATAAATGCATGATATTCCTGATTTTTGCGTGTATAATGCAATAAAGACTCAAACACTATTAAACACGCTGTGGTATAGCTGACAAATTATAGGAGGAAAAAACCTGTTTGTCACAGTCCCAGTTTACTGTGAGGTCAAATATGTACCTTTAAAATAGACTTTACGGCACAGTTATAAAATGTGCCTTTATGATGGCTATTTGATCCCATTCATGCCTTTATGCAAAATCCTTGCTGGTATTGGTGATGGGAATATTTATATTTTTAACAAATATATCTCCCCCAACTAATAAGTCTCGACAATTTACATTCTTTATTCCTTGCTGATATTTACTTGTGCAAATCCATCTATTTCAGTAGGCAATTTAGTCCAGCAGAGTATTTAGTTCCACTCAGTATCCTGTCATGTAACTCTGTAACCTCAGCAAATACTTGGATCTGCACTATATATGCTGCATATGCAAATAATCCAAAACAAAACCTGTCCTTGGTAGGGGCAGGAGACTTCTGAAAGATCCCAGGCTGAGAAGGGTATAATGATTATTATTTTTGAGAAAGTAGTCAGAATTTTAATGTTCTTAAAATATAGGGGGTTTATTTAATGGAGTACAAATCCACATACACTGAAGAATTATTCATATTCATTCTCATTCCTCTGTGCACAGAATCAGGAATCTGATATATTTACTTCCAGAGTACATAACACAGGATCAGAGAAAGAATTCAAAGGTAGTGAACAGCTCAGGGGACCAGTAATAGAATATGAAACCTAGGTTGTTGGTTCAAATCTAATCCAGGTTGGAAGTAACAGCAATTATTGCCATCTAATGTCTTTTCAGTGATCTGTATGAAATGAGTTTGTGTTCTCAGTGCAGTTTCTAACAGACGGATGTCTAGATCACAGCTGACACAATTGTCAGCAGACTCAATGTAAGGACCAAAGTCCAAATGGGTCTGTAGATTGAACAGCTCTCTGATGTCAGGGCAAAACTGACTTCCACAGATCGTGCAGGAGAATGTGCTTGCTGCTGCATCTTTTGAACCTGTTCTATGGATGAAAAGGATTTTGGCATTCAGGCTCTTCCCTAGGAATTCTCTCAAGGCAGGCAACTTTCCGGTTAAACAAGAAAGACGAGATCACTCTCATAAGTGGCATATTAAAAATTAGCACCCAGAAGCACCAGAAAACAGTTGTAAAAGGAGCAGTCACCATAGTCTCAATTTATTTGCTGAAGTTTATATGCTTAAATTTATTCAAGTGCTTTGCAAATCCCTCTTGGACAGCACACCATGATGGGCGTATAGACCATGGCGAGTTTCGTAAATCACGGGTGGTGGCATTGTGGGTGTCATTTATTGCTTCAACTCACAAGAGCACAAGAGGGAATCTTTATCAGCTAGGCATACTGCTCAGATAGCCCCCCAATATGATTATTCATACCTCTTGTATGGCTAAACTCTCCCCTTTGTCATCCCYTTTGGGTATGTTAGATCAAAAAGTATGTGTAGAACAAGTCAGTGCTGTCTTCTTACTAGGCAGGGCTTCTTTGGTGTTGTTTATCCTGAAGGATCTCCGCAATCCCTGTACAACTCTTTGCTACTGCAGTGAGCTGCGAAATGATGTGTAGGTTGGATAGACACACCCTTGGTCAAATCTTCTCCAATTTAAATTCATGTGCAAAATCCTGCAGATAAACATTATGTTTTAAGCAGCAAAAAATCCCACAAAGACATGTAGAAAACTGTCCATTTTTATGTATGGTGATCCTCTAGTTAGAAAAAAGAGAGTTCTGAAAAATCATGTTATTTATGGACCTTCCCAAGGGTAACCATGTTATAAAGGGACTGGGAATTTATATAATAAACACAAATCAATGTGCTTAAGGCAACTAACTGGCAATTATGTACAGTTTTGATTATGGGAATTTACATTTCCACAAAGGAAATATAATTACAAGGAAGGTAACATTTTTTTAATGCCAGCCTTGTACTTTTTGACCTGGTTTTCAATTTAGCAGAGATCCAGAAAATTTTGATCAATGTAGATACATATATAAATGTTTGTATAGCAAGTATCTGTCAGGCAACAGCACATCTTCTGAGGATTATCTGGATCTGGATTCCACATGATACTAATTACTAGGTAGTAAAGCCAGCAGAGGAGAAAGAAATCCAATGAGAAAAGCTACCATATTTTTCCTACTACAGGTGATAGATACTATTTGCCCTATGATTATTTTATATTATTTATGGATCACTCTAAGAGTGACATATGTGAGTTTAATATATTCATGTAAGATATTATATACATGGGGAGAAAAACAGAAAACATTTGGGTTTAATTCTTACATATTTTTATTGTGAAAACTGAATCTCAAGATACTTGGAAAGTAAAAGGAAAATAAAGGAAAGAAGGAAAGGAAAGAACCCAAAAGCAATAATGGAAAAGAGAAAGAGAGTGATATTGTTAATAAATGAAGGATTAGGAGACTCAAACAAAAGGAGACTTTAATATATGATAGAGAAGAAAGAAATGGAAGGACTTTTAAATTTAATAGACAGTTCATAAATTAGAAAATCTGTCATATAGTATTAAAAATCACACTTAGCATTTCACTGAGTAATATATTATTAATTTATGTTATGATATATGATTCACTGTAGTGCTAATAATTTATATTTTGTATAGAATTCTAAGTCTAGATTTCCAGCTTTAGTAAGCCTCAGAGTTTTGTCTGGCTTTTCTGCCTCTAGGTTTCACATAGTGATCAGRTATTTCTGAAAGAAGCATGAACCCTATGTGAGAGAATTATAGCAAACAGGCAGGAGAGTTCCTTGTTTAACACAGCATTTGAGGTCACAACCATATTGTTGGGTTCACCAAATTATTACAGAGGAGTTATTGGTAGGGCTAGGAGAGCCCTGTAAGTTCTCAGCACTTACATACTCTGAAGCATTTTATCTTTAAATTTCCTAAGCTCTGAGTAGCATTTTAGCCACAGGACTGTGTCCAGCATAATAAGACTCTTAGCTAAATTTCCTAAAAACTTTGAAAAGGTAGACAGTAATGTTTTGTCAAAAAAAAAAAAAAAAAGCCTGAAAGTGCCTGTCTATGCTGCAAGGCCGTCTTAATCTTTTTCACTTCCTAAGTCACTGTCCTTGTTTCTCTTGAGGTCTTCACCTGAAACCTGTCTTTGTTTTTCCTTCTAAATTCCTCTTGCCTTTTCTGCCCTACCTACCTCTCTCCTTTTCAAGCACGTCTGTCATTCGGATTTGTCTGGGAGTGATAAGCTAGTCTGAATGAACACTCCTTCTTTCAGTTTGAGCTGCTGTGCCATGTACTGTTTACCTTTCCCTGTCTAGTAGCACCTGTGCAAGCGCTTACTGATAAAGTCCCCTCTTATTCCACATCCCCTCCTATGGCTCAATGGTATCCAAAAACCCAGGGATTGGTAACCATCACCGGAAAGGTAAAAACTCTGCCAAACTCCTATCTCCTGCATGATTACTCACTCGTAATGTTCATCTGTGTCAGAGAGTACAGGTCTTTAATTTAGTATAATATATGCTTCTGTTTCTAAAAYGAAATTGCATTTACAGCCAGAAACTAGCAAAAAAAATCACACCGAAATAGTCTATTGGGGCATTTGAAATTCTTCTTGTAATCATAAGCAACATGGTGCATAAGTGTGTTTAACATGGGCTGTGTGTTTAAAGGACAAAGAATAGACCATTCTAGAAAAAACAGGCAATTAAATGGAAATGTTTTTTGACTCAATATAATGTGGTTGGAGATGGAGGCTGATTAGAGGTATACAGTGAGGATTCTCACAGTCACAGCAGGACACGGGAGCCCTGTTACCCCCACCATGGCCCAGTGTCAGGATAGCAACAGAGACGGTTCCACAGCTGCTCACCAGGAATCTAGCCAAGAGAGAAACCCTCGAGCTGACAATAAATCCAGATGTCGCTGCTGCTATTGGAAAGAGATACACCAGAGGTTGTCATCCRGGTACTGCAACTGCCAAACTTGACTGCCTTTGGCCACAGCTGTTGACTTTGTTGCTGCATGACTGTTGAGTAGGAAGAAGAGTAAAAACAGTGCCAACACAGTGGGAGGCAGCTACCAAGTTAATGCTCAAGTGGTATCCTGGCAGTTCTCAATTTGCTTTGTAATTGTTTTGCTCGGTGGGAAAATAGATGCACCAATAAAAGTTTAATTTATAACTGTGTAACTTTAACCGTGTGCACGCAGTATGGTAGTTGTGCATTTGTAGATTTATGATGAGTGACAACTGGATATCTGTGTTATGG
Source organism: Apteryx rowi (assembly GCF_003343035.1). NCBI lineage: Eukaryota > Metazoa > Chordata > Aves > Apterygiformes > Apterygidae > Apteryx > Apteryx rowi. The sequence continues at coordinate 2,067,607 of NW_020450849.1, forward strand.
AGTACTCAGCACATGGAAAGACAAATACTATCCTAATAAAGTTCTTTTGTCTGTTTTAAGTGGTTAATCAAAGTCCATAACCACAGCTCATACTTTTGCTGGAGAACATTAAAAGAAGGAATAAGGGAATGCCAAAGAAAAGGAATGATGTGTTGGCTGCGTAAAGCACTGGGCAAATGTCTTTTTGGTGCCTTTTTTTTTGAATGTTTACCAGAATAAAGAATTACTTGAAAGCCAAAATGGTGGCAACATTTTGAAATGTTGCCACATTTTTTGGTATGATGTAAAACACAGGATATAAGATTGTAATGGTCCCCCTTGCTCAGTGAGACCATTACCTTCTTATGCTAATCAGTCTGGTGTTTTACTTTTATTCAGAGACAATTTATATGCGTATCTTCTAACACCAACATTTTCCTTTATATTAAACTGTTCATTTCTCTCCTTGACATTTATCCTCTTGGTCTGTTTAGAGAAAAAAACTCATATCCCATCCCTCTTGTTCTTTGTATCTTTCCCCCATTTCTCCCTTCCTCTACTAGGTTTCATTCTAATTCATTCTAATAAGCCCTGGTCCTCGAAGCCCAATCTACTGTACAGAATTTTGCCAGTGCATATATTTTTGTTAAGTCTGTGGAAAAAATAAAACCTGTACCCCCAGTAAACATAGCTTATAAAATAGGATCCCTATTCCCCTAATCACTCCAGCTCCTGCTGTGTGTAGCTGTAACAATTTAAATTCATCTTAACATGSGTTATTAGAACCATGAACAGTATTCTACATGAGGAGGCACAATTACTTAAACAATAGCATGAATGTTTCCCTATTTTGACTAGAAATACATCCTAGCATGTTAAGCATCCACTTCTGCCCACTGTCACGGACAGATTGTTGGTCTATACAATGCTTTTCCTGAACTCCTAGGTGTCTTTCTTCATGGCTGCACCACACAATGGCTTAGGGTGGCCCCTCTGATAAACTAATATTATAAAACTTTGCCTAGATAGGGCACAGAAGTGCAAATCTCAAGAAAAACACTAAAAAGCCCCCACTTTTCTAAGACCTTTGACTGTTTTGTTTCTCCCCTGAATTCCACAGCGGTGACATAGCAGTATCTTCCCCCAAAGTCTCTCTTAAGAGACAGGTACCTGAAGTAGTGCCAACAGGAAAATCATTATTTACCTCCCTGGCCAGCCTACCACTAGCAGTTCCTTAGGTTGTGACATATTTCATGGCCAGCCATTTTGGTCTTTTGGCCTTGAAATATCTCCCAGGTGCTATCAGAAGGTGTAAAGTGGTTCAGTAAGAATACTGACCTCTAATAATACAGGTAGTAGAATTATCCAGAAGTGGCTTTGATTTTTCCAGTACCAGGTACAGTTAAATTTTACCAGTAAATTAATTAATTTAGTAATTAAGTACAGTTAATTTTACCAGTACAATTAAATGTTCACGTTCCAAATAGTAAAAAAAAAAAAAAAACACTAATGAGCATGTGCTTCTGCAAAATGTATTTTTCTTCATGACTAATAATACATTGAGTAGGTTACATTGCTTATGATTTTAGTTGTAAAATGACATCAAAAAGAACAATAATAACAGCTTAAAGAACAAACTGATCAGATCTGTTTTAGTTCACCATGAGCTGTCAATTTAATTCTCATGYGGATGTAAAGTTTGCATTTTTATGCAAATACAAGAGTTCTTCTTTTATATATATTTGCAGATATAGAGCTCTTCTTTGCATATGTAGAACATTGCTTTTATATACCCCAAATGAAAGTCACTGTAGGGAGAAATTTTCAGTAGAAATCAACTGTAACTTCAGGAACCACACATCTTTAAAAGCTCTTGGTGAAAAAGAAGGATATTGGAAGTTGAGGTTAGCACAAGAAGTCAGAATGAAGGAAAAGAGATTCCAAGTAACTGCAAGCAACTTTGAAATATGCATTTTTCTGTGGTACTCCCTTCATCTGAACGTACTTAACTCAGGCTAGTTCTCCTCATCCATTTTTGGGGTGTAATCACCTTTCTTGAAGGACTGACTGATGGACCACCTTCTGCTCTGCTGTTTATTGTGTAAATGTAAAGGAAGAGGATAGAACATCTATAACAATATTTAATAGAAAAGATGTAACTATTTGGAGTAGACTTAAGAAAAAAAACATCAGGACCCTAAAGCTAAATAGGTCAAGTCGTGAGGGGACACAACATCATGGGCAAGAATTTTGATTGTCTGGGCAGAGATAAAAGCCCAGAATCTTCAGAAGAAAGACAAGGATGGGCCTGGCCTAAACGCTTGCATCTATTGAGAAAGATACTTAAAATACGGCCCCTGAATTCTGAGAGAGAAGAACGAAGTAAAACAGTAAAATTATATGAGGAGGAAAGTAATATTGCCCAAGCAGGCAAAGAGGCTTTGAAAAAAGCTCATGAGGTTAAGTTTGGCCATGCTGAATTTTAACTTTTGATTGGAAATTCATGGGAAGAGGAAGAGAAGGAGGAAGAAAAGCAAGGGAAAACCTTACTTGAGCTAAGSTGTTGTTAGGCGGTGTGTTGAAATATTATGTGAATACCTCTAAAATGTATGCTTTAGCATGTGCTTACTGGCCCCTAGCAAATGAATATAACACCCAGTTATGCAGAAAAATAAATCAAAATTTAGCTTTGTTTAAAATAGAGGGTTTTTTCTTGGTAATAAAGTGCTAGTTTATACCTGCAGTATAGAGAGAAGCGTGCAGAATACCCACAGACCAATTGTAAATTTTGGCAGAATTTTTCCCTTTTACTTTGGAAGGGAAACAGGAAAGATATGTGCCTGAGATTTCATACTTTCAGAAATCCTGACGACTACGTGTKGGAATTTTGAGTATCCTCAGTGATGCTTTGGTTGTGAACTTGAATGCTTTGAAATATTAGAGTGGAGTGTATCTTTTTGTGCTTACGTTGGAAATCTGAAACCCTCATTATTTCTGCATTTGTTAAAATACAGCCCTCTGTTCAACATACAGACAAAGCAAAAGGCTTTGATAAAACCTGATCTACATTCAGAGATCTGCTATGATCTCAGCTTTTCTAAAATGGCACATTGCAAAAGGCACAGTACTAGTAGAAAGTACTAAAATAGGCTACTTTTAACAGCTTCTCTTTACTTTTCCTTGCCAGCCATGTTTTCATTTACATACCTGAATCGTGTCATTATTGTTRCCTTTGCTCTGTCTCTTTCTGGCACTTTGTGGCTTATCACCTTTTCTTTTTTTTAATAAACAGTGTCCTCTGTACATCTCTTGTGTTGATTTCCTGAGTTAATATTCATGATTCTTCTTTTCAAGCTACTAGTTCTTCTGTTGATGTTTGCTTTACAATACTTCTATCGAACATACTTTTACAAAATAAAAGGTCTTTTTACTTTCAGAGGCTTAGGCTGGAATGTAGACAGTTATCTTCACATGGCATGTAATATGATCCTGGTTTTATTATCTGGATAGATACAGTTTTCTTGCTCTCCTAACTTTTGCTGTCTATATTTTTAAAGAAACACTACATCATCCCTATCTAAAGTGGTCCACAAAGCAAGCTCGCTGGTCAAAAACAGATGTATATTCTGGTTAGCTAAAATGTTTTTCTGCATTGCAGTTTACTTTATCATTAATTTTGCTGAATTTCTTCTGTTTAGAATGAAAAATGCCACAAATGGAGTGTTCAGTTTTAAGTACTACAAGCAGTAAATATATTTTTAAGGGGCTTTCATCTACACATTTCTAACTGAAACCAAACAAAAAAAAAAAAAAGAGGAAAAAAAAAGATATGTAAAATGTATATTTCCTTCTCAGAATGATCCTCTTCGCTTCTTTTTTTTTCAATTATGGCTCTTTCATTTTGTGTTAGTTCCTGCACAGGACTTTGTTGTCCTTCTCAAAAAAATGATAATAGCAATAATTAAACAACAATCACTGTACATCTGCATCTCACAAACACTCCTTCCACCTCAATCACGAGAGTCTTTTGACTCACTGATGATTAACCACTGCATCCATCACAGTTCCTTTTTTCTTTCTTTTCTTTTTTTTCAGTCAGCTGGTCCATCTGTCAACCACAGCCCTAATATGACTGTTTAGAGAAACAGCCATCTTCCCCTTTTATGCATAGCACTATCACCTTCAGCTCCACTGAAATGCTTCTACTTGTTTCAAGTTTAGTTGAGCATAAGACTCAATACCTAGAGGTATTGAATATGTATTAAATAACAAATAAAAAATGTCAATTGTTTGTGTTTTTTTTTCTTCACTCCCCTTCATCTGCATTTACTTGCCTTCTTACATGTAGATGGTGAACTTCTGGGGCCATGAGTTTTCCCTCGACTATTTGAATGTGGTGAACAGCAAGGCTTACAGAGAAGATGCAGCTTCCTGATATATCAGTGTGAAAGAAAGGAGGCTTTTACACGCTGGTTATGTTACAAAGACAAAAACAAAATGGGCTTGCTCTTTTCCTATTCCCTACCCTGCTCCCTTGCTCCACCACCTCCCCTACATACACCTCCGCATGTCATTAGGCCTTGTCTCCTAGCAACATATGGCCCCTTACCAGAGCTTTATCTGACTTCTGCCTGGATGTGCTCAGGCTGTCAGTCATTTGAGAGAGAAACTGATTGAGCTCTGTCCTGGACGCCTATATTTTCAGCATTTAGACTGTTCATAGGTATCATGAGAGGACACGTAGTGAAGTGTGCATGCACTAGGCTCAGACTAAAGCCATATTGAAGGAATAGTGTACTAAGTAAAACGGAAGACATGCTTTTGAATTTGTATCTGTGAGGAATAATCCTTTCTACCTATTCCTGTAATTTACCTGTGGTACTGACTTCACAACTGTTGTCTTTACTGAATTTACACTTCCACTTACTTATAAAAACAATGACCTCTATTTTCCTTTTAAAGTTAGAGTTTGCTGTGAAGCTGCGCAAGGTGGAATCAAGAATTGGTTTCCTGGATTGCTAGCATCCCATGTCACTCTGAATCAGATCACAAGGGTATGCTGAGAAAATTCACACCCCACCTTCCTTGTCTGTAGTGGTAAAGCACAAATACACACGCTGCACTTACAAAAGAAGGGTCTGGGGGTTTAGGCACTCGTGGGCACAAACAAGACAACCGTGACTCTGGCTCCTAGGCCACAATTTCCAAATGGCCAGTGCCTGACAGTGTTTCTGGAATGATGCAGTTGAGAGAAAATAGCTGGTAGGGGTTATTTCTAATGCCTAATGTTAGACATTTGTGCTGTTGCCTAGTTATGAACTTTAGCTCCTCTTACAGTCAGGGGAGAGAGGTAGGATTGAAAACTATAGCTAGAAGCCTTTTGAAGTGACTATACAGGCAGCCTAGACTCCTATATTGGAGTACTTAACATTATGTGACTGAATTTATCAATCTCATTCTATGTTTCCTTCCAAGGGAGACAAATGGTCTAGGTACAGCAGCAATCTTATGGCACAATGCAAAGACAAACGTTGATGCTGAGATCCTGTTGTGGGCAGTGTCCTGTTAGTATACCTTAAATTGGGCAAGAAACAAGTGCATAATCCAAACAGACAAAAAGGGTGAAACACCAAAAAGGCCACTGTAGGAAGTCCTAGTGTTGGGCTCCCTACATCTGATCTGTTTTTGCCTAAAGAGTCCCAGTGAAAGACTCACATTTCAAGACTGCTGCTTGAAATGCTGACCACAATCACATCCTTGGCTCTCTCAGCCCTTAGCTTTATCAAGATCCCTGCAGTTACCGCTAAGGGAGACTTAGGCATATGTTCAAGAAGGCAGTGAGCATTTCAGACTATATAGCGCAGTCTATAATCTATATCTCAGATAACCTGCACCTGTTTAAAATTACTTGAAATTAAATCCTTAGATAACCTGCACCTTTCTGGAACCTATACAAAATGAGAGGCAATGGCACACTGGGGAAGCAGAGATTTTGGGATAAATTTATATTATCCACACTTGTGTATTAACCTACACTGCTGCTTAATCACAGGATTATTTTTAGTAGATCATTCATAGATTTCACATATGAAAATGTGTTAACCCCTCAGGCACCTCAAAAAAGACCTGATTTTCCTCATTGATTCTAAAGAGAGATGGAGCTGGACAGTGCAGAATAATAAACACTTGGAATTACTCATCCCTTCTGTGCTGTAATGCAGCAATTAGAGCCTAAACCAGTGCCCACTGAACTCAATGGAAAGACTCCTGTTGACTTCAGCGGGTACTGGATCAGGCCTTTTATGGAACAGTTACTTTTTGATATTCAGCCAAGGTGGTTACTGAATAAACCCACTCATTCTTTCTGTTAGTACAGTGTTTAGTCCTTACTAATCTGGGCACAGTGATTCCAAAATATACAGTTCTCGAGAGACTGTACTTCTGGAAATTGCACATATATACGTAGTTCCAAGCAGATAAGTGAATACATCAGCATCAGGCATCTGAATTTGCTAGTAGGTCAAGATTTTTGATTTTTCTTCCATATCCAAAGCTGGAATCGCTGTTGTTCATGGGAGTACTTAAGTTAGCTAATAAGCTAAGTGAACACATTTCATTTAGCAACAAGCAAAACAACCATTTCTGATCTGCTGCATTCCAGCATTTAGTTCCTAAGTCATTTCATGYGGACTGCTGGTAACAATTAATACTACCATAAAAAGAAAATAACAGGGAGAAACATGCACACAAATTGAAAGCAGATATCTGAATGCTGTTGTCCCACAAATTTAGATCAACCGCATGTCTGCCTGGAAACTTGTAACTAGCATTCATGAGTGATGTTATAATATAAAGTGTGATGGAGAAATGACAGTGGAGCCTGTTTGTACTTTCTGGAATTAATATATATGTGCAGATAATTAAAAGAACAATAAAAATAAACAAGATGAACATACACAGGGGGAAGGTTTAAACATCATCCAAAGATGTCATATGGCATGGGCCTTAGGGAAATAAAGGCTTACAGGATACTGGCAGACAGTCCTGCTGCTGGTACCAGAATTTAGCAGTTTCATTGCTTGAAAATAAATCCTTTTAGTTAATCCGGCTCTGTGGGTGGAATTACACACACCACTCCCATTATTGTTAGACAGGAGTGCAGGCTGAATTCCCATGAACTTTTCTGAAAATGTAACTTGGAGTCTCTCCTCTACAAAGCTTTATTTATTAGAAATGCTTTTTAACATGTCATGGTGAAATCTTATCATGGTAACATCAGATGTTGCTGATATTAGGGGGTGCACATTTCAATTTTGATGTATACCTGCAACTCTTATTAGCATGACAGATAATTTACTATGCATATCAAAAGGGGAACATGTGAGATTGTGAATTCTTTCACCCAGTGTGTTCCAGAGAGTAAAATCTTAGTGGCCAAATGTTGACAYCTGGCATAGAGACGAATTTGCCGCAGACAGCCAAGGTTATTGAATGGGAATGTGGCAGCTCCATAAGCCTTCCCTTCACCATCTGGTTCATTCTGGAATATGGAGTATATATCACAATTACATGAATAAATGAAAAGATATGCAAKTTAACTGAAATGTATGTGTTTCTCTGCTTTTCTGCACAATGAAACAGCCATCTGGGAATCAGTATGTCTCACATTTCAAGCACAAATCAAAGCAAGCAGCAATTCACTCTTGTGACGTGTGCTTCATAGAAAACTGGACTTCATTATCACAGAGTTAATCACTTTGGAGTCTTTTTTTCATTTTTTTTTCTCTATGGATACAAAACAAACCTATTTGGAAATAGATGGAGACTACCCTTATTAAAATTGCATTTGGAACACAGTGTGGCTAAAAGATAAGAAAAAAAAGTGGAAGCACATTTGTTTGCACTCTTGCCTCCCAGATCCAAGCTCAGAGGTGGGTCTGTAGAAAGGGGGAAAAGAATAGAAAGTTGGATATATTCTTCCCCCCCTCCTTTCTCTCCCCAGTTTGTTTTATATGCATATTTTCCTTTTCCAATTCTATGCAGCAGTATTGCCTAATGGAATGGGTGACATGGATCCAAAGCATATGCTCTTGCCCAGAAAAACTTAATGGAAAGTGGATGGGGTTGGGGGCATACGGAGAACCAGAGCGTCTGCCAAGAAAAAAGCTTCTGACCTTCCGCCATCCTGTGGCATCTACCACATTCAAAGGCACAACCCTTTCCTTTTTTCTTTTCTTCCATTTTTTTCTTTTCTTCCATTTTTTTCTTTTCTTCCATTTTTTTTCCTTTTCTTTGAGGAAGGTGGGTGCAAATCCTTGCAATTGAAGGCACTGGAGGTTTGCTGTGGCAAAACCCTTCTGGGGCTAATCCCAGGGGAAGGGATGCTAGGACTCAATGGAATTAAAAGGCACAATTTCTGTGGCTACCCTGCATGTGCATCTGGTGTGTATGTTAACTGACATTGCATCCAAAGGCAGTGAAGGTGTTTGATAGACAAGTAGCACTAGCTCTTTGCAAAAAGCAGCTTTAGAACACTGGATTACTGTAGTTTCATTTTATAGATGTCATTTTGTAACATTTCTAGAAAGAAAAGCTGTCTCCATTAAACAAAAACCAAAAAATATAATTGCTGGAAGACATTCATACACATTTGCCCCTTGTCCAAACTTCATTAATCTCCTTGAACACTGGAGTTCACTAATTCTATGGGCTTTTAGCCAAGTTCATAAAAAGTAAAACTTAAGAATAAATATTAATGATTGTTGAAGGGGTCCTTCTTATCCTTATTCCCTCATATAACGCTATTGTCAAAAAAAAAAAAAAGAAATTATACAAGGTGATCTCAAAGAATGCACCTTTTTAATGCCTGGCAAAAGCAGCTATGTAAATTCCTCCTATACAAAGAAAAGAATGACTCTCTATTGGCTGCATATTGGATGTGCTTATGTACAGTTGCAGCCTAAGTTGCATGAATGCAGGAGCAAGCTCCTTTCCAGAAAAGAGCAAACCTGCAAATCTATGTGTTACATTCTTATTTAACCTGCAATTGGTGAAGGGGTATAAAATAGTCCTGCAGAATCACGGTAGATTACTATTGATCTGGGACCAAAGAAAGCCTTGGTTTTCATTCCCCAGAATTTGACCCCTCCATATGCTGGATATATTTCTGAGGTGTTAAGCACTCTCAAGACCCACAGAAAATAATGACAATATAGCTTTTGGTGGTGCAGGATCCAACCCTTGAGGAGGGCTGAAAATCATCAGATCCTTGTGATTCTAAACTCTTAGCAATAGAAATAGAAAAATGGCTAGAACCAGAGCTCACTTGAACCCCTGTTGTCTGGAGTCTCTTCATAAATGTTGGAAAGAAAATCTGCTTTGAATATGTTCTCCCTACTTCAGTTGTCCAAAAAAAAAGTCAGGGTYAGAGAAAGGGCACAGTAAAGTCTGAATATCTGAAGATATGGAACTGATGTATATCCACTAAATGTTAACATAATTAAGACATGACCTCATCCTTCAAGCATTATGGGTGCTGTATCTTGTACTTTAAATCCTTATCTAGGTTGTAATGGTCTGCTGAGGGCTTAATTATTTTTTCTCTTTGCACCTCAGATATGTGTATTAAAAATTACAAAAATCACTTCATAATTGATTTTTTATGGACGCTATTTGTTTCTCCATGAATATTTCATAAACAGTTTTCTTTCCTAAAGTATAGCGTTATAAGATGTGCAACTGAAAGAGATAGATAATAGTCTGTGCATATGTGTCTATATGAAATCAATGTTATTCTTAAATCTAAATTCTTTATTATTAGGTTGCATTTTTCCATTAAAGTTTTTATCTTGCTTGTGTTAAAGTCAAAGGGGAATTTGCCATTGTCTTCAGTTAGCACAGGAACAGACATATGAGTATTTTTCTGTTATAGTTACCTTTTCGATCATTTAAAAAGTGGCAGCGAAAGAAAGGGACCAGAATCTGTACCGTTTTCTCCCAAGTAAAAACCTTTATTCTCATGAAGCATTCCACTGGGGTCATTGCATAAAGCGGAGTTTCACAACAGAGCCTACTTTTCTCAGCTACATGAATTCTGGCTTTATCAAGCTCACGTGTGGTGCAGCTGAGGCGATGAAAAGGTGGCTGAAAAGATGAGGAGGGTGGAGACCTTTCAATTTCCCACAGAATAGGCTTGCTAGGGACAGAAAGAAGAGAGAATGGGTATGAAAAGCCAAAAGTTCCTCCAGACAGAGATCTCTTTGGGGACTGATTGCTCCGAGCCTAGTGGCAAGGCACTCCTTACACCAAACATAGAAATGGAGGGAGGGTGCATCAGGAAACTCCTTTTGAAGGTGTTGCGAGCAGGTCCTGAGTGGTGGGGACACTTATGCTGTGCTGCAGGGGCCTCCACTTTGCAACAAAGCCGCGGGCTCTGGCGATCTGCCGAGGAGACAGTGCCGTGGGTTTAGGGACAGGAGTCCTCATGTGCAACATACACCTGGCAGTTCTTGCCATCTAACTTTAGCCATCTAGAAGTTAAGCTTCTGCTCTGAATTAGCTGTTTAGCCCCCTTTTATAGTGGAGCATCTCCAGAGGGGTTTCATTTTGTCCTGCCTTAAGTGGAGTTTGGAAATGCCTCTCTCTCCATTGACAGCATGGGRATCTAGGCAGCTGGCTTAGGCCTAGCTCTTAAATGGCTGAATTCAGGTGAGAAGAAATGAACCCAGAGCCAGATCCTCAGCACTAACTAAGCATGATCTGTGAAGAAGTTGTAATGCTGCACACTCCCTTCGGTGAGATTTTTCTACTGCCTAGTGCCCCAAGTTATGCAGTCACATGCTCAGCTAAAGCAGGGCAAGCCCACTGGGTAAAGAACAGCATTACTACCCCAGGATTAGCTGTGTAACAGAAGACAGCAGAGAGCTGTTAACCTTTTGCTTTGGTAGGTATTAAGAAAGAGGGTAACAAGAATTTTCCATCACTAAGGACGTATCAGGCAGCATTAGCAATGGATAATTTGAGAGGTTAAGAAGTCTGCCCTGTAGGAATTTTAAAAAAAACTTAATCTTTTATAAATATTGAAAGTTTCACAGGCACAAAGTTTGCCTCAGAGAGATTTAGTTCTTTTAGCCTATGCTCTTGATATTTGCCAAAGGAGAAACAAAATGGGAATTTGCATCATGCCTCCACACGTTTCACATATTTTACATGTGGTGTCTAAATGGCTCCTCTGACCTTACTGTGTTGGTCACACATTTTTCACATATGCTTTGTGTGGTTCACATCTGTTTGAAACATTGTTTCTGACAGTAGAAATCATTATTGTTTTACAGCAGGCTCTAATAATTTAATTCAAGAAGCAGAACTTGAGAAGACACAGAGTGTTTTCGGTTTTGGTTTAGGTTTTGTGCTGAGTGCTACCCATTATAATTGCATACCGGAGGAGAGATTCACAGCCCAGRCCAGAGTTTTCAATTAAGGCGATCAAGAATTTTTTGTCAACAGGCTTTTTTTTATAGCGAATATGCTGACTTGTCAAAGTTGTCACTTTTGCAGAAAGGTGCCAGATCCGTCTATCGTAGTGTTCTGAAGGGGTTTTGGGGTCTCCAGCTGAATTTCTGCTCAAAGCTAGAAAGTCAATGGTCTGCAGGCAGGTACTCACACAGGATTTGGGGAATCTGTGCTTAAGTTTTTGTTCTGCAAGATTTAGAGCACAGCTTGAACATGGCTCTTCCATTAATCCTTGTGAGTTCCTTGATGTCTTGTCTGTGCAATTAGTTTTTCTGTGCCCCAGTAAATTATTTCTACAAATTGGAAAAGGTCCTACAGAAGGAAATGAAAATGGATGAGGCTCTGACTGAGTCTATAGCTTGAGGATTAGTATGATGATGTAGGAGCCACTTGTTTGAGTCCTTGATGCACTGCATGCTTAATTGTTTATAAAAGCAGAAATTCTCCTGTGGAAGAAGTTGAAAGCAACCCTTCCTGCCACCTGATGGACAGAGCTCTTACTTGATGTTTCAGATATGTGTGTTCAAGTGGTTAATCTGAACCAGACTGAACAAGAATTTGAAATCTGGCCTTTCATGCACCATATCTTAATAGCTGCAAAGTGAATGGATATGTCCCATAGTGGCAATCCCAAACCTACAAAATGGGACTGACCTTTCTGGGTGACTACTGCAAGCCTGACAGCATCAGTAGCATCACTTCTTTCATAGCTGGTGTACACATAAGCAGTCTCTCAGTTTTACCAAAAGAGCTCTAATAGGTCTATGGCAAAAACTGCAATTAGGAAAGAAACCATTTCTAGGTGTTAAAAATACAAGTGGGATGGAAAATCATTTTCTCTTAAGGTCAATTCCTTATGACAGAAAAATCAGGCTTGAAGCATTCATAGATCCAACCCTCCTCCATTTCTCTGATAGATCTTCCAGGCACCAAGTGAGTAAAACTACTAGAAATGGGTACACTGACGGCATCCAGACACTGTGGAGAGGGTTGAATTTATCTATGGTTTTGACCTCCAACAAATGAGCAATGCCTGCCAGCTACTGAATTTCTCCCTTCTGTGTCCTGTCTATTGAATACACTTGCTCAAATAGTTCACCCAAGCTCCTGTCTCCTTGCTTGTTATATGTACCCCATATTAAATTTCYTGCAAGATGTTCTCAGTCTCATGAGATTTGCATTATAGGTGACAAAAGATTTTTTTGTTTTGATTGTATGTTTAAGTGGCAAAAAGTACCTTTGGTACTGCAGGTTCACAGGGAAAAAACAGTTGTACAGTTGCAGACCTGCAGGTGATAGACCTCCAGGGCTTGTCCCACCATGTTCACAAAGAAAGAGGAGCAGTGAGTTCGTTGTCCTTTCAAAAAGGGGCCTTGAAATAAATACAGAAGTGTTTACACTGCACTTGCATGTCACAGAGCTCTGGAAAGAGCATGCCTTTTTGGTCTGAGCAGGGTCTGAATGACGATTTGGACAGAGAGCTAGTCTGCATTTGGAAGTTAGAAGTGGAGCTTTATATTTATTAGCATTTCTGRGTGCTTTGATATCCTCTCCTGATGATACTAGGAAGTGATTTTATTCTATTTTTCAGTGAGGACAAAAAGGGACACAGAAAGGTAAAGTGGTTTGGTCAGGATCACAGAAAATGAATTTATTCTTGGCAGGGCAGAATTAAATATGTGGGCTGTATTTCTAACTGACGGTTCTTTGCAAGTCATGCTATGAAAAAATGCCAGTTACTTTAGATATTGCGCCCTAGTGTTTTATCTTTTCACCTACCTGTTTATTAGATAGCCTTCTCAGTGAATCCCTCTTATTTATGCATTGGTTTTTGCTTTCTCCTTCCAAAACAATCATACCCTTCCCTGTGAGGGCAGAGGGTCCTAAATACAATGGTTCAGCTAGTTGGGGAGGGAGGTGTCATGAAAAGGAAAGGTCATGAAGGGGGATCCCTGCTGCTCATTCACCATACTCAATGGCATATGTCTTCACAGCAGATTTATGGGGGTTGCAAGAGGGGGCTGAGCCTAACAAAGGGACAGGATCAAGGGAAAAATTATTAGATACCCCCTCCCCAGGAGGGAACTGCTGCTGTATCACATAAGCTGCAGTGACACATTTGAGTCTGGGGGAGGGGGAGTATTTTGCATCTTTCTGTCCGACACATATCCCCTGCACATGGCCTGTTTACTCAAGCTTTTCACAGGCATGCAGGACTTGGCTCAAAAAGAACAATCCTAAGCCAGAGACAGAACCCCTGAAAACAAAACATTAAGTATAAGGAGCTATGATTCTCTTCTCCTCTCCCTGATGTATACATGTAAAGCTCATTAATGCTAATGATAGTCCAGGAACAAATGAGCCATGTTGTACTGCGGCTACTTTATCCCATAGGCAGAGCAGGAATGTGGCACCACTCACCCAACAAGTTACCTAACACAGAGTTGGCCTCATGTTGAAAGAGATTTGAAGCTGTAGGCAGTTAAACACATAGCCTGCCCCTTAGGACTGCCACCGTAAATAAGCATTTTAAAAGAATTTCAGTCTTTAATGAAGAACAGAGGGAATTTTCAATCAGTAATCAGAAACAGCTCTCAAAATCAGGGATAGTGGAGTGGTATGCATATTTTTATTTGGAGCACAGAAAATGCATTGTTTCTGAGCTATTCCTATAAGTAGACTCACTGTACTGTTAAAACCTTAGTGGATCCCGCAGTGTTTGTGATTCTCTGAGTATCAGAAGAATTAGAGAAAGCCTTCTAAAGTAGTTAGAGGCACCACAGTGAGAAATGATTACCCACTTTAAAACTAGCCATGTACAATTAAAAGGAAAAAAAAATAAATGAAAAAATGAAATGAGAATAGATGCACATAAAAAAGACTGAGTCCAAAGAAAGGAAAAATGATTTAAAATATCTATCTGCTGTAATCATTCCAGGCACACTGTGAGACTGCATGTGCTGTAAAAGAAGGAGAAGTAAAAAGACACTTATCTAATYGTCTGCAAATTATAGTAAGAACTACATTAATGAGACCTAAGGATATATCCCTGTTAATGAGTCATCAGGATTCTCAGGAGTAAATGAAATTCCATGCTTGTGTAGTAAAATGTACTTAGGTCAGACCAGAAAGACATTATAAGTCACAGAAGATATAAATAAAAAAAAATGTTAATAGTGAAAGCTATAATCAGTGAGGCCCATCTGCTGAAATGCTAAAACAACCATAAAAATTTTAAATAAAATATCTACAGTCCTACACAATATAACATAGATATAAATATATAAAAACAAAATAAGGTGAGGCCCAAAACCACAATTTTAAGAAAATGAGAAACACCTTTTGTATTAAAAAAAAAATAGATATGAGGGAATATAAAGAAGCATGGCACATAAATACATGTGCTTTGAGATCACACACAGTAAGTCTTCCTTTCTAACTGTCTCCTTATCTTCTACTGTTCTGCTGCCTGTCCCTCAGAACTGTCTATATAGATGTTGTTTCTTATTCTATGGACGCAAGGTTTTGGGGAGTTAAGTTCTGTCTACAGGCACAGTAAAGAAGAAATGAGTGAAGGAGGTATTGTTGCTCATCCTCATACTTTTGTTGGAACTTTTGAAAAGACTAGTGATTTTTAGTTGGTGGCCAAAATGGAATGACAGAATATGAAATATGTTTTTCTTTCTAAGATACGTAAAGCTAAAAATGAGCCTTCTATTTCTGGACAATTTTAAGAACAGACAAGGAAACAAATAGCTCAAACTACAAAGGTGTTGCTGTTGTCTATATACTGCCCATATAACCAATCATCCTGTATGCTTGCCCAAGAGACGTAAGTCTGAAATTCTAATCCTTGCCGTAGGTTTGAATACATAACATGGTTCCTGGATTTGCAGGAGCGGTGTCCAACAACAAGGCAAAAGATTCACTCTTACATGCATTTATTCCTGGAGTTACTAAATATTTGGATAGTACATGCAAGGTGGAACAGTATTAACAAATAAGGCTGAGAATAACCTTCCTCCAGCACAAGTATAATGCATTGGAGAAGGCTTTATGATGACAGACAAGTAGATAGCGTATTTTCAGATCCACAGAAGCAGATGAGACATTTGAATCTGGATACAGCTAAGATCGCTAGAGTATTCGGGTTAAAGAGAACGGGAGACAAAGTAGAGAAGAAAATCAGTGATTGCAAAGCTAAATCTTTCCTTCAGTCATTAAATCTGCCACAAATTAAGTATCTCAGGAACTTCACAGCAATTCATTTTGAAAATGCTGTAAGCAACTGTTTCAATATTTCTGAAATGTTTTGTCAGTCTTTTCTCATTTGAAACTAGTCCATGATTTTAGGCAGAATTCACAAGCAGTTTTGGCTCTCCTGAAGCTGAACTTTTGAGCAAATGAATAATTTGGAAAAAAATGCTTCTTGTGCCCAGTTGTTAGTTTGCTTATCCTGAGCAATGCCAAAAGCATAGGATATGGTTTGACACACCTGGCAACCTGTGGGTCTTTCATTAGAGTCGTCATTAGTTATAGGGACAGAATTTATTGTATCACTGAAGGATTTTCCCTCGGTCTTTAATTTCTCCTTCTTGCATGAAATCTGGCAAAACTGAAGACATGGAAGGCGATGGAGTTGTGCCTGCTTCTAAGAAGTCTTAATGTAGCCAGGAATGTGCAGTGATGACGTGTCTTAGAACTCTTCAATTTCTTCAGCTAAGGGTAATCTCACTAAAAATTATACATACATGAAAAGAAAAGGAGAGATGTAATCAGATAGCTTCCTTATAGTGATCAAGAACATTGTGAAGCAGGGCCTGTTCCAAAGCATCTAAATATCTTTCTTCTCTCCAGCTCAAATGACTTTCTTCTCATTAGCCTCCTTAGACTATATCTTATTTCCTATTGTTTCTGTAGCAGTTTCTTCTGTTTCCCATCATCTCGTATATTCATCAGTGTCCGCTGGCCCCAATCCCAAAGTCAAACATTTTAACCTTCTTCATTTTTTTTTCAGAACAATTAATTTTAAATCAAAGGAAATCAGGGCATAACTGTTACAAAATACATTTAAAAACCTGAGAAAATGGGTCAGTTTATGTACCAAATGTTTTTGAGCATATTTTTAATTTAAGCTACTTTTAGAAGGGTTTCTTGACAACATAAATCCCATGTGATGTGGCAGCTGTTATGTTAACTAGTATGTTTCTAAAAGCATACAATGAGGTTGTGTAATCCCAAATGTAAATTCATTTGTTCAAGTTAAGTCTGCCAAGACACCTCATTTTTTCAGCTTTTTAATTGCTCTGTAAGTCTGTGCTCTTTGTGCTTGAAAGGATACCACATTCCTTTTCTTCCAATCCATTGATTTTGCCCTTATGTTGAACTAGATACCTACCAGCTATAGCTGCACCCTGGTACTGCTCATGTGGGATACTGCGGGAAGTAGTGGTATGTAACTGAGATCTGCCTTTACTGCACTTTCACATTTCAGATGATTTGGTTTGGGCATTATTAATAGGTCTGTCTGGTGCCTAATCAACAAACAGCATGAACAAAAGGGAATGCTCAATAAATGAGAAAAAGTCTAAAGCCTGTTTTTTTCAAATTATTTCTCTATGACAACAAGGACTAAAAGATTCAACAGGTCTGCACATTTTACTATTTTTCCTCTAACAATGCTAATAACATTTTGAATATCATTAATAACATTAAACTTTTTGGCTGATTGTTTGTTATCTTCCAAGCTTCCCTTAACCTGAGAGCAGCAGTAGAGTGCATGCTTACTCAGTTTTAGTGATGTAACTGAAAGGGCTGTGTCAGCATTAACATCCTCCGCTCACAGCTCCGTGAGGCGATTTTGTGCTGCAAAGGTCAACAATGGCGAACATTTAACAAAGGGAACTGTCTGTCTGGTTTTTCTTCTCCTTYGTACAAAATTTATTATCAGATTAAAAACAAAAAAAAAAGGTCATGCCAAATTCTGAGTATTGTAGATTTTTAAAAGTGGAAAAAAAAGGTGGTCACAAAGTTAATGTTATCATGCATTTGTAGGTACAACAAAAATAAAGAAATATTCCTGCAGTCATAATATCAGACCCAGTCCTGTCTTCTGTGACCAATCTCCAGTGAAGCCAGTGCCACACTGCTTACAGAAAGTGTTGCTGATTGTGAGTCTTTTGCCTCTGCTAGTAGTTGGGCCACAGAAGATGTCTGAGCTGGCTTTTGTGTGCAACCTAAGAGAATTAGCTTGAGAGACCGGTGCACTGGCTCCAGACGTGTACGCTTTGTTTGGTCAGAAAACTTAATCATGTGTCTTGGGACTTCAACTTCTGTGGACTGGAGATAAAGGAGAGAGAAACAACCATTTTGATCTTCGAGATCTTTTGATCTTGATTTTGACTTCTTTCTATAAGCTGGACTACATGAAGTTGTTTGTCAACCTGTCTTTTGGCTTGGCCTTTCAGAACAAATTGTGCAGATAGACTGAGAATTGCAAGGTCTTCCTTGTCAGCGAGCGAGAATGGGATGCTGTTCAATAAAATACCCTTAGAGCATGAATGTAGAGTGATTCATATTCAGCATTTAGGATAAATGCTGGAATAAAAATGTTGTGTATATCTGTGTATATGCACAATAAGAAGACATATGGTATCCTACATAGAATTTCTAATCTGTAGCTTCAACAAAGATAATTGCTATTTAACAGAATGTTAGGGGAGTTGTTTTCCTTATTTGTAGAAACATTTGCAAGACTAGAGGGACTGATATTTTGGATAAGACTTGTAGTTCATCTGGTATAACTTTCTTCTTGACAGTATTCCTGAATGCCTTCGAGGAAAGTGAAAGGAATCTGTCTTAGGTATAATGTCTAAAATATAGGGACTGGTTGAAATCCTTAAGTATTCAATTTTGTATCTCTTCCAGAGTTCTTTTTTTTTCTATATTCATTATTAGAATGCTAGATAGTTTTGTCACACATATAAAATCCAGTCTCTCTTTAAATCTTGCCATGATCTTGTCCTAAGTAACATCCTGTGTGCATTGTGTAGAAAAGCAATTCCTTGTCTCAGTTTTAAATTTGCGACCTTTCAGTATCACTGAATGTCCTCTTTTTCTTGTGTTGTGAGACAGAGAGAAAAAAAATTCTCCATATATTTTCTCTGTATCATTCATTACTTTATACTTTTGTGTATCCTTTCTTATTTATCTTATTGCTAAAGTCACACTCTTTTCCCATTTTCTTCAGATTAGAGTTTTCAAGAAGCACCAAAATTTGAAGATCAAAATGGGAACAGGAAATTAGTATATAAAATACAAGATAAAAACACAGAATACCTGCTTTTTGTATGACATCTATTTGATTAGGAAACAGGTGAATCAAAATAAATGTCTTCTGTAGTATTTATAATATAATAACTGAAAATGTGCTCACCTTAAAAAAAAGGAAAAAACCTTTCAAATAGTTCAGTGACTAGTAAATGCAGAGTAGAGGACTGCATTTTGCAAAAATCTATGATTAYTTTCATTTCTTCCTAACTGCTTCATATTTGTGTGGCTAGAGACAGTAGATGGTCCTGCAGTGAATACAGAGCTTTAACACTTGATAAGTTTACAGATGTCATAGGAAAGTGGAATGCATTTCTTTTTCTTCATTGAATTACTGTTATCTCTTATTATTTTAGTTGCTGTTAATAAAAAATCATAAATAAAATAAAAAAAGGGAAGTATCTACAATTTCCTAATTTATCTCCTATCTGTTTTATCTGTTCTTGGAAAACAGAATTTAATGTTCGCTGTTGTCAATGTAATTTTATCACAAGGAAATTTCATGCCTCAGCCAGCCCTGATGTGAACAGCATTCAGTGATGTCAATGAAAGGGGAATACTCTTTATTYTCTATGGCCCTCTACAGAGAAATAAACCATCATTTATATATTATAAACAGCTTAATAGTATCTTTCATTTAATCTAAAAGTTTTCAGTCACAATGCCAGCTTTCAGGTTTGATTTGAATTTTCTGCAGTACCCAGTGGTACAGTGGGCAAAATGCCAGGAAAATGAAAACTAGGATGGAATCCTTTAGGAAAATTTTCTAAGCATTTCAATCAGAACACCATGGGCAAGTCATTGAGATACAGCTATTCCATTTCACTCAGTTTACATTGCTGATAGATATTGATACACTGTGAAAGAATAGGAATTGTGAATGAACCATTTGGCATAATATCATTTGCCACTGGTTAACACAGAGATGTTAGACATGAGGCTTAGGCCTACTGCTGTCCCAGAGAAAAAGACTTTTAGAACACCTATTTCCATTTTTTTTTTTTTTTTAGTGTGTGATTTTGGTAAGGTTTCTTGAAGAGCCTTAATTCAAATTTATCAAAATAATCCACATGCATAAAAGYGGCTTCTCATTTGCAGCTGAGCAGACAGGAATGCCTGAGATGTTCTTTAGATTCTTGTTTTGACTCTATATAAATGTCAAAAACAGGACAGAGTACTGGTGGGAAGCATATCTGTTTTGTACTGTTTTCTGTCTACTGATCCTAGGTAGAAGCAAACATGGGCAACACTGGAGATGTAATGGTTTGCAATTTTATCAGAGAGTTTTGCTAAATTTATGACTTATGAGTGAGATGGGCCAAACTAGAAACCAAATGTTATATGGTTTGTGGGATTAGGGCTGACATCATCATAGCTGTGTACATAGCTGTCATCACCAGCTAAACTCTGGGTAATGCACATGTACTCTACATAAAACCTAAGAGCTGTCCTATGTCATATTTACCAATCTGTTTCATAATTGTTAAGGCTCTAGAATAAGATGTAAAGTGTAAAGATTGGTTTAAGAGTAAAACCAAGCAACTAGACAACCAAAAAACTTTGAACCACTGGCAACCTTGGCATGCTGGATGTGGACGGAGCTTGAAGAAGCACCATAAGGCAAAAGGGAGAAAGACAAGCAAAGACGTATGCAGTCTTATGCACTCTACATTAACACTCTGCCTGGTTGTTGTCTGTGTTGTTAGTCCTCTACCAGCTTCACCAAAAACATAATTTTTGAATGAGAGGAAGAAAAATATACAGTAAGTTATATCAGACAGATGTGTAGAAATCATGTTTGATGCTGGCATTCATTTATTCATTATGTAGAATAGGTGAGGCAGGTCACTTATTAATTCCCATTTAGATATTTCTTGATTTGTACAGCAACTGCTTCCTTTGCAAATGTTTTGCCTTTTCATTTATAAACAATTAATAATGTGTAGCTGCATATATCTTAATTTTTAAAAGGCCACTTTCGACAATATACTATTGCTTTATTCTTGCAAAAAGTAAAAAAGAAAAAGTAAGAGTTTAAAAAAGACACTGGAGAACTCTGCATGGATAGCACTGGATAAATACTGTAAAAAAACTATTAGAGTTTTTTCTTGTCATTACCTAAAAAAACCTTAAACCCTTARCTATATTCACTTTCAGGGAACTCTTATTTAAGAAGAGTTTTAATAAAGGTAACCATAGCATAAATATTCATACAGCCGTCTGGAAAAAAACGCAACTTCAAAAAACCTTTACTCCAGGCTTATTCCTCCCATTTCATGAATGCAGGGCAGTAGAAAACTTCTGTGGCCTGTACAAATAATGGCTGAGTGTTAAGCACAATCACGATTATGCAGGCACAGTTACATTTAAGTAAACATTTTTTGCATAATATTCTTCCCATTTCCATGAATTCTTATTTTCACTGAGCATGCTCTGCAGTTTAGTGGTGTTAATTAGCCACTGGTCAGAAATCTTTATTGTCAAGACATTTTTTGTTTGTGGATTTGTTTTTCTGTCATCTGATTACAAAAGACAATATCCTAACCTGAATATACTTACATTTTTATATATATTTAGTGTTTTCCTTGTCTGCTATGCAACCTCGGGTGGGTCCGGTTACATGTGCTTGTCTGGAAATCATCTGCAGAAGACCTAAAGCTGAGGAGGGATTTAGGGAAATCATGTTAGGTGTTCTTGCCTTCCTGACGACATTTGATTATTCCAAGATGATCTTTAGGAATGTTGCCACTATAACTACCAGCATCATTGTGAGGTTGTCTAGGAAACCTTTTCTGTCTGGCGATCTGTTGATTAAAGGATGTCAGCATTATTTTTGCTGTTGATTCATAGAGTGGATAATTTGGTTTTGGTTTCTTTAGTGGAAGCTTTTTTGTAATTGTTATTGGTCGGGAGTACAACGCAAAGGGCTAGCATTAAGTGTACACAGAATAAGAAGTCACCTGTCCAAACAGGAAACATAGAGTGAGAAAAAAGGACAYTGGCAAATCTGAAATTATTCTCTTGTATCCACAGGTTCTTTTTAAATCAGGCAAAAAAAAAAAAATCTGATTATCTTAGCATTTTTTTGGAGAATGAGGAAGTTAAAAATAAGCAACAAAAAATATATTCTAGATTATGAACTAACTTTGCTGTGGAAGATAGTGGTGATTGTTACTTGAGGTTTTTGTGTATGTTGGTGCAAAGGAGTAGCATGGAGGAATTAGCTGAAGTRCAAAGATGACTTCTGGAGTTGTCTAACTTGCCTCAGTAACGCAAACTAGGGTGAAGCCTTACTGGTATGAAGGGAAGAATTGCTTCCTTGTTTGTGGCTCTAGCTCTGAACATTAATTTGAAGTTAATGGATGGATGTCATGATTCTATTAGGTTTGAGTGAAGGTGGAGTTTACTGGAGAGGGGGATTGCCCTTCTGGATACAGCATGTGGCTATCGATGCTCTTCTACCACTATTAGTGTTGTAGAGGTGGGTATGTCGTACTGACATGTTTTTTGTTTGACTGAGACAGATCAATGTGCCTGATTTCAGGGAAGCAGTGAGTTTATTCAACCAGCTGTGCTGTCTGTCGTGTGAGGGAAGAAACAGTAACAGAAGAAGAAGGCTGTTGTTATTTAGAACGAGTACCATGATAATGGATTTATGTTTTTTTTTTTCCTGAACAACTGAATCTCCCTATTTCTGGTAACAGTCATTATAGAAGAAAATGGCACTATTGGGGAACATTGGTCTTTCAGAGTCCATCTTCCCATATCACTAGCGTGGCATTTAGCTTGATTTAGGCATTTGATACCACAGCTTTATGTCATCAGATTTCACCTACTTTTAGGCCAGAGAACTCAGCAAAGCTGACCAAATGATTTTGTGCATCAATAGAATGAAAACTGACACAAAACACATGGAAAGAAAGCACAATTGCCTCTTTGGTCTTGAATTACAAGATGCTAGTGTTGTTATAAGACTCATCAGTCATATAGTATTCAACCTCTAGGAATTTTGTATTTCTCCAGTATCAATGAATTTTCCAGCTGTTGTCTTTGTTAACTTTCTAAAAAAGGAGTATAGGCTGTAAATTTATTGCCCATGGCCCAGTAAAAACAGTATTGCCATTGCTAGTAATAGGCTACAGGCCTTATGCTAACTGTACCTTATACAAACCATGCAAGACCCTAGTTCTGGCATATTAAGCTTGTTATCAACCTGTTATGAGAACTTGCTATGTGACCCAGAGCTTGATACCAGGTGTCTCTTGGTGTTATGCGTGGGATAACATTGAAGGCCTTGAAAATATGGGCACAGGTTGGATACAGAGGCCCAGAGCTATAAACAACTCAAACTCACTGGTGGTCAGCTAGTGGCCATTGGAGAAGTGCAGCCTTCAGGGCTGGAAAAAGGCTGCTTTAAGCATGACAGAGAAAAAAGAAGCATCTAAGCAAGAAAATAGCTAAGCGATAGAATAGAACACCTGCTGCAGGAAAGTAGCACCCTCCAACATTGTGCAGCAGGCAGTTCATGGGTAGCGGCCAATGGTTAGCCAATGGGAAAGAGTCTACAAATCCTAATATCTGTTAAAAGAGCAAGATCTTGAATTCTGGAGGGATCATCATCATGGGAATTGCTGTCACAGAATCATCATGGAATGGCTGGAGCTGCAAGCATACTGCCTGCTCTTCCTGCCTGCTCCAAGGACCCCATATCTTGCTCTCTGCCTTTGCGTGCTCTGAGCAGCCTGGCTCTACTGCTCTCTTTTGGCCTGCTAATCAGTTGTCCATGTCTGTGCACAATATGACTTTGTGTGTGTGTGTGTGTGTGTGTGTGTGTGTTTGTTTTCCCCACAAATTCTGCATATTTCTCCTCTTTAATGCTCTAACCCCTCAGGAAAGCCCTCTTGCAATATAAGCTCAGTTTGGCTTATTTGTGGCTTATTTGTACTTCTTATCGTGGGAAATTCTTTGCTGAAAGTTTAGGAACTGATCACATTAGCTATTCAAAGCTTTTCTGATTTTCTGAGATTTCTCTCATTTATATTATATTCTCTGGATATTGAATCAGACCCTTTGTTACCAAAGAGTCATATGGAATAGAAATCATCATATTCAAAACTTTCCTTAGCAATTGCTGGGGCGATCTTTACTGTAATAAAGAAAAGGAGGTCCTGGTCAACTAAAGCCCAAATCCTTGCTCTCCATGCAGAATGAATGTGTTTTGGAAGATGCTTACTTATTACTGAGGCTTCAGGCACAACATCTAGACCCAGATTTACCTCTCTTCAGCAGATACCTGCTGAAGCAATTAATGTAACACTGGAGTTTCATTTGCTTATAATAAGCAAGAACCCTGTTGATGGGTAGGCCAGGTAGAAAAAGCACCTCAGTTTGCACAGGAACTTGTAGCAGACCTGACAAAAATTGCAATCCTTTTAATGATCATCATTACAGATGAATATCTGTAATGAAAGAATTGCAGACTTTCAATTTTTCTCCTAACTGTTCCACTTTAGTACATTAGCTTCTAAAGTTTTTATTTTAGCTTTGCTCTGAATAGTATCATTGTCACTGGTACGATATAGTCTTTACTAAAATTAATGTATACTCACACTGTAGAATTGTCAATAAAGTAAGTGGTAATTGCTCAAGCATCTGTCAGTGATTGTCCATCATGCCTGTGTACTGAATGCAGTGATAATATCAAAACATTGTAATATATTGTCATTTTTGGACTCAGTCTTATGAACAACCATAACAGTCATGTCAATTACATCAGATAAGATACAGATGTTAGGGTGCATATTTTTTTGGGGGGGAGGGCTGAAAATGAAATTATTCCACCTAATGTCATCTGTGAAAAGACAGTGATATTACTCATAACAGCTGAAGAATCAGATGTCTCTGATTGCTGGATGCTGAAATATTCCCCAGTGACAACTCTTTTTGGAATAATAAGAGACAGAAGTGCCACTTCCAATTCTGTGCCGTCAGCCTGTAAGGCCAAATATCCTCTGTGGGTATCACAGCACTTCCATTTTGCTGAGAATTTCCCTAACATGTGAGATAAGGCATCCTTCAGGAGGTGATGGGAGTTTGTCTTTGGCTCTAGTGGGATTGGAATTTCCTTTCTGGTGCACTTCTTTTCAGATGTATGTTTTATGGATAAAAGAAAGAAGCATTAACAGACGATTACAAAATTACCATCCTGTTCTATTTGGGATTTCAGTTCTTTTCTTGCTCTGCAATATGGAAAGACAATAATCCAAAATGCAAAAATATAGTAACTACTTTCAAACTGTGACTTATTGCTGAAGATAATACAATACAAATGTCATCTATAAATGCATATAAATATATATATAATATGTGTAGGTAAATATATATTCTATACTGTTAGAATTTACAGAATTTATTTGATTGCTATTTCTTGTCTCTTGTCACTCCTGTAATTCCGGAAATCATTTTCTCTCAGAGGGACTTTGTAGRCAAGTTGCTCTCCCAGGGATCCCAGCAAATAAGTAACTAGACTTGGCATTTTTGTGGAAGCTGTATAAGTGGAATTGACTTATATAAAAATATATTTGTAAATTGATGAGAAAGGAAAGTAGAAAAAAGTAAGCTTTCACAAGATTTTTTAGTACTGCCTTTCTACATATGACCAAATATAAACTGGTGAGTTTTTTGCATCAATATTTCCAAAACCAAATCAAAAAAAGACTGTATTTATTAGAGACTCCATAAAAATGATACTGAATTATAAAATGCCTAATAGTGTAGAATTTATAGTGATGGTGTGACTTATATTTGTAATAAAGCATGGAATCCATCTTCAAAGGACTGGATGCTTGGTTTTACTATAAGAAATTATACAAGTAATAATAATAAAAAAAAACATTATTGAGGGATTTGTTAAAACCAGATCATGGGTCTCAGCTCTAAGTGAATTTATTTTGAACCTTCTGAAGCAGACATTGCAAATTTTTACATTCTAATGAGTGAACAAAAAACATATTTCAAAGAAAACAGCACTCATAAATTACATTTATGACACATGAGGTTGCTGACTGCTGTGCAGGGAGCACAGAGTAATGGTGCTAATATGCACTCTAGCTTGATTTTCTCAGTTCCCAACATGCTCTAATTCTACACTACAAATCTTTAAATGGCAGTTATATTTTAATTAATATGATTATGTGCTGCCATTAGCAAACCCTCCCCCAGCACATTTCTCCTGCCAAACCCGTGGATGCCAGTAAACCATTAACATAAAAGGGCTGTTTGCTTATTAAATTCATCTACACAAATAGGCAAGGGTTGCAATTGTTGATTTGCCATTGAAAGAACAGAACATGAGAGAGTTGCACAGTAGCTGGCAGTTGCAATTATCTAGTGTAATTAAGTCTAATTTATAAGCCCCCCTCAAATGAGAAAGTAACAATTTTTGTTAATTAACAAGAGCATTTGTAAAGCTCGTTAACTCCATCATTCACCATCTGCCTGGCTAGATGGGAGCATGCAGTTATTATTGTGGGACATGTTGCATATGTGTATTTGTGCAGTAATCTGTTTGGAAAGTCTAATGATTGAAATGGGAGATAGGAATGGATGTTATATTACAGTGAAAAGAAGATCTACTGTTTTCATTTATCTTTACAGCAATGCAAGTGCTTTGTCATTATCTTGTGCATATGGTTTCATTATTCTGATACAGCACTCTGTTACATTGCCTCATACCATCATCCCTACAAGCCTGCAGGGTACAAGAGCACTTATCTTTCCTGATGACTGTTGAATCATTTAAAACAAGTTATTAGTGAAACAATTAAAATGATATTGGTTCACAATTGTATTGATAGCTGCCAGGCATAATGAAACATTCTGAATAGCAGTTGGGGGTTCTCAGAATGGATAGAAAATGCTGTTAATCAGAGACAAGAGAAACCTCTAAAGAAAAACTAAATTGCACGAACACATTAATTGTATTGGAACATTTCATTTAATTGAGAACAAAGGGAAGGTAAAAATCATATTATCAATGTTTTATGAACATGAAGGAATAAGAAAATTACTATGTCATTTGTCACATATCTTCTGTTGGAAATGAAAATTGAAAAGGTTGTATTTAACTTTAGTGGGAGAAGGCCAAATACATCATGTTGTTACACATTTTGTTTTTCACTGGGATTGCAAAAACTGAAAGGAATAAGGATTTTTTTTTCCCTTTAGAAAGTGACTAAGAGTGAATAAGCAATAAGCAAGTTACAGTCGGCTAGTCAGCCGTGTAAGGGAACAGAAGAGCTGTGCTGTCCTGTCCATTCATGAAAGTCTTGAGAAATTGCCACTATAAAATCAGATATGAACAATGTGCAAATGACACAGCACATGCACTTTTTTCTTCTTTTTCTTATTTTCTTAGGAAGGAGGTCAGGATTAATGTTGTGGAATTGTAATGCTCATAAGAAGAGGACACTTAATACTTCTGGTTAATAATAGGCATATTTGCCTGATCCAGCCCTCCATTGTAGCAACTAGAGAGTCAGATCAGAGATGATTCTCATTTATACAAAAGGCCTTAATGTGGTTGCAAATGTATGTAATTCAAAGCTTCTTACCCTGCACAATGCTGTAAAGGGGCTTTGTGTAAATGGGAATTGGGCCCACTGAGTGAACTGAACCCTGGATGAATTTATTTTAATCCCATCCTCCATCACGACAGACCTCCTAGTTCTGGCCAACATGTAAAAAGGTTTGTCACTCATACCAGGTTACCRTGCAGTTCTGTGCCTTTCCTTTAGGGATTGTACTGAGACCAACATATCTATAGTATTCAAGACCTGGTTCACAATATGAATGAGAAGCTGAGGTATTCTGACTACCAGTACAAACTTCGTCCCAATTTTTGAGACTCTCTGTCTTTCAAAACACAGTGATACGAGATTTCACAGAAGGAGCAATACTAGCACAAAGGAGAGGGAAAGATCCAGTGCCATTCTAAATTCATCAGCACTATGCTTACACTATAAGCAGTTTATAGTGTAAGATTAATCTAGAGTTTCAAGTCTTAATTGAAAATCTGAAATCTGAAGTAATGAGGATAACCAGAGGGATGGAGAAATGGAATAGGAAGGAGTCAGGCAACTTTCTTTGAAACATTAATTGGTACGGAATTATGTGAAAGCCATCAGTTAAGTTAGACTTTTATTCTTTCCTTTTTACCTCCCAATAATTCCTAGGATACTGTAGATTGCGAGGAAAGCTGCCATTTCTCCCATTCCCAGGATGAGCTTAGAAAGATACTGGACTAACTGAATTCTCTGTATGGCATTTTTCTTACTTGGACTTGAAAGGTTTTAAAGTAGATGTAGTAGATTTTAAAGTAGATTTTAAAATATGGCTTTAAGTTTTGTAAAGCAGAGCTGGCATTTCCTTCTGTTCACAAAGTGTTGCATTATATATTATCTTTTTCTAACCTGTTATTGTTGAATGGCTAGTGATTGCAAATGCAGCTGAACTGGGAGCTTTTCATGAAATAGCTAGCCCATAAAATCCTTTGGAAATTTGTTACACAGAATTGTTCTCTCTCTCTCTCTCTCTATACACACACACACACACACATATATACATATATATTTCTGTTTAATATGGGCATTTAACTTGCGTAGTACATTTCTTCTTTTCTCACTGGATAGTCTGACCTTTATAAGCTAATATCTTGCCTCATCTTGGGACTTACTGCATCAGTTCTGTACATCCCTGGCTTCCTATTTATGTAGCATCCCCCCTTTCCTCTGCTATTTTCAAGTTGCTATGCAAGACACTGATACAATAAGAAATACTGTTGGAAACCAGAGGAGTAAATCATGGAAATATTATTCACTATATGCTTCATCTATATTTATTTTCTTATCTAGTCTTCAATTACTGGCCAGGCTCAAAGATGAGACACTGGATCAGCTAGCACTCTAAACTACCAGTATGGCCATTCATATGTTCTTAAATCCACAGTGTAAACAACACTCTGCAAATTAACACTGAATTATAAATCAAATTTCTGAGCCTGGAAATTAAGAACATTGTGATAAGTTAACAAAAGTAGGAGCTGATTAAAGAACAGTTTCTAATTGGGGAAAGCTTTAAACTAAATTTTTTATTTGAGTGGTGAGGAACAAATTTGACCTACAGAATGATTACTATTTAATAGAGAGGTGGCAAATGTAAAATTCATCACAAACAGTTATTTTGACAGTATTTATAAAAATGAAATGTTGGTTCTCTCAGCCTCTCAAGAGGAGAGAGAAGAAATAGAGACTCATTTTGGAAGAGACACTTAAGGCTAAATTAGACTCTGGCTAATAGATCTGGAAAAGTGGCATTTGTAGGATATCTTGGTATGGTGATAACAACAGGTAAGTGAGGTTACCTTTGTGAGTGTTAGGAGAAAAGCACACAGATTTTAAGGGACAATTCTTCAGAAGATCAGCCTTTGAGGAGTGCTGAGCACCTGCAGTTTTTAATTGGAGTTTTGAGTGCTAAGCACTTGTAGAATTCAAGCCTGTAGTAGAGAAAGAGAGAGAAAAAAATCGTTATAGTCTTTTGATTTTTTTTTATTTTAAAGGAAAGTTGGAGTTTTGCCTGTCTAGCAAGAATATAGGGTGGATTTATTGGCTGCCTGGCAGATTTTACATTCAATTTTATTTTTACATTCAAATTTCTACCATGTGCATATACAGATTCAGCTGGGCAAGCACTTTCAGCATGAGGAAATTTCTTTGTGTATTAATATGTTGATTCATATGCAAATAGACTCATTCATATATGAATACGCATGTTTGCGTGAATAAAATATTCCAGACATTCATGACAAGGAAGTAAAAAGCCCAGCAACAACAGTATAGATGATCACAGCAAAATGAAGAAAAAAAACCTAATCAAATTTCTGTCACGAACTGAGCAAAAGTATTCATAAAAAAATGGTTCCATTAAATTTCTAATGTCTGCTTTTGCTTATTTACTTGTTATACAAGGAAGATTGTTCTCATAAAAACAAATTTTCATTATGAAAATTGCTTATTTGTGTGACAAAAAGGTTGTGCAGATGGGGAAAACTTCCTAACTGAGTTGGAATGATGAAGAGCCACATTTTCACTAATTTTAGACTGAATACATATAAAAATATAAACACATATATATATATATGTTAAAGTGTGCCTACTCCAGCAAAAGCCTATACTTGCTTTGAAGCCACCAATTTATTTCTTTTCGCATGATAACTAGGATTTCCAGCCAATGGTCTCATAGTAAAGACCATACCTGTGGCCCTGGTTCATCAGTTAGTGCTAAACTGGTACAGGGACCCAGAGAGAAAGACACCACATTAATTTTGCATCTATTTTTAGCTCAGAGGACTGTCTTAACTTATGCTAGCCCTAAATTTTTCTCTAGAACGTAAGTCCTGTTGTCCTTTCTGGTCTTTGGAGATATCCATAAAATAGAAATGCTATATCAATACTCTTTTGAACATTTACATGCACACATTTCTCATTTAAGATGTTGCAGAATTAGCCCTCTGTGAGTCAGAGACTTTATGAATCAGAGTTTATCTATCTGCCACGGCAGGATCATTTTTTAATGTGCCAGTGGTCTTTTAGCTTAAAGAGCTCTTACTTTTCTGTGGCAGTTATTCCTTCCAGCGTATCAATAAAGAACAAGCATATGACTTCCTCGCTTTCATGCTGTCAGATTAGACCTGCTCTTCACGGTGGGGGGTTCTCCTCTCTCTTGGCCATTCTGTTAGTTCTTTCTCTACTCATCCTATCCTCAGTAAAATTTTCTTGAACAAAGGTGACTAACTGGTACAAGTTATTCTCAGAGAGGTCTCATTAGTATTCAGGAGTACAAATGCATCCTTACCTTTTGATCCTAGGATAACATTTGTTTTATTTCATGGCTTTGTCACATTGGCAGCTTAACTAGTGATTAACTGTGACTGTGTGTTCACTTAGCATGCGTTGTTCCCTATAGTCCTCTGTCATGTCAACTGATTTTTGTTTGTTCTTTTTTTTTAATTAGTTCCCTGGTCTATGGCTTTGCCAACTGTACTACTGAATATCATCTCATTTCTAACATTGTAGTCCTCAAAGCTATCCAGGTCTTTCAGCATGATGTCCCAATACCTCCAGCTGTTGATACTTCTCAACACTGTCATCAGTACACTACTATTTTTTGTGAAAAAGTTGTTAATGAAAATATTGTGGAATGTGGATGATAAAACTGATCTTTGAGGAGCTCCAAGAAAATTTCCCTCCAATGCTCACAACACCCCTTGTTGTTGTCTAACCTCAGGCCATTCATCAATTTCTTCCCCTTGTTATTTTGAATCTAGTTCTGTAGAAAATGAATATTAGATTTGCCTCATTTCCTTTGTCTACTTATTAGTTATCTATACATCTATGTTGTATTAATCTATCACAATCTTCCTTTGATAAACTCAGAAAAGCTATTCTGCCACTCATTTATCTCCATTTTTTAAAATATTAATTTCAACTCCTTTTTTCTCTCAAGTCCTGCATAGAGTTCAGGTCAGATTAAGAAGCTTGTGGCTTTCTGGATCTCTTTTCCCTTAAATATATGTACAACTTTTGCTATTCTCTGGGTGGAGCTCCAGTTACCATTCCCCATTTTGCTATACAGCTGAGAATTTCCTAGACCAGGAACTTAAGAATCTCATAACAGAGATTATTTCTTTTCATAATTTGCATATAGTTAACTCCTTAGTTATCCTTCTGCCTTAATTATAGATAAATTTCATTTCCTTACTTCCTTCACATTACCAGTGTTGCTTGTGCAGCTGCATCAACATTGACTTGTTACTGAAAGATGAGATGAAGTATATTTTTTCCCATCGGTTTTGCTACAGATTTTAGGAAATACTTTATTTTTAATGTATCACATGGATATCACACTTTCTTTTTCTCTTCTYCTTCAAATTCATATTGAGGAAGAACAATTTGTTCTTTGTATTAGTATCCTTTATCTGTATCTAGTTTAGCTTGGATCTTAGCAACTTTCACTATACTTCCAAGACCTTTTTTTTCCTAATAAATCCTTTTTATCATTCTTTGTAGGCTCTCTGTTTTTCTGGATATTTTTTCTTGATATGGTTATGCCTCCAAATGTGTCAGAAGCTCCATCCTAGAAAAGCTTTTTGATATGGATTGCTTTGGATATGGATTCTGATATCTTTGATTTCAAGACTTTCCAGACTTCCTAAATATTTACATCCTACTGCTCCTTATTACAGTTAACCTCACTACCTACTTCCCTTAATTTATCAAAGATTGCCCTTATGAAATTAAGTCTTAGTTGCCACCTACTATTTTTTCTGTCTTTTCCCAGTTCTTCCATTGAAATGAAAGCAAATCTATCCTTGACCACTCATTACAGTGGCAAAATTGTGAACCAACTGTCTCACGATCTGAAAATGCACAATTTTCACTCTTCATCATTCTCTGCAACAT
The DNA here is from genome assembly GCF_003343035.1 of Apteryx rowi. NCBI lineage: Eukaryota > Metazoa > Chordata > Aves > Apterygiformes > Apterygidae > Apteryx > Apteryx rowi. The sequence continues at coordinate 2,099,943 of NW_020450849.1, forward strand.
AGCAGAATGTTAGCTGGCAGCAGTTTACAATCCCACTGGCTTATACAGCAAACAAATTTTCTCCTTAGTCCTCTCCTTTTAAGAGCTGGAGGTTGAGTCATGAGGTCAAGCAAAACTTGGGTATGAATATTTGCTGTTTACTTAGGAGAGGTAAGAGTCTGACATTTATAAGAAACTTTCTGTGTCCAGTGAATTCAGAAATATGCAAGTACCATGAACAACATACTGCTACAATAAGTTTCAAGACCCTTATTTTAAACAGAAATAATAAAAATGCCACTAATGGAATTATACTGTGATTGTCCTTTACCACAATATTCTATTACCATAGCGCCTACTTGGAATATTTCTGAGGCAGATATTTAAAAAGAAACTGCCTCTGTATCCTTACATTGTAACAGAATAGCTTAAGGCATTTTTAAACAAACCGGATACTGAAGTTTGACTGGGAAGAAGAAGCATACTGTATTCCAAAACCTCTGTGGATGTCTTGCATTACCCCCTGTTAGTCTAGTGCRCTACAGTCATTCAGTGCAATTGCAAAGAAATCTTGTACTTAAACACAGCTTGGCAATGTCAAGAAGSTGCAGCCAAGCTGAATTGCCTTCCAGATCCAAGCAGCATGGCATGCTTCCCATCTGATACACAGTGACACRGAGTGCTCCCTCAGTCACCCCTGCTCTAATCTAATGTCTCTGCTAACATGACTAGGTTGATGGGAGCCTGAATCCTGGCATGCCGTGGGTGGACTATGTTCATCTGAAGAAAGCTTACATGGAAAAACTACTGGGAATAGTTTTTGCTTATATGGGAAGTACTCCCAGCCACTGCTTTAGTTCTAGTGACCTATTCTCCCACACTTAAAATTAGGGAAGAACTTGGTGAGTGAGAGAAAAAAAAAACAGGTTCCTGAATTTTGGTTGGCAGGTCTGGGAGCTCAGTAGCTACTGAGAGCATAAGAACCTCAGGGCAGGAGACCAGTTGTGACTGCTGAAGCACATTCAAGCTCTTCTGTAAATATCATACTGTCTATGACAAGTGCTCTTTGCAAAGAATTTGTCCTGATGATACCTACATCTGCTCACAAACACTTGCTTTTGTTTCTCTGTCTGACATTGGACTGCCAAGCGATGAGTATTTAGTGGTGCTTGTGCTTCAATTAGAAGTGCTGGTCTCAGAACTTAACAAAGCCATTCCTAACATCCTCGCTGAATCAAACCTTTTCTCTTGCAACTCCCATCCACTGTCAGGTAAGTTCAGCAGATGAGAAAAGCATGCCTGTTTTCAGCAGAGAGAGCATTTCTTCAAAGAAGTTCTTTCTGCATGTTGATCTGTTGCGTGTATGCCCAGCTAACCCTGTTTTAAAAGAACATTCTTAACCTTTGACTGGGATTTTGAGGACAACAGCAGCCTCTGCTGTTTTGACAGACTGTCTTTGTTCAAGTGGCTTTTTGGAACTTGYGCTCGGTATATTAACTGTAGATGTGCTCGCTCTCATTTGTTTAATTCATACTGTGCTTAAATCAGCCTGGCTAGCATATTATGCATCCCTTTGTACACTACAGGGCATTGTATTAGCATGATGGTTAGTAGCACAGCCAAGATTTATCAAATAATAATTTGAAGTTGCAACATCTGGGTTTGGGAGCAACACGCTCTCTTCCCAACTACTAATGCAACTCACACATATCAGAAATGAAGCAGAAGAATAAGATATTTTCATTCTCTGGGACCAATATACTGCAGTAGGTCTTTCCCCCTTCCAACCAGTATTAACCACGTGAAGCTTTCACACACATCCACCTTGTTTACATYATAATTTCTACTCACATCGGGTAGAAATGGGATTCCCAGAACACAATAGAACAATAAACACTGGTTAAAAAATGTAAAAAATAACTGACCAGGCATGCAATATGCTCCTTGCTTGTGTATAAATCCTATGTGGATGTGGATGATTTGATTTACTTTCCATATCAAAAGCAATATCTTTCCTAAGGCAATATTAGAATRGTTTTTAATGACAACAGACCGTGTAGTGATGACTTTTTAATATAAATTTAATGATTTTTACCGTAGGCCCTCCTATTTGAAAACCTATATGAAATCAAATGAAAGCTAGCTAAATACCCCCCCCACACACRCACACCCCAGCTATAGGTGAGTGCGATTTTGAAGAGAGACTGTCTTAATTGGACTGATTGCATCTACTAAAGGTAGTGGTGACAAGTTTAAGAAAGAATAACATTTAAGGCTTATTGCCTTAAATTAACAATCCACAACTTTGTAGGCTTAACTGCAGTTTATCTTGTTAAAAATAGTCGAAGTTAGTATTCAGATATCCTTCTTACATTTTCCAGGGTCTCTTGGCCTTATTAATTCACATTTTACTTTCAATGTATGCATGTAGCCAAGATAATTATTAGAAGGAGAGATCAAAGCAAGCATATTATAGTCCTATTCCATTTTCTGCTGATGTGAGTGATCTGCCTCTTCTTTGATGTTGTATGCTTCTACAGTGAAAGTACAGAGGATAAAAATACTACACCATGTAATCTGGCATTTATCCCATGACAGCAGAATTCCAAATTGTGACATATGTCAAGAAGTTAAAAAAAATAACTTAAAAGAGCCCTATGCTTTATACAGCGACATACTCTGCATTTAAACACCATCAAACATCATTTTCCATTACAAATTTAGTCCCCTATATAAAATTCAAAGGATTTCTGTAACTTTAGTCAAAGAAAATAATAGCAATACTTATAAAATAGCTACTATATTTACTAGTAGTTACACTAAGACTGTAGCTTAGCTTTATTCAAACCAACTTATTTTTTCTTAAAAAGGCAGGGGAAAGACAAAATTAACACCTTTGTGCAAGCACAGATACATCTTCTGAAAAATTAGGTTTCATTTCCTGCAGTCTGTTTATTCAAATTGGGTTTTGTCACCTTTTGGAATATGGCTGTGTGATTCCAGGTGCTGAACTCAAAAGTGGTGCAAGCTAATAGGATTCTTCCTCAGAGTAAGGAAGCAGGATTTGTCCTTTGTTGTATATTTAAGAGGTAATTGTCCCACATTTCTTGTCAGAATTCTGTCATATTGACACATATATTGGAAGCTGAACTCATCATATTTCTGCCTCTGTAGCATAACACCTGATTATTTCAGATGATAAAGAGCAGAAAAAATGTTGGTTACAGTAGTATAACATTTGGCCTTCTTGCATTTACTGGAAAATGTAAGAAGTCTTTGGACAGTTTGAAAATTTTCTTGCACTACTGAAATCAGTGAGAATTTTGCTATTACCTTCATAGGTTGTGGGATATAGACTTAAGACAATTACACCTATACTGTACTATCATGTCTAGAGGATGAAGCAGGTCAGGTAAGAGCTTCCCTCTTTTCGTGCTCAACTTTGTAACTTATTCTAAACAGATTTCTTATGAATTTGAAAAATATCCTTAATTTTCTCTTTGCTATTTATCTACCTCTTCACACACTTGAATTCTATAGGGAGCTGAAACCAAACTGTCAGAATACAGGAAAAAAGAAAGAGCTGTTCATAAAACACTACTGGAATCAAGAAGAACCAGAAATTTCACCAAATTCACTTTTTATCTTTGCAACTATGAGATGTTTGTGTACTGATTATAAACTACAGACTATTACTGGACATCTATGGCTAGAGAAGCTTGCATATGTAAACTCAATCCCAAATTACTCATATTGCAATTGTTACTAAAAGCGTTCCAATCTCTTCACCTTATCATTCAGGAGAAGTCTATTTAATTTCTGTTGCTTTCTAGCTACACTTCAGGGTCTTGGTGGATTATTTTCCCCCAGAAAGTGAGGAAATAGGCTTTCATGGTACTTTCTCAATGTAGAGCTTTTGCTACAGACTGAGGTCCTAAATCCCGGCCCTGTAAAGTTGACCTATAATGGCACCTCAGGAGTTCCCTAAACAAGACATTCAAAGGCAAATATTCTTAGATTTATCGGCCGGGATCCTCCTCAACTCAGAGTCACACCTAAGTAGACATGAGTGCAAGAAACATTCCCTTTCATCTGTGTCTGCCTTGAAGATTACCCCAGACTCTATCAGACTGTCATCTGGTACAGTGATGCATGCTTCTGCCACATCCAGGTTTGATTACTGCAAATCATGGGATTTAGGAATGAAGCTTACTGAAGAAAAAAGGCTCTAGATGTTTCAGAGTGCATCTGCTTGTCTGTTCAGCAGTATGGGCCATGTTGCTATTTCTGCACTGCACTCCCGCCAAATTCAGATTCCAGATGTGCTTTTGAAGAGTTTGCCTTGATTTGTTATCAGAATGACTATCAGGTGGGAAATAAGTTTTCTGCAGAATCAAAACTCTCCCTGCAATGATTTCAATTTTCCAGCTAATTTCAATTTGTTCTCAGAAGTTCACTTCCAGCTCTTCCATGTGTTAAGGTCTCAACCTGGGTACCCCAGCTGTAGCTCCTAGGTACTGTGTTTCTGCAGTCTGATGCATAGAAAGTTGCTCAGATTACTGAGTAATGGCTGGAACAAGGGCCTAGGCATTCAGAAATTTTTTGGAAAAGCTAACAGTGGAACGTTCTTGGAAAGACATTCCAGAATTCTTCCTTCCAGGGAAGTTTTAAAACACCAATATTATAATCTGCGTTGTAAACAATTTTTTTTTTCCTGAAAATTTAGAGGTTGCCATGCAACAGGTATTCCAATTTCTGACTAGATCTGTTTGTGATTTTCCAAGCTTCTTGTGCATTCAGACATAACTGTCCCAGGGATCTGCAGAGTGAATGTTCCCTAGGCACCATGGAGTACACAGGCAGCAATTGTGTTTAGCTGCCTTAAAAGGCTCAGCAGGGCTCTTTGCTCCTTCCTTGTTTTGAGTGCAGAGAAACCAGCCAAGCAAAAGTCAGAAGTTCTTGGCTGTAGTTCCTAGGCTTTTTTCAATGGATGATGTTATACTGTACTTTTCCTTTCATCTATGAAAAATGCCTTGCCATTCATGCATGCAGCTGTTCCAGCAACCTACCTTGTACAAAATCATCATGCACTGTGGCATGAGGAGAGGTCTTCTCTAAAGAGTGAACGTCGCCAAAGAAAGAAGTGAGGAAAATGCATGTATTTGTCCCTCTTCACATCTCCCCTTGTACAGAGAGGTGAATTTATGTTATCAGTGTGTTAAGAAGTGGCTTTTTCTTTTTCTTGAAGAACTGACTTTACACTCAGAGCTAAAGCACAACACACATATTGCGACATTCCTGCAGCAGCTGAAAGGTACTTGTAAACATTGGAGATGTACAGGTGAGTAGCTCACTTTCCTATGAGAAGAACTGGATTAATGAGAAATGAAAAATTTGAAGATGGCAGATAGTTATTTGGAAAATACTTTTATCTCAAGAAACCTGAGAGGAAAGAAAGATATGTAATTAAAACAATGGACTGAGTGGCTTTGGGTCCCGTCTGTACTGCAGAGATTTTGTGAGACCTTGACAAGTCACTTCATTACACAGCCTCTTTCCTCCACACTTCCTCTTCACACAAAGGTGTTGAAAAAGTTGTTTGCAGAAACAACTGTGGTAAAGAGACATTCGTATATTTGAAGGAAAACCCCTAGAACTCCTGTAACTCCATTGAATTCCTTTCRTAGGGAGAGTTACTTTTGCTTTGGAAATGACATTTAAACAAGTAGTAAATATGCTGTACAGTTCCAACCACTTCCAAAATCCCTGCTTTACTGGGAAGTGCTTGTATGGAGGGTGACCTCACCTTGAGTGACCCTTGCCCCCAGGCAAGCAGCCTAATCTTGTTGTCATATAAAGGCATGTAGTTCATGATGAGTCAACAAGTGTAGCATACGTGGCTCTGAATGGCAGAAAGGAGGCCACAGTACTCATTTGGAGAGTGTGCCACTTACAGAGAATAACTGGACAATGACTACTAATTATTACACTTAAAACTGAGAACTGCTCTGATTTTTAGAGGACCCTTGATCTTCCCATTTCTGTAACAGAGCTACTGCCAGGGTACAGGAGGTGGGGTGGGCACAGGAATCAACTTCACTATAAAAATATGTATTCCTTACTTTTTCTGGGTAAACACCACGGATAGATACCTACATAAATGGTGCATAAAGCTTTCATGATTCAGGCCTCAGGCTAGACATTTAAGTGKTCCCCACTGTATTCACATACAAACAGTTGCGCTGTATATTAGGAACTGCAAGAATAGAAAAAGAGCTATAAAATATTAGCATGATTTTATTTTTATTTTTACAGCTTCTTGTCTTGCTTGACTTAATTTTGGGGAAATAATGAAAAAGTCAGTAAAATATTACAAGCATGCATAGCAGTGGTACTGGGCCAAAAATTGGAGGCATTTTAGACTTTCCATATTCATTGATTATCATGGAAGAAAGCTGAAGAGATAACATGGCTGGGTCCTGGTTCTACTGAATGCATTTCACATATAGTCCTCCTAGTTATCAATTAATTCAACGTACTTCCTCATCAATTTTTCCCCCCTCCCTTAGTCCTGATGGTTTTATGACCTAGACCCGGGCRATACCCGTAGGCAGTCCATCTGATAATTGACACATTTTCTAACACAGCATAGTGATGCCCAAGTCAGTGCTTTCAGGCCGTGACTTCAGCTTATTGGAGACTGCAGCAGGAACTCCTTTTATCCCTCATACATCAGAATACACTGACAGCTCTCCCAAGCAGGGACGAGGCAGATCTCTCCCTCAGGAAAATGTATGCAAACACCTCCGGAACATTGTACTGGTTGCTAGGCATCACACTGGTGACATCTTTATGATAAACATGGTATGCAGAAGAAGGCCTAATAAAAGAATAACAAATTATTACATCCAGAGGGCAATTTTACAAGATTAACTGGTGTAATAAATTACCACTGTAGTCAGAATAGTGTGTTACCTTTTAAGGTATTTCACAGCAGAGTCTAAATGAACCAGCCTACAAAAACACAGAATGTCTCATAGAAAATATTAAACCCATTCTTACATGTTTTTAATACTCATCATGATACCAGTGTGTGGTATTTGGCTTGTTACATGGTAGCTTCAGCAAGTGCTTGCTGTAAAATAACGCTATACATGTGATTCATGCCAAGATGTCTCTGTTTATTATTATTTCTTCACTGCTGCTGGACGTGCAGTACCTTAGCAATCTACATAATATCAGTTTGAACAAAAGCCTGTAGAATTTTATTTATAAAAGTATTTTCATACATAAAACATTACAAAGAAAATGCCAGTAGCTAAATATGTTTCATACTAATTATCAAATATTTTGATTTTTTTCTTTTCTGGATGCTTTTTTATACAAAAATGTCACCTCTTACATTCTCCTTCTCTCCCTCCTTCTCTTTCTCTCCCTCTCTKTGTGATTTGATTTCTCTCTATTTGTCTAATTGTCTGAATATTCCAAATTTGTCCATTAATATTTTTTTCTTTTTAATTTTAAGGCTGTATCTTTTACATTTAAAATAATAAATTCCTTTTGTTTTAATGGTATCTTTGTGGTAAAAAAGGCTCCCTCGTTTGAACCCTAGCTGAAGGAAAACCTCATGTATTGTTGTGTAACATTTTTATACTAATACAGAAGTTAATTTGCATTTCATTTGTAAATGAATGAGATGTTTTCCTGTTGTTAATTCAGCCAAAATCCCAAGATTTCCCACAAATCATAAAAGACAGAGCCTACATTTGGAGTTCAAAGGCCATGGATGTACTACAGTTTATCATAAACTCTCCTATATTACTCTAACATAATACATTAACGGGATAATACAACTTCATATTTGTAAGCTGTAGCCCATTTGAAGCTTATTAGGTCACATTCTTGCAGCTCCACCAATTTAACATACAATGCTTTCATATCTGAAGTCACCAATCTGTTCATTTGCAAAAAGACATGCTCTAGATGGGGTATTCACCCTGGTTTTAGTCAGAAGTCTTGTGAGTGTTGGTTCATACCAGCCTTCTAGATTCGGATGTGAGCATTGCCCTTCCCTCTCCTGCGCTAAGGATACTGTGTATGGGACTGCAGGCTGTCATAAATCAGCAGCTCACAAAAGCCCTTTTGCACAGCTATTCAAAATTACTTTTTCACTCTCCTGTAGGGAAAGCAAATTTCCAATGGGGATCTCAGTGCCATGAGCTTCCTTGGTAGCTTAATCTAAAAGATGACTTTATGTGTATGCAGAGAAGTGGTTTACTGGGAAGGTCAAACAGGTTGCAGCACTGTAAATGGCAAAAGCAGAAGAGGATGCGGAAATATGTGAAAAAGTGCCACAAGGGTAGAACTATTCGGGTTACATGGGTCCAAATTCTGTAAGCCAATTAACAATTCACTTTCAAAATTCTCTCTCATCCATGTGCATAAATGAAACAGTATTATTTGGGTTTTTATTGGTGCTTTACCTGAGGTCACACAAAAAAAAGATCTGTGGCAGTGCTGAACACGGATCTCCTCAATCTCCAGGAAAAGATGTGAAGCAGTGTCACAGTGGAGGCAGTAACAGTGGTGCAAGACCAAAAAAATAACACAGGGAGAGGCAGAGCATCATGTGCATTTTCAAGGCATGGATAAGAGGTGACACTTAGACATCACTGGTGACAAGTATCAAGTGGAAGGTTCAAAGCAGGAACTTTACCTTTGGCAAACAAAATGATACTGCAAATGGGTGGAGGCAGTTTGGAAGGCCAGGAGATAGCCTGCTGGAGACAACGGGATGATGGGTAAGGGCTTAAATGAGAGAGTTAGCTGTGGGGATGGATCAGTTATGGCAGTGCTGGGGGAGGAAGCAAGAGGGAGAGTGAGGGGAAGAAGTCACATGATCCAGAAAAGACTTTGAAGCGTAGGGATTGATTTGAACCCATGAACTTTATCAGACAATATTCTTAGTTTACAGATGGTTGAATATATGTATCCATTCAGTCCGGTCAGAAGGTTATCAGCAAAATGTGTACTATTTGTAGAAAAATGCTGAGAAAATGGAGATTGCTGCTGGGTAGATGTTTGACTCAACACAATTTCAAAAACAGCAAATAAAAGCGTTACTGAATGGTAACATCTTCCATTTTAACAAAACCTAAGCAACAGAGTGTTCCTGCATCAGAACAAAATTTCATTAGATAATTCAATATAATTAAAAAGTAAATGAATTATATAAATCCAAATGGAAATATTTTTCTTCAAAATTATCTACATGAACTATTAAATCTTCCTACTCTTCGCAGATTTATGGTTTACTAACATTTTCAAGATTTTAATTTCCTGTTCCAAATCAGGACCAGGCACTTTTTTAAAACTAAAAAGCTCTTGAAAGGTAGGAAAGATCATTAGTAATTCTTTTTTTTCATGAACTGAGTATAAGACTCTGTTAATTCCTTTCTGTATAAAAAAAATGTACTCATAGCAAAAATTTTTCACAAGATGTTTTCATAGAGTGTGAAGACATAGGCTTCACAAAAAGTTTATTCCCACTCAGTTAGATGTAGTACCAAATTATACACACTGAGGAATGTTCCCACGTAGTTATGACCAAACACACAAATGCCTGTATTCAGAATTTAATATTACTTAGCTTGTCTGTTAAAGTATCCAAATAAGTAAAACTCCAATAACTTTCTCTGAAGAAACATTAAAGAACTTATCCTTCTTTAAACAGTCCCCTCACTCTTCTAATCCCAAAATGTAATTTAAGATCTAATAGTTCTTTGGCTACAATTATTTTAGGGTATTCAGCATGAATACCTAATGCTGATCTGTGCAACAAAATACCGCTAGATGCTTTTTCATAGGTTTTACTGGATTTACTTATTAACAAAGGGAGCACTTGAATAAGCCACTGTCATGAAGAAGAAAGTAGCTGGATGGAGCAGCAAAATGTGTTGTTCATGTCAAACAAATATGTGGATGTGGAAAAAAGCAACTTTTTGCTAAATACACGGTACTTGGAACCTAGTTCTAAAAAGGTATTTGCACAGGACCTTTATCTGAATGATATAAGGGAGAGGATATTCTTCATAATCAACAAGCATTCAAGGGAAAATTGCACTTGGGAAGAAAAGGTAGCTCATCAGCAGCTCTCTTATCAGCTCCACAGGCAGTTCCTTGCATGCAGAAGCTTCTGTAGCAGTGAATCTGGACAAGATGCTTGGGAAGAAGCCAGTCACGAACCTGGAGTAGATGGCTGTAGTGGAAAAAAAAACTATTATATTTAATCACATGCGATTAGGCACCATGCAAATAAGAAAGATGCACAAGCAACTTCTGCTGAGATAAATGAAAGCAGTAGGTCAATGCTGTTTCAGGGTTTCCATTTACTATTGTTTATGTGTTTATAATTGTATCTTTCAGAAAAAGATAGAGCTAATAACTTCTGACTGACGTATTCAATCGGCAAGGAGTCATATCTGCTATTTAGAATGAACTTTCTGGGTGCTAACAGAAAGGAGAAGAAGAGACCTAGGAAAAACCTACTTGCCTGGGTTTACCTTAAGGTAAAGCAATAGCTCTTTATGACCAATGGTATCAAAAGATGCCCACAGTTCTTTTATATATATATATATATATATATAAATATATATATATATATATTTGTTATAAATAGATCAAGCTAGCCTGTCACAATGGGTCTTTATGTCTTTACAATCTATAAATTTTAGACATCTTACCTTTATTTCTTGTTTCGAGAGGTCTGCTTAACTTTAATATCCATACAGTATCAGGTCCATATCTATAACAGAAGACACAGGATAAAATAAAAGTGCTCAGTGCATGATTACATAATTTTAAAGTCTTCATATCATATGTAACTATGGGACAGCTGGAGTTACATATAACTAATTATTAACATAGGATACTGGCATCCTCAAAAGACATTTTATCATGAATTACTTGAGCTTGCTTTCCTGAACAGGATGTTAACAATCCTCAACATAGAAAATATAGATCCGTCTTGCAGATTCTGGGTCACAGTGTCTCAAGCCCCCCAAATTTTATACAGAAACTGATTTAAAAAATATTGACTATATAAATCTTTGCCACTTGGAAAATCTTCCTACCTTCATCACGCGTACTCACATCTGATCAGTCATATCTGAAATATAAATTAATATCTTAAAATGAAAAATCACATGACTCTATAAATTGTTTGTGGAAATCCAAGTTAATGAGACTATTTTTAAGTTTTGAGTACTGATATTGTTTTGAGCTTTTTAAAATGCTGAAGTCAGAAAGAAGAATTTTCTGCTACCTGCACTCCAACTGTTTCACCTATCACTTAATTTCTTGGAGAATCTTATGTATCTTTTGTGGGGGGAACTGAGCCCAAACACAGGTGCCATTTTGCCCATGGTAGGAAAAAAACAATCAGTTATAATGTACTACTGGAGCACTGCTGGGAAAAATAATTGCTGGCACCTTTCTCCAGGGTGTTCTAGAACCTCACTATTTCTATTCAGCCCTTAAGGGAAAACCAAAATCATTTTTCCACTGATCAGGCAAGAGTGAGAAAAGTCAGTGAGCTGATCGTGAATAAAGAATATTTCAACAATTGCTATTTCTGGCCTGAAATACAAAACATTTTTTTCCAGAAGTGAATCAGAAATCTTATTGGATTGCCTTGATCAGAGAGTTTGTGCAAGGCTCATACCAGTCCAAAACAAACAAAACAAACAAGCAAATTCAAGCAATCGGGATATCCTTTTCAAAGTCACATTGTTTTATTTGAAAGCAACTGTTTCAAGCCCCCTCTTAAAGGTGCAGGCAAACACCTCACTGTGTTGCTGCCAGATAGAAAGCGGCCAACTGATTTATTCTGAGATACTTCCTCAGAGGCCGCTGTGCTATGGGCCTGTCCACAGAGGTTAGTGAAGATGTGTCTTGTTACCCTTTGACTCTTCCGGCCACCCTTAGGTCACTTATAGAAAATCCAGAGTTCTGTTTTTCAGGTTGCAAATTTTGCAGTGGAGTGGCTAGAAATCAAAGCAAACCCAGCATATCTGACACATATGTTAATTCTAGAGGTTTCTTCCACTTTCTGTAATTCAGCAGACACTCAAGGAGATATTTCACAACAACCCCTTGCTACTAACACATCTTTTTTTTTGGATGGTGTTCTGGGAGGAGTGTGCAAACTCGGGAGATCATTTCTAGTCCATCTTTGACAGTCATTCAAATATTCAGCATCAATTAACATCCACTAACCTAAACAGGTCCAGTTCCTCTTCCCAGTGAKCTGTTTTTCATTTACCACTTTGGAGATGATAATGAGCATGTCCTGAAAAACTGTCATATGCACATGGAGATATCTGTGGCCATTGTCAGACCTAGATTGTAGACACCTATATGTGGTGTCTACCTGTGAGTTAGGCATCTAAGCTCCCAAGAGAAATAATGGAGATTTAGTCTATAAAGTCAAAGAAATCTGGAGAATCACTCAGCTGTCTAAGTGCAAATGCCTATTTTATTTCTGAATCATTTTCCAAACCCTATTGATTGATTTGACTAGATATCTTTTGCCTATAATGAGAGCTTAGATGCCTATGTCATATATAGTTGTCAACATTTAGACACTTATGTGTTCAATCTCTTTACTTAAGTATAGGCATCTAGTGCCATTCCAGATGTGTCAGGTTGCTTTACCTGGTTTCTAGATACTGTTAGAGAGTGGCACAAGCCTCCTGTAGAAGATCTAAAAGTGGGATTCAGCATCTGATTGCAGATTTCTCAATTTAGGGGTTCTAGTCACTTGCCGAAACACAGTCCTCTAGTGCCATTTAAAGTATTCTCGAATATTTGAGACAGCAATATGGGTCTTATGCAGCGCTAAATAGGATTCCCAAATTTTCATTTTTGGATAAGTTCTTAAAATAAATCACTATTTCTTTGTCGGTCACAACACTTTCCACTCAAAACCCAGAGCGACGTTCTCCAGCACATGAACCTTATGTTCCACGCACACAGCTTAATGATAATGTTTTACACAAGAACATAACTGGGATTAGCGAATGTATGTTAGATCTGGCTCTCAGTTGAGGTGGGCTATGCTGGTGACCAGCCACTCTGTGTCCTTGGAGGGCACCACTATCCCTTACTGCCCCGGCGAGTCTCCCTGACACCCGTGCCAGTGAGGCAGGGGCTCCAAGCCAACTCAAGCGTGCCCCCTCCCCCCCGGCTTTTGCCTGAGCCATGTTACAGATGGCCTCATCTCCTGCTGCTCCTCATGGCCCACCCTGGGTGCACCCTGAATCCCTCGCTGCCCTGGACCTGCTGGGGTCTGTGGCCCCAGCCATGCCGTGCTCCCCCTCGGCTCCCCTCACCCTCCCTGACACTCTGCACTGTCGACAGAGCTGAGAGGAATGATTTTGCCATCATTTTGGCGCCGCTTGAGAGGCAAGGCAGTGTGATGATTGCTCCCCAGCTGTCTCACAGAACTGAACGCCGCTCTGAAATGGAATGCAAAGTCCGCCCTGACATCTGGCTGTATTGCCGAGGCTGACAAAGCTGTGTCAACATCAGGCCAGCTGAATTGTTCAACCTGGTGTAAGTGATAAGTGTGGGGTCAGGCGCCGCGTATGAAGTTCGGGTTAGGTGAGTTCTATGCTTCAGTAGTTCCTTTCCAGAACAAAGCAAATACTTTCAGTGTCTAATAAATATACAAGGCTTCTTCTGCTCTATCCTTTATTTCCAAAATTTCCATTTTTCCTTTGTCTTTTATTCTTTTTTAACAATCAAGGATGACAAGCCCCATACAAAATATTCAAATAATTCTGTGGCACTGTTTAGTTCCAGATTATTTTATTCATTCTTACACATACGTTTGTTCTGAGTTGTTTATATCTTCTTATCATAATCACGTTTTGCACAGCATTAGTGTGCAATGTTATCTATATGAAATGAAGTCTACTGTCAGAGTCTAGTTTTTAGATTTCCATTGTGACTGGAAATTGTTAACAAGAGCAAGATTACTGTTGTAGARGCAATGCAACAAACAGTCTACTTCAGACTATTTGCTAATTAGTTACTCTGAGAGTGTAAGAGCAGTTTACTAGAGCCATTTTGAATGGGTTAAGGATGTCTATAGTCATCTATTTGGAAAGAAGGATCCAGCAGCAGATTTTAACGCAATTATATCAGACAGTAACATTGTTTCGTGAAGTAGCTAGAAAGTACTACAGAATTTTATAGAATTTTCAATATGTGTTTATGTCATGGTGGTGGCTTTAGAACTCAAAACTTTGCTTGATTTTGACAGTATTGTGATGAATTTATTCAGGTTTATCAGAACAAGGAACTGTTAAAATGAAAAACTGTTAACAATAAAGAATGCAGAAGAATATTTTTCCATCACTGGTTCACTTAAAGCATTCTGCAAGAGGTAGTTTGATTTCACAGGACACAGGACTGCCTTTCAGAAAGTTAGGCAGCTTGTATTTCCTCTGCACAGCTGTCTGTCTGGTTGGTGGCACCTCTTACCTCCAGGAACTGAGCTTTTCAAAAGCCTTTCTGGAGGCAGGCGGTTTTAAGGCCCTACTTGCTGTATTCCTGTGTTTTTCAGTGTCAGGTCACTTTCTAGGACCCATGTCCTTTAGCAATCACTAGACTGTTTGACAGAAGTAAAAGCCTGATAATCCTGGAAGAAGTGCTTGCCACAGTTGCGTGTTCATTGTTCCTCAGGCTTCCAGGGTTTCAAGGTCCCACATCTCACCACCAGAAAGGCAGAGGGCTCTGTGCTTCCAGGGTGACTTTCTGAAAAGATTGCCCTGAATTCAGAGAAACTATTTCTGAAATCTTAGAAAGTTTTGCGTAATTGCAATTCAATATCCTGGCCAACTTTGCCATAAAGTTCTGATGATTCCTTTTCGTCAGTAACATTTTTGCATTCATCCTCAATTAACTTATTTGATAAGGAAAAAAAAAACAATTACTTTTATAGATCTTAATAAAAATTTTACACATTGTAGAGACAGAGACATTTTTAGCGATGTTCAGCAAAGTTCATGGAAGGCACCATCTCGTATAGTTCTTATCACAATTTCAATATTTATCAGCAAATACATAAATTAGTTTCAGCTACTGGTAGTTAGTTACATCAGAACAGGCATATGCATTATTAGTCTGAGACTAATATGTTACAAGGAATAATATCACACAGAACTTCCATAATTACTGAAAGTTTGGAATAAACTTGATAGGAAAGGATTTGATTGGAAAAGATTGCAGATTGGACCACAGGAGCCCCAGCTACTTGTTTGCATACTAATATGTGGCCTGGGAGTGGAATTTATGCTTCTGTTTGATATCATGCATCTTAAAGTCATTTCATCCTGTTAAACTGCCTTATGGAAAAAAAGAAATCAGTTTTCAACCAGATTCATGTGTACAATACAATACAGATTTTAAGTGCTTTTCAGAGTCTGCTGGTATAGTCTTAAGCACTGTAAGACTGTGCAATAACAATGGACCCAAGAATAGCTTTGCAAAATCAGCAGCATCGTTCTCTAGGCAGCATTAAAGAAAGACACAAATCTTGAGCATCAGTGTGAAAGTGCCTTCTGACTTCGTATTAGTGAATTTTGTAAAATATGTAAGTGAAAAAAGTGTACCCAGAATGTTCTGAAAGATTTGCCCCATACATCAGACAGAATATTCAAATTGACATTATTGAGGATCTTAACAAGTAATTTTGCACAGAATAAACTAAGCTCTAGGAAACTAAGGAGCTGAAGAGGTGTTTTCTCTGTAAGGTGTTTTTTCCCCATCATTTTATGGCATGTGTCTAGAATAGTCTTATGAGGCATCTGTTACTGGCCAGTTTGGAGACATAGGAATGGAATAAARGATTGCCCCTCATAATAATTTTATTCAGCTTGCATAAGTTCAGACACACAAAACCATCTCTCTTTCTCTTGGTAGCAGAGCCGGTGCGTTCTATGAAGCCATTCTTTTCTGGCTTTTGTAGCTCCTAGGACAGCTTTTTTCCTAGACAAAGTCAAACATCTAAGTTTCTGTTGTATGGGAATCACTTCTTTCCTGATGCACCAGTGCAGGAGCACAGCCCAGTGTCGGACTCAGCACAGCCTGTTGCAATGGAGACAGAGGTTAAACAAGGAGGTTTATTCAGTTCTGTTGGGGAAGAAACACATCCATTAGCAACTTAGAGGTTTAAAGCAAACAAAAGGCCCACTTCAAGAATAAGAGTGTCAGTTTTCACAATATTGAACTCGGCAGGTACACAAAGAGTGTCATGTGTTACTGTTGCAATACGATAGCCAAGCGCAGGGGTTGCTTCCTTCAAGTCTCCTAAAGTAGTTCGGGCTTCAGACCCTTTGAAAATATTGCAGATGCAGGCAGAATTGACACAGCTGAATGAGTGCCTAGCAGACTGAGAGCAGTTCAGTAAAGTCAGGCTATCCTCCAGGGAACAAATGTCCCAGGGTGCAAATGCCATTGTGGAAGCTTATGTCAGGAACAAAATAAGCCGAACTGCATTTATCTACACTCAAATCTAAGGCTGGGAGTGTAGGACTAAGAGTCAGTCACAACCATTTCAGTGAATCAAAAACTGAATTTCAATTTGCCAAGCTCTTACAAACATTTGGGGCAAATGAATTGCAGGCCAATGGCGAACATTTGTTTCAAGCTTCAATGAAATTACTTTCAGAGCAGATGCAGAAGCAATATAGTAACCACCTTAGCAAATCTCATCTCTGAAGTCTGAATGGAGGGAGAGACAGAACAGATGAAAGAGAAAATTGAGAAGAGATTGTAGAAAAAGGGAGACGAGAAACAGGGTCAGAACGAAGGTGACGGGGGGGGAGAGTGTGGAAGAAAAGGAGGGAGGATGAGAAAGAATTTAGGGATTTAGGACTAGGAGGATCCTCAGCAATGTGTTTTACATGAAACTCTTAGATACCCCTTTTGACAAGTTGGGGGAGAAAGACACTACCTGTTGAATATTCTCTTCCTTGACCAAGAAATAATTTCAGGCAGAATGTTAGTCATATATGCAGACAACAGTTATTTGTAGCTAGTGCAACTTTTTGTTCTATTAAAAAAATCCAACAACTATTACCTATGTTTTGAAGCACATTAGCACTGATCAGTCTGCGGTTTACTGCACTGAATCTGTTTAGGCAGCAATCAGAACATCTCCAAAGATGCAGAACTTCAAGAAATTGTTCAGAAAGTTATACAACTATCCACATTTGTTTGTGCAACACAATCCTCTCCATTTTTTGGGATGCATCTTCCCTAGTCAGTCCTCAATTCCCTTCCTTTTTTGTCATCCCTGTAGCTTCTTAGTTCTGTATTTTAAAGTTTCAGCGAAGCCCATAGAGTGTACCTCAAAATCTTCACTTGTCCATCTCTTTCTTTGGCCTACTCACAGCCATATGTGTTACTGTCTTTCTTCTGACCTCTGATCCTCTCCCATCGTACAGAAGAAAAATCCTATTTTCTTGATAAATCCGCCGATCATGAAGGTTCACACTCTACATGATCTCATGACGGTTGTGCACATATGAATGACAGATACGCCATTGGCCATAACTGATATGATTATTGCTGTGTTCCACAATCACATTCCTATTGAATCAGGGCCAAAACAAACATGCTCTCGCAAATTAATAGGATGCCATTTTTTTAATATCAGAACAAATGCCTAGAAAGCTACTTTTCCCCCTGCCCTGAGATCTCTGTGAATGTAGTATGCAAATTATTTCAGGCCAGATTTTGAAAAGGGATTCCCACAGCCAGAGTCAAAGTTTCAGAAGAACTCTCTTCCCTTTTACATATTTGAATAAAATTTTCAGTGGTGCTGATGACTTCTAAAAACGTAGCCACTGTCATTAGGTTGTTAAACAGGAACTATTTGGTGCTGAGCTCTTTTGGAAATCTGTTCCAAAAATATGTCTGTATTTTCACTGTTGCCCTTTCTTGTTTTATTTTTGATCATGTTGTCAGTGAATAGCATCGTTATCACTCTACTCATACCAAAGCATTTTCATATTTCTGCATTTTGTTCAGAATACATTTGGCCTAATTAGAAATGTGAAATCAGGATGGATGATAGCAACCCTAGAACCACACTTCAAATACCGTTACAGGCATTTCAGGAAAGGGTCAGAGAAATAAACTACAGCTCATTAGCCTGAGGCTATGAGTGATCTACCAACCATACAGTAAATTGGCAGCCCTTCTGTCTTTTGTCCTCAAGGAGTCTGTGTATTAAACTAATTGTTAAATATAGCAAACAGACTGGCAGTCCAGTCAGACTATTTTTTTTGCACATGTAAAATAATGGGGTTATTTAGATTTCATTGAAATGCTATCCGTATATGTTTTACAAATGTGCAAGCACTTACATGCTTCATAGAAAATCTTCAATACTGGCCTGAGGTTTTAAAGGAGTCACTCTAGAGTAAACTGTATAGTTAGAGAAAATATATATATCTTATTTACGAGGCAGAAATATATTAACAAAACATATTTAAAGATTATTTTGACAGCTAATTCTTAATAAGTCTGGAGTTTTGTTATATGACAACATTTTTAAGGACCATATTTAAATGTTTGAAATAGCAGTGAAAAAGCTTACTGTATTCAATATTCTGTACTACACTTTTCTAATTCATATACATATACGTATGAAGACTGTGACATGCTTCTCATTTCCCAAATTGTAGTTTTTGAAGTTAAAAGCTTTTGTGATGGTCAAAAATTGCTGAGTGAGATTTGTTCAATACTAACTGATATTATTCCTTACTGTTTTCATTAAAAATTGGTGATGCAGCACAGTGACTTTGTTGGTGACAAAGAAAATGATTTCATTCTATTCAAGATTGGAATTTTTAGATTATACCAATTCAGTGTCCACATTCTTTTTGAGGTATAAAATTACCATAACAAAAGAGAGCAGTATATGCACAGAGAACATTCCTATAAGAACAAATTGAAAACAGCATATAAAACAATCTGTGACTGGAGAAAATGGGAGGTGGGACAATGAGGGAAATAGGGGAATTAATTTTACCTGGCTCTACTTAGGGAGAAGATAGGCCTATAGTCTAATTTAGTTGTCTATTATCCTTCATCTGCCAGCCAAACAGGGTTGTTTCAGTTTAGATGTTTCCTGCAATAGTTTAAGAGCTACTGAAATTTATTTTAATTATTTAATTTATTGTTTGTATCATGTTAGAGCCAAAGACACCTATGTGAAACAGAAACTAGCTTCTATTGCTGAATTTAACAACAGATGTTCTCCGCACGAAGAAATTTACAATCAGTCAGATAGAAATGACAGTTAAGGGAGGAAGGAGAAACAAGGCTTTGGAGAGTAGATCTTGGCCATATGGTTAGTCCCAAATTTCTAGCATCACTAGCTTCTTAGGGATGTTTGCTACCTCAAAGAGTATTTTCAATATAACATAACTTAGGACAGAAAATTTGAATAATTTACCATTTTTTCAGACACTTATAACCTTTCTAAAAATAAGATCTTGAATTTGAGCAGAAATTCCCATGCTTTTTTCCACTCTCTGTAAGGTAGAATTTTACTAGACTTTATTTAAAAAATAATTAAAAAATGTATTTGGCTTTGAGTTACCAAACATGGAAGATTTGCTAGTATTTAAAAAATAGCTTTATAAACACAAATTGAAAACAACACGCACGGCTCATATGTTTGCAGCACTGATCAAGATGATTGCAGGATTTAATATGTTTGCACTTCTTTGCATACTGCTGAGGAAAAGAGTTGATTTTAGTAGGATTACCTACTAAAGAGGTTCCTAAAGCTATGCCTATGCTTTTCAGGGTCAAGAATGCAACGATCAGAGCTAGTAGGACTGGGCTTTTGTTGCTAACTAAGTCTTCTGTAGTTGTTTCCAGTGTTTGTCATAGCCTTATTTCCATTCCATAGGAATGCTTGCTGCTTCAGTATAGGCCATACCCAATGATCACACATGGCACAAACCGGCGGTGCCATACAGCTGACGGTATTCCAAACAGTTAACTCTTGGCTGAAACCAAATCAAAGCCAAACTTACACTGCCCTCAATAACTGAAGAATGTGGCGTTAAATAAAAACAGTTGGTAAATAGCAGCAAGGGAGGTTGCTGTCACATTCTCATCCGTCCTTACCATGTTAGAAGTTTATCCTTAATGTACTTTCCTTTTTCTTTTCAGTGGGAAAAACACATCCATATGACAGAGATGATGAGATACAGTTGTGGTTTGAGTTGTGAATAATCTAATTCAAATTGTGAATTATCTTCATTTAAATCTTTCCATGATTATGATAGAAAGAAAACTGGATTATTCCCTCAAGGTCGGGATTCTTTTTAATTGCTCTTAGAAAAATTCTACAGTAGTTATAACAAAAGGCTCATATGATTTTTTTTTTTCAATAGCATGTAGTCTCAAACTGAACCTGACATTAATGAACAGATAAACTAAGCAATCATACAACTATGAACTGGTATGCCAAATATTTATCTATGCTTCCTGGTTTCTCCTAAATTAGTACATGACAAGGTGTTTTGAGAAAGCACATAAAGCAGCTGGTGAAGGGAAAGCTATCAAATTTATAGTCTAATATTTTCAAATTCTCAGTCTTTCTATAYCACATTAATAAAGCTAAAGCATGGCTTAATATCACAGAATCACAGAATCACAGAATCGCTGAGGTTGGAAGGGACCTCTGGAGATCATCTAGTCCAACCCCTCTGCTCAAGCACGGTCAGCTAGAGCACATTGCACAGGATTGCATCCAGGCGCGTTTTGAATATCTCCAGAGAAGGAGACTCCACAACCTCTCGGGGCAACCTGCTCCAGTGCTCTGTCACCCTCACAGTGAAAAAGTATTTCCTCATGTTCAGATGGAACTGTCTGTGTTTCAGTTTGTGCCCATTGCCTCGCGTCCTGTC
>NW_020450849.1:2124132-2190296 GCF_003343035.1 Apteryx rowi
CCAAGCACTCCCTGCAGCCTGAGACCTGTAGAGCTGCATCTACTGTCAGAGGGTCGGTCTGGGTCACAGCCTCTGACACAGCAACTCCAACAGCCACTGGGGAACGCGCTGTGCGACGTGTCACAACCATGCTTGAGGAAACCTACACCACAGGGAACAGAAACGAAGGTCCGTTCGCGCGCCCTTCTGCGCGAACTGCTGCGCAAACTGCTGCGTCTGTTCGCTGCCTCTGTTAGCTGCGCTCATCATATGGCTTTGAAATCTCTCTATACGTTAATTAACTATTGCTTGCACTTAACTATATAGACAGTGTGCACAACAATAAATGAAACAGGAAATGGCATTTTTATAGAGCAAAGACAGCTTTCCAAGATCAGTGTAATTTTTCCTATGAGCTATGATCATATAGGCAAATTCTGCATTCCTTTCCTTAATGCAGACAACACTGCTTAGGTCCAGAGTCACCAAGGTATTTAAAACCCCTTGATCACCTATGACCATCAAAAGRAAAAGATAACATAGCCAGAATTCTCTAACATGATGTTTTAATCCAAGCCAAGACTTATGGGTGCTTGTAAAGTAATATTAAGCAGCCTAAGCTGTATTTAGTAAACCCAAAAGCCAAGAAAATGACCCAGAAATCCTACATTCAAGAATACATCAAAGATTTGAATATTCCACAGACCATTCAAGCTCTACCCTGCAATATATTCAATAGATTTTATACCAGCATTAAAACAGGGACACAGTAAAAAACCATTGCATGTGTTCACTCTACATACAGATATTTTTCCTTAAATGTAAATCCTAAAAATGTTTTAAAAATTGGATTTTAGGTGCTTTTCTTTTGCAATATTATGAAATAGAAATCCTGAAGCATGTATCTTGTGCCTGTATAACCTTTTGGTCTTCTGTGAAGCAATTCTGGATCTTAAGAGAACACTATATTGCATCAAACAAAAGATGTTATCACCAGCTCTCTCTGTAAGATCAGTGCGGCAAAATTCAAGGCAAAACAATACTTTTTTTTTTTTTTTTACTGAAGGAAGTATACAAGGAGTCTGAGTATACAGAACAAATTGGAGTAAAAGCATGCCATTTTCATAATAATTTAAGTGAGATTAGTATTACAAAAGGCCTTAGCCTGTTACGATGGACTGTACAGCATTTAAATCACCAGACGTTTGTATAAAATGTATGCACCRAGGTTATGTTTTCATTTATACCAATTTAAATGCATAATAATAGCACTGTAGTTTGTTGAATGAATATTGTAACTAAGAGAAGTCTCAAGTCCATCCTCTTCACAAAATCTCATAACTAAACCCTCTACAAACTCCTAATACTGCATACTTTTTCTGATATCAGTTTAGACAACTGAAGAAAAGGTTTTGTAAACCTTGACGTTATTAAGTACTTTGCTTCTCAGTTTATCTCTTTTCCTCCCTGAGTGCAAAAGAAACAATTAACCAGATTTCGATTAACTGCTTGAAAAATCACCAGCTGTTTTTTCTCAGTCACTTAAACCTTTCATTCTTGACCTAGATTTAGCAAGTAAGACAGAGAAACTCAGCAAGGCTTTTTCCCCAGGAAAACTGAACCTGTCGTATAATTATGGCAGAGGCAAAAAAGTACCTGTGTAAATCTGGATTCAGATTGATCACCCATTTCCCCATACCCTTATTTTGCTACAGTAAGAGCAATTTAATTATCAAGAAAATAGAAAGCCAGCAGTGTGATTTCAACCAGCTGAGCAGCATATAGGATTCGCACACAGATCTGTAAATTTATCTCARCTCTAGCCTCAAGCAACATCCAGACCTTATTGTCCTGTGAACAGAGCCTGGCAGCAGTTTTAATTTTTGTGATGCTTAGTTGATGTATATGAGTTGATGTATATGTATGTAATATAGAACTTCAGACATTTTCTGCATTACAGACCATAACGAATGCTAGTTAGCAGCAGCATCATATAATGTGGGTAGTAGACTGGCAATGGACTTAAATGGTGACTGAGATGAGATCACCAATCTCATTTTCACATTATTTTTAAGATTTGCACTGTGGGCCAATGCACACCCACTTCACCTGTTTTCTCTTCTTTCCTACGTCCTCACAATTACTTAAATTACATAAATATTTAATGTAAGTGTCTCATCATTTACTATTCATTTTCCTTGTGGATAGGCCCATAGTTGAGAAGCAATCAAATTTCAGAGCCTCTGATAGGTRTCTTCTGCAAGCTTTTTTCCAAAACATCTTAGTCTGGAATAGACTGGTCTTGTAGAACCAGGCAGATTTTACTACATTGAATCCATGCACAAATGCCTGTCCATGCACAAAATACAAGGTACAAAACAATACACAGCTCAGAAAAGAAAATCTTTCAATACTCTGTTGCACCTGTAATTCCAAAAGATAGCCTCTGTGCTGAAAGCTCTTGGACAACACTCGGCGTCTGCTGAACTCTTGCTTAGAAGGGAGCACTTCCCATGGCAAAAGACAGGGAGAACAGAAAGTTTCTGTGACTGATAAGGAGCTGATCATTCGGAAAATACATGTACGTATTTGGACGCATGCAATAGGTGGTTTGTAGGTGAAGCTAAAGAAATGTAGTCAGAATATTTTCTGAAGAAAACAAGCCACTTGAGATAACACCAGGAGGAATCTGAGGCGGATGAAATGAAACAGATCTTTAAATTCATTCCACAATTTTTTGCATCAGACAAATCTGTTATTTGGAATTCTGCCCAAAAGAGAAAATGATTGACATTAAAAAAAAAAAAAGTGGAAGGCTTCTTTTCAGCTATATGCTTGAGATGATATGAGAAGTTCGGCTTAGGTCATGGTAACTGAAGATAAATTTTCAGAGCTGCCAATTCACTTCTTTACAGCTCAGTTTCCTCATCTATAAAATGGGAATAGTGAATGGTATTTAGCTTGTGACAAAAATAAAAATAGAGTTTTACATGTCTTCAGTGATAGCAGTCAGGTAAGTGTGAACGATTGTCTCAGTTTTACAGATGCAATATCTGAAGCTGAGAAGTGTTTCAATAAGCTGAAAATAGTGAAGAGAAAAGTGTTTTTGTCTGTTGGTGGTAGATTCTTATTGTAGTGATCATGGTAGTGCAATCTGATTGCTGCCTTTGACATTTCGAATATTTTACTTGCCTTAAACAAATTACAAACTATTTTGCACCTGCTCTGCCTCTTGCTTCATTATTTAAAGCGTGTTCCATGCTCRTTATAGCTCTATCTAAATTTGTTTTCTCAGGCCATTTATGGTGACTTTTGTGTGTTTATGTGCAAAGCAGAGAAAAATACCCGTTGATTTTTTGTAAGTTACACTGAATCTAAAATAGTGAGGACAGCAAAAACATGTTTTTACTAGTAAACTGTGCAAACATGACATGGAAATCAGAGAGGGAGTGTGCAGAGTGCATGTAATACCAACATATCTTTTTCTTACAAACTGTATTATATCACCAGAGGGACACTTTAAAATGAAACCTTTCAAAGTTTTCAGATATTTCAGAGGCATGCACATTTATAGCTAGCAATTAAACACAGAAATTATGGATAGAATGCAATCGGAAGTGAAAATCTAAAAAGTCTGCACTGATCTAAGAAGACAGGCTGATGCAAAGCATCATCTCCCAAAGGCCCTTCTGTCTACGTAGTTTTGAAACATACACTAAATCAGCTGCCAAACCTGGTTTTTAAATGGAGGCTACAAAAAAAGTGTTCTGCATTTTCAGTACATGCCATTTTACAAAGGAAAGAAGCACTGTCTGGCTGCTGTATAGTTAAGCAAAAGGGATCCAGCTTGCAAGTGATTAGAATAATGAAACTGGAAAGGATTAGCCACATTATCCAAACGTGAAGCAATAGGCTAGTCAAACTAATCCCCGAGGAATAGTTAAAGGAAACAAATGACATGATAGACATAGGGTTACTTCTCAGTAATATAGCATTACAGCATGCGGTACTTGCACTCATGTTCTGCCTGCATATTTTCTAAAAGCATATGCAAGCAGGGAGAAGGTAAGCCGAAGTATCTGTKTGACAATATTGAGCTAGTTTTATTCCAGATTCTGCGTGTCTTATCTGACTTTTAAAAATAATTAAAGTGTTATTAGACTGACTGATATCAATGGAAMATCCACATCCTGTGGAGTCCTTAATTGCAGGAAAAGAAGGGTAATGATCCAGGTTTTAATATGACTGTGTCTGTTGTGCCCTGTTGGATGGATTCATTATACAGCGAGTGAGCTTTTTTTCCCCCCTTCATTATTTAATTATTTTGGAATTGTAATAAGTAATTCCAGTGCTAATCACAACATTTAYATTTTAGAAGGATAAATTAGCCCCAAATATTTTTTCTTTTACAGAAACTCATCACATATGGAAATGATGTCCCAGCACTGTATTCATGCATTATCAGATATCTATCCATACAGAAATCTGATTAACAAATTATTGCTAGACTTACTAACATTAAAAGCAGATAAAAACAAGCCATGCACTGAATATTCAGAGAAGACCTAATTCAAGGTCCACTGGAGTCAAAGAGAGTCCTTCCAAATTCAGATTTATGACATAACTGGAAATGCAAAATAATGGTAAAAGCACCATTCTCATTAAAATTATTATATTCCTTTCAATCATGCATGCATAGAAGGACCTAGATTAACAGCAAAATAGGAATGAAGCTGCTACTGATTATCCTTGTGATGACTTCAGGCTGCACCACAGGTTCAGATTTTTTGCTGGGAGAAGAAGGGCTCTGGAGGAGCTGCTGTCCTCTGTTCAACATGCACGTTGCCTGAACCTGCTCCTGAACAGTCACCCACCTAGTGCAGGTGAGCCCCCATGGCCATCTCCCTGTCCCCTCAACCCCAGCAGGATGGGCACACCCTTACACAGCTCTTGGCTGCAGAGGGAAGTTTTGAGGATTGTGGCAGACCAAGTACAATAATRTACCAGAGACTGTTCGGCCTGTACAACCTCTCTGGCTGATAGGTAGCACATGATTCAGAAGAAAATCTAAGTCCTATAATGGACAATTATGAATTAATCTGCCCACAAAGTGTCTTCTTAACCATGATCAGTTAGTTACTGGCTTCTGTACTGAAGCTTGAGGGTGCACAGTCCTAGTACATTTTTCTCTCAGTCTAATGTGATACTGAGTATTCTCATTGTCCGTATTTAAATCTCACTTTGTTAGCAATCCAATAATCAATTGGCTTCATTAACATCCTTTGACAATGATTTSCACAGGTTAATTGCATGTGCTATCTAAAAGTATTTCCTTTCACTTTTTATCAGCTGCTTGATAAAAGTATTTCTTGTAACCTTTTAGAAGAGCTGAATTTGGGAAGACTTTAGCAGGTTCTGAAGGAGCGTAATCRTCCGTTCCTTACCAAGTGATATATTAGATCATTTATTTGTGGCAAGACAGACATTTCAATAGTGCTTATTGTTTCCCGTAATGAAAGGTTTAAATCTTCCTTTAGGTTCCTCTGAAATTTAATTTTTGTTGATGGAGACAAGCCAGTTTGTGCAAGATTTTTTTGATGTCAGGGCTTCAGAAATCCCAAACTATTAATTATATTTTTCCACTCTATAGCTCTGTGTTGTTAAAAAAGAAAAGGAGGTGGAGGAAATCAAGTACAATAGAAGCTTTCACACACCTCACCTTTAAAAACAATAAATTCCTTCCCTTTAGCAGGATTATTTATTGAGCTGCTATTTAGGCACTGAAAAGAGATTTTGTCATACACTCTATACCACTCATGAAAACTGCATCCTATTGTATTTCTATATTTGCATTTGGCAGAAGAGCACAATGCAAGTGACAAATTTCTCTCCTTGGCCAAGTTAACCCCAGAAATGCCCTCTCTACAGGAAAACTGGGGTTCCATGATTAGTTTCTTCCAAACCTGGGTGACTTATGTGTGAATTCTCTTCTACCTACTCTTTAGCAGTTGTTCTTTAGAGTATAACCTACCCTAATTAAGTAGATCACTGTGTTAGTAAAATATATTTATTGGTGCTACAGTATATTTATGTTTCAGCCAAATTGATAATATCATCAGTACATATTAATATCAAATTTTATCCTGCAGTCCTTGCTTAGATAAAACTCACATTGTCAGACAGTGAAAAGCTTCCATAGCTGTAGCACCATACTTGTTTCCTTTTCTATTCAATTTTCAGTCCAAGAAAATCTTCTATTCTCATCTGCAATGCATTCTGAGGTCAGGGACAAAGGCTTGARCAAATTTTTCTCTCATAAAATCAATAATGGTTTACGATATCTGACTTCAAAAAATGTTGTTTCATAAAAGTAATAGACAATGAGGCACTAATCTACCAAGAAGAGGTTGGGTTCCTGTCCACCTTTTATATTATTTTCCAGCAGTCAATACCCTGTATGGAAAAATGGCTCTCAGTTCTTTGGCAAACTTGCCTCATTTTTCAAATACACTGAATTCAAATGCAAAATTCATCAGCAAGCTGGCAATTTCACAATGTGTGTTATGAATAGGAAATTATTCAGAATATACCATTGGAATATTCAGAAACTGCTACTCATTCAGCTGTGCTAATGGCTCAGATCCTGGAAGGCAAAGTAGCCTGACTCCAAAAAGTTAAAAAGAAATCTAATGATACATAAACCAATCTCATGATTTGAAGGCACAATCCACTATTCTTATACCATTAGGTCTGGCAGTGCTGCCATTGGTGGAGTGTGTAATGGGCAGGGGAACAGGTGTTTAAGAAGACTGCAGACGGCAACATTTTATTTTCTTTCACTTGAAAAGAGAGTGGTTTATTCAGAGAAGACTGCTTGGATAGTTCCCCATAAAATTTCATAAAAGGTTTTATTCCCCAAAGAACTGGTTCTATTCACAATTCAGTACTGGGAATGATTGAGTCATAGCTGCCCACAAATTACAGAGGACCAGGAAATTCATTCTTGTGTTACCTCCTCTAAAAAAAGCTTGCCAGGAGTACCCTGGCCTACATATATATGCATATGTGTCTGCTTGCACGTAGATACATACTTGCATTTACATGACTCAGCTTGAGTCTTTATAGCTGATTTTCCCAGGATTGCACTTCTCCCTGTGTCTTCTCTCTCCCTGGGTCCTCCGCATATACTGTTTTCCTCATTTTGGCAATGTGATATATGCAGGGGTGGACAAGCTAGGTCCAAACAAACAAGTGGAAAAGGCTTCAAATATAGGACTAATTAGCCTTGTCATAGCATTATTTTGATAGAGTTAGGTCACTTGTTGGATTCACATTTACTTCTTCCCAGTGTCGTCCTGTGCTGCACAGAGATACTCTTGGTACCTCTGTGTGACAATACTCAGCACCATTGTTTCCTTTTTCTCACACAGACAGTGTCTGACCTTTTGTAAGAGGAAAGAGATGCTCAYGGGTTGCAACATTTGTTTGTTGAGCACTGGAACAAATGCCCAGCGTCTCTCTTCTTGTGGCCGTAAGAAGAAAAGGAAGCTGCATCCTTCTCTCCCTTCAGAAGGAAAATGCGTGATTCATTTTCCCTGGTAGCTGACTACAGTATAGCTTCTTTTTATCAGCAGGCATGGACTTGCTCAGCTGTCCAGCTTCTGGCACAGTGGTAATACTGAGCACATCTGGGGCACTCCGCTCTCCTTGTATTTTGCTGTAGACTCCAGCTGGACTGAAGGGCTATGCTGAACCTGTGGTTTGTGGTAGGGCAAGTGAACTGTCCCGCTGCTTGCTCAGAGGCTGGGCCTTATAATGTGGAAGTGCAGCAATGCTGCCCACAGCTCGCTTTGTCAGTGACTAAAGCAAATACCATCCCACTTCATGTCAGCCTTTCATGCTAATCAGCAAAATTAATTTGAAGCAGTGCAGCATCCTCTGAAGTTGACATCAGGCATGTAGAAGAGGCCACTGGCTCATAACATAGCAGCAGTGGCTGCCCTTGGGTCCCTGATTCTTTTCATTCACATACTCTGCTTAGGTGCCAGATGAAAACTGGTGATCGTAATTCCAGGAAAAAATAGATATGTTGCCAAGGAGCTGCAACTCCACATTCAGAAATGGCCACAAAATTTGCTGTGACCGTGCCACATAATCTTAGCAAAATATTTTTCACACAGAGTGAGCACTGTTCATAGAGGTATATATGTGATAAAGTAATTAACACCGTTGCTATTTCCTGTGCGTCTCACACTTTTTGTTTTAGTTTTATTTGCTGTGAAGAAAGAACTTACTTGTTTTTTACATTAAATCTGAAGGACATGGGAGGGTCATGAGTTACTTTTAAATAACGCATTCATACATCCACCTTGCTGTAACTTACATGTATTTTGTGTATCACGAGAATGTAACATATTAAAACAGCCATGAATACATGCCATGCAGGGAGCAAGGATAGCTTTCTAAGAAGTAAAATGCTGCGTGAATTTCTGGGGACTTATCTATACTGATAATGTTTCCCTGATGTAATGGCATTTGGTTATTTGTGTCATATGTCAGGTTACTGCTAATCATTACTAAAAGTCTCCTGAAGGAGGTCTAAGTTTGTATTCTGATGCTGTCATTTACAAGCTATTTTAGACTAGTTTTATATATGTCTGCTTCACAGTTTTTGGAACAGGTGATGCTTTAACATGTGCAATTTTTTTCTTCAGCAGCTCTTAATATATGGGTACAAGTATTACCTTTTATTATAGGTAACACAGAAAATGATGCCTGTRCTTAAGACTGACTAACAATTTCCACAATAAAACTCTTGCTTATTATATTGTTAGACTTGAACTGTTCAGGATGAAGTTTCTCATGGCAGATAGCTGCCTTGGGTTGCATATTTTGGGAAGATTTCAAGTACAAAAGGTACAGTCGTTTCCAAGAAAGAAGTTAAGAAAAAATATATTGTTTTGTGCATCAGAAATTTCACACGGACAGAATGTCCTATGGCTACTGAATACAGCAACCTGTAAATCAGGAAAAAGTATGAGGAGTGACACAAATACAATCATTCTGGATAATTTAGACACCTCTGGTGACACCACAGCATGTCTTGGAGATCTGGTCTTCCAATTGTCTGAATATGGGATATCTTTGGAGTAAAACATGGCTCCCATCTGGCTCACAGGTTTGGCTTCCTTTTCTGCAGGAGCAAGGATTGTGAGACCAAAGTGGCTGGTACATCCTGACAGCGAGCAGTGGGAAGGGGCTGCTCTGTGAGGGCAGGTGAGTGGGAGCTGAGGGGGACACCCATCCCACCGTGCCCAGGCCCTGACCTAACCCCAAAGTGGAGATGGATCATGACCACCAGGCCTCCATATAGACCTGGAGGTTTGGAAACTTTCCCGTTTAGATGTCCCCACAGGGCCCCCTCTGGAGCTTCATGTTTCAGTGCAGTTGCACCCAGACCTCCCTCGCTGCCAGGGGCTGCACAGCACTGAGGTTGCCTCACACCACTCCATTCACCCTCACATGGCCCAAATACCAAACACAGCATGTGCCAGCMCAACACATTTCCTCCCTCAGCATTAGATCCTGGGTTTAGCTATCTACAGCTATCTGTTCTGCCTGCCCCAATAGCCAAGGAATACAGAGTATCATAGTCTTTATTGTTATTTTCTCAACTATAGGTGAGCCACAAAACTGGCTGAGGAAGCTGGAAGGCATATAAAAATGAAGGTAGGATTGCAGGAAAGAAAAAGATTGTCTTATGGGTAAGGCACATAAATGTCTCATTGGAAAACTGGATTCTAACTCTTGCTCCTATCAGCATGCCGGTATGGAACTAGGCAAGTCACTTAAACTTTTTTTCAACTGACTGCTGAATGTGATCTTCATTTTCCTTGTAACCTACTTGAGAGCTTTCACATTTGCAGGAGTATTAGGTCTCACAAACATAACTGTGGCTGACTGGAACTCTGTAAATAACATGCTATAAAAGCATATAAAGTGCTATAAAACACTAAGAGCCCTGGAAAATTGGGATCTAAGCATCTCATTCTGGGGACCCAAAATTAATGGACACTTGACTCCTTGATCTAAAGTCTCTGTGATTTAGTTTCCTTTCTCTAAAAAGGATAAAAAATAATAACACTCCTTACAAGTATTTGTAAAGCTTGCTTAGTTTAGATTTGTGGGCACTTTGATCCTATAGTGATGAATGTTTTAAAGAAGTACATGAGGAAATTAACAATTTTCTACTCAATGCTGGATTAAGTGACAGGCTACAGATCAGGCTGAGCATCACACACTGCTTGGAGATACAAAGATATATCTAGTCCATTCTGAATGAAGAACAGAACGAGCCTCATGGAAAGTTGATGAGGCAATTCTCTCAAAAGAGAGTTACAAAACTTTGTGCACAATAATCCAGCTCTATCTAGGTTTCCTCTCCTTATCTGTGAAATCCCTTGCATTTTATCAGAGAGGAAGAAGATATGCATATTTTGTGAGAGGGCAAGGACTGTGGCACTAAGTTGTGGTTGAGCAGCATGTTTTTTATCAGTATTTCTTTTTGGTTTGCCCACCAGTAGGTCATATCCAAAGCTATATTGCATACAGTGCCCTCAGAGATGAGACTGTCCAGAAGTCATAGAAGAAGACAGAGGCCACTGGACAGTCCAGTAAGTGAGTCCAGAGAGTGACCACAGGAAAGTGAAAGACAGGACCCAACTGGGTAAGTCTCATTCTCACTGTGAAAGTCTAAATTTAGAGATGTCTAAATATTCTGGTCAGGAATACCTGCTGTTTATGCTCTGCTGTTACTCACATGACTCCCATGTTCATCTATTCCAGATTTACTCTCATCATACCACTGACCACAGCTTTATCTGAATCAGTACTTTGGTAATGTTGATTGCAACGGTGCTTTAGTTTGCTAACTTCAGTCTACTTATTAAGGTTATATTTTGAAACTGCTGGCCTTGATACAGAAAATAATTAAAAGTGAGTTTAAATTTTTAGCACATTTCTAATAGCTGAAGCAAGTTAATGAAGGTTAAGCAAGCACTTAATGTTAAGCCTGTCTTTAAATGTCTTGCTGAATCAGATCCTCTGAGGTGCTATCAAATGACTATGCCAGGTTACCTAGGGTATTAAAAGTGTCTCCCTTATTGTTGCTTGCTAATCTTTTCAATGTTTTGTTTTCTTTCTTTTCCTTTGCTAAGCTTCATACCCTGGAGCTTGCACTGTTTTTCTATATCATGACTGGTTCATTGTTTATTTAGCTAGGCTATTGTCTAAGCTATATTAAAATTGTCCTCAGAGACAGGGTGACACCCATAATGCATGTATCCTTATTACAGCTAGAGGCACAGCACAAAAGCACTACTAATTTATTATAGCAGACAGTGTAACCATTGAGCCCAGTTCAACCTTGACCAGAGGACCCAGGTGGCTTAGCCATGCAAAATATGACTCATTTGTATCTACCTATTTTGTATTCACAGCTGATAGATAGCTATTGAGAATATATGGCTATATGGCTGTAATAGTTCTAGGTAAAAATGGATGAGGTGTCTTTAAATAGGGGATTAGCTCTGATAGTCTTTTTCTGTTTTCCCTTTAAGATTAGGTTGTCACATGACTATTGTAGTCATTGGGCTGATGTGGAAAAAAGCATAAAGGTGAGCATGAGATGAGGAGAATGAAGGAATAACTTTACAGCAGTAAAATGAGGAAGGATACAAATCTTCTGAAATGGGTGGGACAAATTATTTACATCTTGTTTACCATCAGTGATGACCATAAGCAAAATCCAGACTCTACAGAAATCGCTGAGAGTTTTGTCATTGATTTATTGGGACCAGAATTTCATTTGATCAGATCAGTAACTGGAAGATGAGCCTCAAATCTTACCAGCATAACAACTGATATAATTTGCCCCACTGACAGTTTCAAATTCAGTCACTGCTTCTCCTCCTGCCACCTATATTCATATATTCACCTACATTCAAATCTTGCCCAAGGAGAGAAAATAAGGAAGCTAACAGTATGGGGATCAGGCCAGGATCCAAGAAAGAGCTCCTCCAGGGAGAAAGAGGTGAAGATGCAACAATCATATAAAACAGCTGGTACCAGAAGCAGGGAGAACCCTGAAGAGTGAGGGAGCTGCTGAATGCCAAGTTATGCATGCAAGCAATACTAAATCCTGAGCCACAGAGTGTTTTTTCAGAAGTCTTCTCTCCTGCCTCTGGACAGCAAGTTCAAAGTCTGGAAAGCTGGCAGATAAGAGGACTAGAATCTGCAGGTGTAATGAGTGCCTCTCCAGATATTAGCATGGGGGAAAAAAAAMCCCAAATGTTTCACCTTACTGCAAAACCATTTTAGTCTCCTATTAAAAAGAAGAAAGAAATATCCTAAAAGAATTAGATTTCCAGAGTGGGGAGAAGTGGTAGCTTTCACATTAAAGAGTCCATGACATATGAAGAGAGTTAACCAAAGTTTTATGCACTAAGCGTGAAATAGGAAAGCAGTGCTCACAGTCACTGGTTAAGATCCTCTTATCTCACTGTAGAAAGAAACTGAATTTTATATGTTTCTGTTGCTGGCAAGGCAGCCTACTATGGTTATCAGAAACACAGAGGAAAGTCTAGTTAGAGATTTTTCTCCCCCTTTGGCTTCTATGCAACAACTGTAGCTGATTAATCCAAGTCAACAGAAAAGTCAGCCAGCAGCGTAGATTAAATGAGAGGATTGTGTTGTTGATTTCCCCTCCCACCTCCTCCGGTCTTATGGAGTTCTGGTATTGCAGAAATGTGAGATACTGATACATTTTCTTGTACTATACATCACAGACCTGTGCAGTTGCAGCTGCCATGCAGTTAAGCATGCTATTTTGCAAGGATAGAAATAGATTAAATCAGTCTGCCTAGGAGGTTGCTTTTGTTTTTACAAAAAAAGCACAATGGCACTTTTAAGAAGAGCTCAAACTTCACCCTTTCTAAATGCTTTAACCACAACTGACTCACTTAAAATTGGGGCAGGTTAAAGCAGCAAATGGATCACAATTTCAAGTTGGCCTTTGTCTTAGCCTTCTTGGAAACCTCTGGTAAACCTGTTCGCTTCCCTGTGGCAAGGTCGTGACAAGCTTGTTTCTCTTTCTTCCAGTAAGCTTGTTTCAAACTTATTTTTATCTTTGCTTTAAGCTTGTAATCCTCCTTTCCCTTCTCATCTTGAATCAGACATAAGTCCTCAGGTACAGTGGAACCAAACTTTCAATGTCTGAGTGCCCCTCTGCAATCCTTTACAAAGGGTATGTCTTTACAATTAAAGTCAGGCAAGTTAGAAAGCCACAGAACAGGTTTACCTTCAGATTTTGGTCTTTTAACAAGTGATTGAAAGATATGAAGCTTTTCCAATAATCCTTTGAATACAATTCCTAAAACAGCCAGGCAAACAGTAAACTTCAGGTAAATCYGAACAACAAATAAGCTGGTAACTAGACCAGCAGTGACCGTTGCTAATTCAGGAAGCTCTTTGACCTTCTGGTTCAAAGCGCTACTACTGTGAAGTATCTTTTACAGCTGAAAGAGCACATGTTGGAACAAAGAGCAGAAGGAAGGCTTTTAATATGGTTTAGTGCACCTGGGATGCAGGGCCCAGATGTAAGAATTCTAACTGAGAGCAATAAAAGGGGAATGAAACAGCTAGCTAGAGTAGTAGGAAATTTGTGTACAAAAGCACTGCTAAAAAAAAAAAAAAAAGTAACAACAAGGCTAACAGATAGACCAAGAAGATTCAAAGATAGTAACAAAGTACAAATTCTGGCATCACTTCTCCAGCCTGCTGCTCCCTAAATTTCAGAGGCATTTAAAAACCTAACTCCTGATCAGAGAGTTAAGCAACTGAACATTTCTGCGGAGCAGGAGCATGAAATAGGTGCTAAGCACATCACTTCTTACTGAAGTAAGTAAGTGAGCACTTTGTGAAACCAGGCCTTAAATCCTTAACTTGCATCTTTATGAAGTGCTAACTGGAGGCCATATAGGGCCCTCGGCAGCAGTAGTTTAGGTCTGTTTACATTTCATAAGTAGCCAATTAGACACTTGTTGCAGCATCAGCTACACAAAAAATGACTCTGAGTATGATGAGAGCATCAGTTGATGCTTGGAATTTATAAACTGRACCTGATTTGTGCCACAATTACAACATAAAAGCAATAAAAAAAATCCACTCAGATTTCAGGAAAAGAACAGGTTTTTTTTTTTCATTCCTGTCTTGATTTTTAATCTGTAGCTAGATTATCATGTATGTATGAAAATGAGGAATGAGGCATCCACCTCTACTTTTATAGATCTTTATGTCTATAGACTAGACAGTTACCTGGCAATCTGCGCTTTTCAGTGAGAGGGCAGCAGGACAGGTCATATGTGCACAAAGCCCAAAGGGGACAGGAATCACGATCCCACTGCCTGGTAGCGCATGACATAAAGGAAGGGAACAAACTGAAGATTAGCCTTTCCCCCTTGCACAGCGGGAGTC
This sequence comes from Apteryx rowi, assembly GCF_003343035.1. NCBI lineage: Eukaryota > Metazoa > Chordata > Aves > Apterygiformes > Apterygidae > Apteryx > Apteryx rowi. The sequence goes on from NW_020450849.1 coordinate 2,138,644, forward strand.
GAGGAGTGGCACGCTCAGCCACACTGAGATACGAGGTGGTGCAAACTGTGCTGGCCAAAAGTTTTGGAAGAGGTTCCCTCCTTGCTGTCTTCTCTCCTCCGTGCCTACCTGCTCCTGCCAAGCAGACTGTGAAGTCTTTAATCACGTTGCAGTTAACAAGTCTGATGCCCCAGACAAGCAGAGCAGACTATGCTTTCAGAGTTTATAGATACGAAGGTTTGTCGAACACTACAATATCCTCTGGAATAGCACAACACTGTGCACTCTTCCCATTGAACAGAATTTCTCATTTCCTCTTTGCAGAAAGGGACTGGAAGGGACACAAGACTGAGCAAGAAATTTGTACAACTTACGGAGACATTGTCTGTTTCTTGAAGCACAGCAATATCTACATATCAAAAGAACACATTTCACACATGGAAAGGGCTTTGCTTAAAAACAAACAAATAAACAAGCAAATACCCATCAAGTATGTTTGTATAATGGAAGCCTGTAGACCACGCTCCAAAAAGGAGTATTTGCAGAAGTGCTTGCYGTTAATTTAACCTGACAAATTGCTCCTTGTGTATTTATTGAAGTTGCACACAGACTCAAAAATTATTTTTTTACATATGTTATTGTGGGGCAGTTTACCTGTGCTGATAGCACAAGTATTAGTAATTCTCCTTCTGTTTATACAGCTTTATGTAAGAACTATTAGAATAAGTTATTTTAGTGTAAAAGTGTGCTGGAAAAGTAAGGACTTTTTTTTCCCCCATCACTTTAAATTGCATTTTAAATCAGCTTCAGTGGCTTTATCCTTCATAGCATCCTGAAGAAGTTTATTAGTGCTTAGTAAGTTCACACTGTCATCTGTTAGTGTTCTATCTCTATAAGAAGTACAAGAGATCTAGAAACCTCAGCATGTGGCTGCTGAGGCCAGAAAGTTCTCCTTTCATGGAGTGACAAGAGACATTGCTTGCTTGATGTTTATACTGACTGTGGAGCTTTGTGAATTATACTTATTTAATTGATTTTTTTTGTTTGTTTGATTTCTGAGGCATTCTACCATCCAATTTGCTGCTCTTTTATATCCCTGAGAGTTTTTTATTGTCTGTATCTCAAATCACTTCCTCTTCTTTGTTTTTCTGTTTTGTTGTTGTAGTTTTAAAGTTGGCAGTCTTAACTACAGAGTATTAACAAAGAAAAGACATGTAGCCATTATTTTTTTACAATTGTTCTATAGTCAAAAGATATTAAGGATACCTTCAGTCTGAAACTTATTAACCCATTTATATTTTAAACAAAATGAAAAAGACATTTAAGAAGTCCTCATCCTTGGCTACTTTTGTTTAATGGATAAATATGTTTTTTATGGCATATGTTAACTGTCATGCCACCCATTGACATAACAGTATAAGAAATGTCAGCTGCGATCCTGTCCTAAGAAAATACCAGATTTTTTCTGTTTTCTTTAACAGTAACGTTATAATTTGACAGACTTCCAGTAAATTCTATTAGCTGTGGATCAGGTCTTACATTCTTAAAGTCTGTGATTCTTGCATCCTGCAAAGCACAAGCTGACTCTCTAGTTATGTCCTTTGGGTACAAGATGACTAAAAAGAAATAGGAGTTATGGTCGTATTGCTGTCTGATCCTGACTAGTAGAGTTCCCAGGCTCAGAGGGAGAAAGAGAAAGCAGGTAGTACTACATGGAGGTTTCCTCCTAGAGCTGTGATTAGAGCTGTGACTAAGGCAACTCTTCCTATTATTCCCACTTTGGGACTCTGACTGGGACAAGAAGTCACAGATGCACTTGGTGGGACTATAATTTTATTCCATGCCCCACTGATTTTTGTGACGGTATGTTAATGTTTGCTAGGTGAATTGAGTCCCTTCTTGCCTCTGTCACAGTATGCAGAAATGAGAAAGATCAAAACATGTCATTTTTACTGAATATGAGCAAACGTTACAGGCTAGTGTCACACCTGGCATTATCGTAACTGGAATTATAATCAACACTGTTTAGTATTTGTCAGCTTTCTGAACTTTTGTTTGGAGAAATACTACACTGTCCTTATTTTTGATCATTGTTGGTTCCTTTGATTGTATTTCTTCCTGTATGCAAGGTTACAAAACTTATTTCTGTACCTTCCAATATCAAGTGACAGCAGATTCCCACATCATCCATTATTATAGCAGTAAAGCAAAGATTCCTGGCTTCTAAGGTATGTCCCACTAGAATACCTTGCTTTTAGTTGCTTATAACTTTTCCAAAATCCTAATGCTTCATTGAGAAAAATCACAAAAATCAGTGGAGGATGGAACAAAGCTATAGTCCCAGCAAACAGCATCTGTGACTTCTTGTCAGTGAAGGAGGATTTGCTGTCCCAAGCTGGAATCTCCACTGACTCCATTTCAGCAACTTCTCTCCTTATCCGTTCACTAACCAACAAAAGGTAAAAAGCTGACATCTTTTCTGAACTGACAACACCATCATCCTTAAACCTTTAGACCTAGACTGCACACTAATGTAGAGACTGAGGCAATCACTTCAGTGACCATTAAATTACAAGACAGAATATTCCTCCATTCAGCAGAACCACATAGTAATGTTTCTGGGTCTTTTTTTTTTTTTTTTTAAATACCCGGGAAAGAGAACATAAAAGCCAGTGTTAAAAGCACAGTTGATCCCATTGTGTGTGTATATACTGTGATTCAGCCTTTAATTATATGTCACACATTTTTATTTCTCCAACAGACTTTTGGTATACGGGACGTAAGATACCCTTGAGAGCAATCAGGGTTGCATGGAAAGCTCGTGTACTGGGCATGCTGGAGACTGTGAAGTGAACGAGGTGGGGACTGCAAGAAGACAAGGGAGAGACTCATAGCTGAAACAGTTGAGTGCTGACCTAGGAAACCGGATTCTGCATCTGTTTCAGCCACAGCATTCCTATGTGTTGCTAGGGATGCTGCTTAAGCCAAACTATTAACAATAATTGTATGTCTTGCATATTCTTGAGACCCTGTACCTGATTTACAGATGTGCTAGAAAGTTACAACTGAAGTTACTGGAGCTGCACAAAAAAGACTAAGGTCTCTAAAATCCTGAGTTCTTTGAAAACTCTATTTCAAGTTTTCTCCACCTGGGCACTCAAAATTAGTAGACATTTCTGACCTTAATTTCTTTCATCCTTAACTCTCTGTCTGTAAAAAGGGAATAATGGAATTTCCTCACCTATGGGGTTGTGTGAAAAGAAACTAATGTTTGTGAAGCATTCAAATATTAAAAAAGTCTACAAAGAAATTAGTATGTCTGGCTTTACAGAACTATTTGAAAAGTGTGGAGTTATCAAGGCATGGGGCCACAAAGTAAATAAGGCAGAGTTCYCATAGAAGGAGGAAAAAAAAAAAAGAGAGAGAGATCATGCATTTAAAACCCACATCATCACACATATACAAAGCAACCTTAGTTCTGGCACCTTCTAATTTACCAGGCTTTTAATAATGGCTTGCGTGTGAGTAAGCGTATGTGTAAAACAGAGTAGGCTGAGCCTAATGTAGATGCTCTTTTACTTGAGATCATTATACTATCTACTAACCCCTGAGAGAGCACTGATAATTACAATTTAATATTATTTACTAAGTCTTAACACTTTCATAGTCTGTATCATGACAAGAACATGTTGTTACTGTAAATCATTTTGGCATCAAAGATTTTCCTAATGGAAAGTTACTTCTGGAAGATTTACAAAGCCCGTGGTATTTTTCTCCGGCAATGATTACAGTACTAGATCCCTCCTGCAGGAATACAGTGTTTTCCAGTCTATTYGCCCCTGGGGATAGGAGGGATTTTAAAGAATCTGCTGACAGCACTGTGAATTGAAAAATACCTTTTTCATGTACATGCTASCAGATATTAATTTACATTTGGTGTCATGATAAAGTTAGCTTTGTGGATCATGAGGAAGGTAGATTTTTACATCACTTGTCCCACGTGAATGGAGCCAGAATGGGACTATTAGCACAATTCTGCTTCTCTAATACCAAGGTTGGTATACTATATCTAATAGCTGAGGCTCCTTCCTGGTTTCACTAGAAGCCGTTGATTTCAGAGAGCYGTTGCTGCTTCCAGACCTCTCTTCTACCATGGGCTGTTACTCATAGGGAGTTAGTATCAAGGTCCCAGCTCCAGTGATGGGAAGTTCGACTTGCCAGACCAACAGCGGTTTCCTTTGCAGCTCTACCACTATCATTAAGGGACCTGGAAGTCCTCAGATGGCTTTTGTATGCCATCAATTACATCAGATTATTGTTAGAAAATCAAAAGCACRTGAGAAGACACAACTGTAAGATCTGACTGCTTCCCAAAGTACAGAAAACAAGCAAAACCAAACCAAAGAGAGAGCAGTGAATACAATTCTTTGGGGAAATGAGAATGTAAACTTGCCTTTTAACTTCAACAATATTTTTTTAAGGAGAAAGGAGAGTTTTGTCTTCAGAGCAAATCCTGTAACCTTCATTTAACCAGCAAAAAATGACTGAGGTGGGCGAGATTATGAAGGTGAAGTTCTGACAGACACTCTCCCATCCCTGCTAGGACAAAGGTTATGCTCTCCTCTTTTGTGTTTCCTGCCATTTTCTTCCAGACAGCCGAGCCATTCCTTCAGAAAGGTCTCTTTGGTCTGGGGCCCCTAAAAGATCATATAATACCTTCGGCAGGTTTGTGTTTCTTTTCTCTTGTTCCCCTTCCCCCCACAAAACCTGCTCTGAGCTTCTTTAAGGGCTTGAGGTGCGTAAGCTTGTAAAATTGTAGCAGCAGCAACAGCCTTGAAGAGGATGCAATAACTGCTGTACGTCTGCGACAATGTTCTTAAGTATTTGTGCATGCTGGCTTAAGCCTGTCAGTTTTTGTAAGGGCTACCTGCTACAACGCACCTAATTAGTTTACGGGCTATTTGGAGACAGCTCTACTGGTTTTTCTATCATCCAGTCTTTATTAAGTGAGCTGTTGCTGAGACGAATAGGTTCTTTATAATGATGAGGTCCCTTTTACGCTTATTAGTCCTTAAAGCAAGCCTCTTCCTATAGAACAAAGTTCTCCCCCCCTCTCTCTCTCTTGCTCTCTCTCTTTTTTTTCCCTAAGACTTACAGTGGAAGAAGTAAAGCAGCTTTTTTCTGCTGAAGTATTTTATTAAAAGTTTTAGTGGCTGCACTAAGAGCAAGGTGCCTGTGCCTTTAATCATTTTCATCTTTAAAACAGAACCTTATATTTTCACATCTTCAGCTGTCCCAGAGGGCAGCTAGGCCATCTTTAACAACATTAATTTCTCTTTATGACAGGACTAGTGCTGCCCCAGGTCTTCAGAACTGCCTAAAATGTCTGGAAAAGTAGATAATGAAGAGGATATTAGAATTGTAAACAAGAACAATTTGGTAATAAAAACCRTATATTTTCTCCATAGGACTTTGGGCTTAATACTGCAGCAGCAAAAGTGTCACAAGTCATAATTTGTTGATGGCCACTGTACGTTAGTTACTGTAGGAGCATGTGCATAAAGGGCAAGAACTATTGGCTTTGCATTAAAGAACATCTAAGATGGGTAATTCTAATTTTCTTGTTTTGATTAATCCCTTTTGTTTGTTTTTTACCACAGTACAGCTCTATAAAAAATCTTATGTGTTGCATGTTATGAATCCTGTAGCTGGTTAGRAAAGGCTGCTTTCTGTGTCTGGAAACGCTGGGCAAACATCTCAGCCGACCTGTTTTTACCTGAGCTGGAGCACCCCCCTGCCCCAGGAATTAGCCTAACCTCCACAGCGCTTTAGCGTGGTGCAGATTCCTGAACAGAAAGCCAGTGAAAGACTGAAATGCTGGTATCTTTTCTGGGATGATTATGTATTATACTAGCTGCACATCCCTGCCTCTGCCTGCCCATACATCCTTTATTGCTGACAGGGTTTATGAGTGTAATATGATGGAGTAAGAAACAGTAGATTTTCCCCAAGAAGCCGAGCACAGCTCTTTGTCCGCAGAGAATGTGGGAGGGAAGTATAAAATGGTAAGCATTGTAGTCTGCAGATGTCATAAACAGGGCTATCTTTTCATCTTAAGGTGCACAGCCACTGAGAAAGTTCATGCTATACTTAACCTTTGGCCCTCTGCTGATCTTTTGTTGCTCTGCATTAGTGTGCTGAAATCTGAAAATATAATCCTTACAATACCTGCCACCTTTCAGGAGTATGGTTTCCTTTTATAATATGCGTCTGCCGTTGTTAGCAGCTCGAACAGTCCAGCTTCCTCCACCCAGTCACCGGATTTTAGATTAACTGGATTAAAAAAAAAAAAAAAGAAGAAAAAACCCCCACAAAAATCCCAGACCATACTGAAATATTTTATATTAGTTGACAGCCTCATAGCATGTTTCCCATTAGAAAGTTATAGGCTTAATCAGTTGTCTTGCTTACTGAGAGTATGCAGTATTTCAACACTAAATGTTTTAAGCTAATTGGTCCAATACAAAAGTATCACATTATGCAGTTTAGTGAGTAAAACAAATTGGCTATATTTTCTAAGATTCTTTTTAGAGTAGGTGCATTTCTCTCTCTCTCTTCACCCCCCCCCCCAAAAAAAAAAATCAGGACAGCAGCTTTCCTGTCATTAATGCAACACCAGATTATTTCCTTGGTGAATCAGTCCCGAGGCTAATGAGCTGCCTGCACTTGCATTTTGCTTCATTGTTTTTAGTGGAGTTTCAGATGAGGGCATATCACTTTAAGGCTTGGTGGTGATAGTAGGATCATTCCCCAGACAGGGTTCACTCAGCCTTGATACAAACTGAAAGGCTAAAATGAGCACTCTTCTATTATTTAGGCACCTGCCCAGAGGTTGGAAGAAATCCTACTTGTGCAGATTTAGCTAAAGAAAGCAGAGATAACCACCTTGCCTTCTGTGTCTAATAAGATGTGAAAGGGGAGAAATAATGAGTATTGCACTGTATTTCTCATGTAAAGGGCTGAGAAACAATACTCTCTGAGCACTGGCAGTGATTCCAGTCATTTTCAAATGAAAAGGACTATTTGTTTCCAAATTACACCAGCCACTGGAATGCATACATATATGGCTCCAAAATCCTCATTTTGTGAAGTAAAATTACCTTTCAGTAATTTAGTCACTGCGGGCTTTCCCCTGCTGACTGGTCAGGAGCTATCAGATAGCTTGCAGCTGCGGGCTGAAACGGGACCATTTTTTTTCAGGACAGGCAGTTAGTTAGTAGAGCCATCAGTGTGGCATCTGTCATCCTGCTAGGCCCAAATTGTTTTCTATGATGGATGTCACAGTCTGTATGATCAAAATAGGAGCCCTGCTGCTTTTAATTGCAAAATCGGAGTACTTGCACATTTGTTATTATGCTGAGGTTATTACCTCACACAAAATGAATTAACAGGTGAAAATAATTGATGAGAGGAGTCTTGGGATTTTTAGCCTCTTCAAAGAGACTTTGTAATTATGGCATAATGAATGTTCAGAGACATATCTGTGGGGGGCAGCATGAGACCACCAAAGATCTCTTTAGATTGATGATAAATTCACTGAAATCTTCTGTAATACTGCTTAAATTTACTTAGCAATTAGTTTAATAGGCCTACATGATTCATGATAACGTAGTGAGAATTTTTAAATAAGTTTGTTCCATCCATCTATAAATTAAGCTGCTTACCTCAGCTTTCTTCCCAAGGTGATGGAATATGTTAACTAATCAGACTTTCTGAAACAAAGATGATGTTGGGCAGGGATTTTGGTTACTGGAATACATTTCTATTTAAATACTTTACTGATCTCATCTCACACAATGTGAATCTTCCCTCTCCCCCCCACCTTCAACTCTTCTCATCAAATTTTGTCCAAATACAGTATTGATAGTCCTGTAGCACATGGAGGCTGTGCAGTTGTCTTGTGAAGTAAATCGTTCAAGCATTTTGTAATCTGAAGTAATTGTTCCTGGCTTTCTGACCACTATTCCATTCAGACTTTGTCATGTTTCAAATTCATTCAGCCCTTGAGTACAGCCAGGCTGATGAGTCCAGTCCATCTCCCCTCTCCCTCTGACACTCTTTCGTTGCAGAAGGTGACTACAACACGGTGAGCTTTCTCACCAGGCTGTCCTGCTGATGCAGAGGGGGAAACGTGCTTTTATTTTATTATTTTATTTTATTTCTAAACCCCTACATTAAACAAGCAGGACTGGCTCACCAAGGAACAGGGTTGTATAAGACATCCATTCAATTAGGCACATAAGCAGATTTTAAATAGCAGATTTTAAAAGTGTCAAAAAATAAAATTTGCCTGACTAATTCAATAACTAGTAAATGATTCACCATATAAAACTCACAGGGGAAAGTGTCCACATGGTGTATGAGCAAAGTTCATCCTTTTTCTGTTGTGCATTACGTTATTGACATACCAGATACATTCAAACACCTCAAGGTTACTCATTAATTTGCGAGAGTTGAAATCTAATTTAATTCCAGCTACTACTGACATCCTGAAGATTCTACAATGCAGTTTGTAACAGATCTCCCTTCAGTTCATACCCTGGGCTATGGGAAATATGAGACAGAGGAAGGGAGAAGTTGTTACTAATTAGAAAATAATGAAAAGAAACCTATCTTTGGAACTTGGCTGATAGGTCAMATGGAGCTTTACCACTGATTTACTGTACTTTCATAACCTCTCTCCACACCCAAAATGCATTATTTATTATCATCCCAGGTGTAAGGTATACAAGGACTAGATAAGATTAGATATAGACAAATATGCACACATTTTACTTTCCTCAAAAGACAATGATGCTTTGTTTTGTGAAGGTTCCATTTATTCTTTAGAAAAATTCTAACTGTAGCTTTGATTTTTTTTTTTTTAATAAATAATATGTACATCACCCTAGCGAGCTAAAGTGACATCTATCATTGGGACATGCAGTTGATATTCAGTTAGTTCCTTTTAAATTCTGATTCCCTTCTCTCATGCACACACCATTAACAACAACAACAAAAAATCTTTGTGGTTTCTTCTCTATTTTATTGTAGCTACATTTTACATCAGTAGTTTTGTCTCTTTCTCCACATCATGCATTCTTTTCAGATTTACTGTCAATGTTAGGTATTTAAAAGTATATAGTATCAAAGGGTCTCAGGAACAGAAAGAGAAAATGCCTAGCAAGAAAATATAATAAATGCAAGACAAGTAGTGGATTGCCCCACATGTGAAGCAGACTGTGGTAACTCATATCAGGCTTCCTGTCACTTGCTGAGACATTTTTCATAAACCCTCACACGCCTGCATTTATCTTCAGTATAAACCCCAAGATGAATTCTCTAAGACATTAACAATAGATAAATGCTTATTAAACAAAACAGTCTATTCAAGAATAAGTATAGCATCTGTATTAAAGGCTGTAAGATGTTTATAAATTTGAATATACACTGTATCTTTTGGCTTGATGCTGTATGCTGCTCTGTGATATCTTTTTCAACATTTGGTTATAATTTTAATAAACATGAAATGAAAGAGCACCAAAAGCCCTAGTTTAAATGATATCACCTCTGGTGCCAGTTTAAATCATAATTCTGGTGGATTCTCTGCATAATCTATAATATGGTAGCATTCAAATTAGAGAGAAACAGGGCCAAGGGAAGATGATTCTGGGTATATTTCATGTCAGTGGACACCGCAATATTGTTATGAAAGTCTTTTTTCTTAAGAGCATTTCAAAATCCAACTCATAACTTAACTTAAAGAACAGCAGAATGCACCGATTAAATCCCTGGGGAATTCTGAAAAAATATTTCTCCTACGAAAAAGAACAACAAAACCCACAAAAACACAAAGGAAAAAAAACAGCAGAATTGTACATGCTTTATGATAGCTTTAAGACAAATGTTATACGAAAATGTGCTGCATAATTGACTGCAAAAGCAAATACCAGTTGTCTCTTCTTTCCTGAACGCACTATGCAAGTGCAAATGTTTATATGGTGCCCAGTGACTACAAACAAAGAGTTTCAAATAGAGTGTTGTTTTTCTAAATCCAGTCTGAGAGCTACACATTTGATGTGTTGTTTAACTATCATGGAATGTAAGACGGACAGAATAAAAATAAGATGGCTGCATTATTCATAGATCGCTATAAAATGTTGGGGAGGTTATGGTTTGTGAATTACTGACAGCAGCAGCCAAATCCAAATCCTACAGTTATGATCTAAAATTGCAAGGTTAATATGTAATGAGGTTGCAAATTAATCTCATGGATGATGTAAAAATGCTAGCATTACGTGTARCCTTGGTCCTGATAGCCCTTTCATTCAGTAATTAAACTGAATGTGACTCTGTGTCTGTTTTCTTTAGATGGCCCCTGTTCCTGAGTAATACCCCATAGGAGCCCCACACAACTGATGTATTACATTAATATATCATCAGAAGCAGTTGTCATTCCAATGATATATTAGTGTAATACACAAGAATGAGGCTCACTGATGATGTATTTAGTCCTTACAATATGGCATTGTCCAGGGAAGCAAGGGTCCAATAAGAGATTCATTACAATTACAGTATGAAGTCAGCTAATGCACTGCAGGTTGGGAGATGTACTTCTCGTACCAGGTAGGTAATTTTGATGCTAAATCTGATTTCTTGTCATTGTTTTTGGTGCTGCAGAATACAAAATTTGTGACTACAGTTGAAAATAATTCCAAAAGTGGACAAGCCTTCTCCTACCTGTATTTACATCTCTTATAAAGACTTTTTTTTTCTGCTGCATTGCTCCTGGTGAGTTATGTATAAATTGCAGATTGTTGTTTCTTTTCTCTTTCTCTTGGCTTATTTCTCTCTTCTGAAACTGTAAGCTTCTTAGACATGGGACTTGCTTTTCATAAATGATTGGAGAGCATGTCACTTCCTGGAATCCCCCATAAGCAAATATTAATTAAGAATAATGGTAAAAGTCTGCATCCCGTTTTGGGTATAAAATAGAGTGTTGGTTTAATAGCTTGTTATCTGAGCTTTCAGAGCTGCTGAATCTGTTCTCTCCCCAGTAAAAGAGAAAGTTTCTGGGATCGCTGTGAGCCAATGATACTGCTGAAATAATGAGTCACCTTTTTTGCTTTTCGCCCGAGTGAAGAGTGCAGGTGGGTATATATTTCCCCTCCTATAAAAAATGGTCATTGTTGCCAGCACTACAAATCACAGAAGACTTGAAGTAAAACATTTTGTTTAAGGATCACTAATACATTTTCTGCTAATAGACCTTGCAAAACATACTCTAAATGTAGATGAATCACAGACTTGCATTCAACATACTCTATCTACCCCCTGCTGCTCTTTCTGAGAGGATTAAAAAAAGGAAGAAATAAAAATGAAGACTTTCAAATGTTTAAAATACAGGGCTAAAAAAAAGTTGTTKTTTTTTTTTTTAATGCAATAGGAAAGAAATTACTGCTCACTTTCCTACAGCCTTTGATTGAATTGTAAATAAAATGGTAGTGTGAGTCATCCTGCACATACAATGTATTGAAATACTGGCTAGAAGGCCAGCTAAGAAGTTAAAATTATGATGGCAGACCCTTAGGTTGGTGATGGCTGGACACCTAATGAAGCAATATACTCAATTATTAAAGGGGAAAGAAAAACGTGCACCAGTTTTATAGCATCTTCTGGACAAAGTATCCTGAAACCATTCATGTTTTGAAGAAGTTTCTTGTCCTACATGACTAGGATGATTAACTTGAGCAGAAGAAAGAAAGAGAAAAAACAAACAAAACAAAGAGGAGATGGAAAGGTATTAAAATATAAATGCAACCTGATGAACTTCAATAGCAACAGCCTCTGCGCCAGGAAACCTGATTCCACTGCAGCAAAAGGGAAGGCAAAGGAAGAAGAACATGAATGTGGAAGCAGAAGTGACATGTGATAATGGGGTGAGAGTATCATCAGTGGGTCTGAAGTGATAAATATCTGTGAGGATAACAAAACATACAGATTAGATTTGAGGCTGGAATTTTAGACTGGTTAGCATGATTGCTAGTAACTGTAGAGAAATGGTGGCTGTAGCTTCAACCTGGACTACCAATCTGTGTCCTCTGAGTGTCAACCCCTCACGCCCACATACTATTTTTGCTCATGTTGGTTAGATGAAAAGCAGTAAAGCTAGGCCTCTAAGGGGGTTATTTTGGTGTTTAGAACCTGGCRAGATCCTGAGTAGTGGGTTGTGTGCTGCCAGATGATGTCCAGGAGCACCTGCTCACGTTCTGTTTCCAGGCATGGAGTTTGGGATTTCCTCCAAATCAGTTTTACTTAGGGATTATACCTGCACCAGGATTTGGCCTCAGGTATGGGAAGTTCCTTGGCTATGCTGCAGTTCTAGCACCTCTCAAAGATTTCAAAGCACTTGAAAACATCAAAGGCCAGGCAATGTGTGGCTTTGCAAGACATGGAAGTTGGAAGAGGAGCCTTTGGCCTCATACATCTCTCTCTCCACCTCCGTTCAATTTAGCATCTGGCATGGCTATAGTCTTTTGCTTAGACTGTTTGAGATTAGTGTTTCCATAACACTTGCTCCCCAGAGCTGCTGAGAAGAGATAGATCATTGCCTGTTGTCACTTCCACGGGACCAACAGAAGCTGGTGGAAAACAGCTAATCTAAAGCAGCTAATCTAAAACAGGTAATCTAAATGAGGTAATTAAARAATAGACTGCATTTGCCCAGATGAGGTCTGCATGCACTCTGTGGAATGCTGTATCTGTCTGAGATGCATGCAGACCAGAACCCCCGCTGACACGTCGAAATGCAAGGATAAGACTTGAATACGCAATACAGTAATTCAGAAAATGTATCTGTAGCTTTCCTTCAACCCATTTTACACCTGGGGAAACCGAGGCATGGAGCTACAAAGTGATTTGCCAAAGGTCACAAACTAAATCAGTTGCAAAGCAGGTATCTACTCTCCTCTTCTCACCGCTCTACCCCAGAAATATATGTATTAACATATATGTAACACTTTGGTACAGCACAGATCATTTTTCACTAATATCCCCTTCTGTTTCACACTTTGYATGTTTGTTAAAATCTGCCTTTTCTAGATTATTCACATGAATAATTTCCTGACACTGCTTTACTATTAACTCTTCTTATTTATAAGGACCTATTCTACAACCTAATAGAAAGAATGCATTAAATCTGTTTTAATTTATCTTAGAGCTTCTTTTTCAAAAACCTGAGGTTCTTATATCTTCTACATTTACTAAGATTGATCATGATTGCATATAAATGTCCAATTTAGTGAGACTTTATACCCAATGTCCTTGAATTTTCCAAAATATTATCCTCATTTCAAGCAGCATTTTTCCTAGACCTGCTATTAAGTAGTCTAATTCTTATCTACATATGCCATCAACAGAAACATGAAATATTAGACTCAACTTCCCTATATTTTGGCTGAATAAAGCTATTACCTAGATGCATGTATGCCTAAAGCAAGCCAGTTTAAAAAAAAAARAGAGAGAGAAAAATAAAAAGCATATTTCAATGTCATCATAAAACAGCAGAGGAAAGGCAAATCCTAATTAGCATTTAATGCTACAATGTAGYGGACCAATTAGACTTTGAGTATTATATTAAATGTATTTTTCAAACTAGATGAAAATGTGTTTTTTTATGTGTAGCTATTACGTAAACTTCTTGCTTTTCCCTCAAATGTATTTTCATATAAACAGATTTAATTAATTGTCTGGAGAATTAAATAGTCTTTATTTAGCAAATGTACCATGCCAATTAAATAAAGTGTTGATTATATATTTATCAATTATTACACTGTTTATACTAAATTAATCAACAATCTCAACATTACCTAAGGTAAACTTTCCTAATAGGGATTCTTTCTGTCTTTGTTTACCAGTCACTTTGCATGGGTAGACCTTAATGCTGACCAAATCTAAATAGTCTTTTGTCAACAAAGAAAAAGAAAAGAAGAAAAGGTTAAACAAGCAGTAGCAGGTGGGGAAGAGGAGTAAGAAGGTACAATGTCACCTCCATGCTGTGATAGCCATGAATCAATTATTCACGTAGCAATTGGTAATATTTCTAAAATGCTGCAGACTGGAGGAAAAGCATTTTCCTGGAGACTTCATGATTTTTCCAAGTAAAAACCATAAACAAAAATTGAATGGGGCAAAGCTTGTGTGTGGGAATATGCTGAAGAGATCAACAATAGTAGAAGGATATACTATTATGGAAAATACATTCAGAAAGCTGGCAATGGAAAAAGAAAGAGTATACAGGATGAAAGTGTGAAAGTGCTGGGCTCAGCTAGTTATGGTGAGATAAATGTGATTTTTTTTTTTAACTCACATTACAATATCTAACAATACCAACATGTATTGATTTCAAATTTATTTCCTGTACCAACACTGGTAGCATAACACACAGGGAAAGAGAAGGGAGAGAGAGAGAGATCTGCAGAAATGCTTGAAATCATGGTAAATGGAAGGAGAGAGATTGTCACAAAAGGAAAATGAATTCTGACCATCACTCGAGTTTTGTGCTCCCTACATCAGGCATTGCTGTAGTTAGGATTTCAGAGTAGCACAAGCCTTACACAAAATCATATATCCTTAATACAAACAAGAACATGAAATTTAGTATCCCTTGATAACAATGTATAGAATGCACTTTAGAGCAAAATGTATTCAATCCTAACCTTAAAATAGAATTTCTGCTTCCAATGGTAGCTATCCTTTAGGCTCAGAGAAGTAAAAAGATTCCATGCAATGCACATTTTCTCCAAGCTAGTGCAAAATCCCAGTTCAATTATATGATATTTTATTTGATTATAAAATAACAAACTAAAGGCCAGGGTGAATCAGGAGGGAAAAATGCCATACGGTGTGTTTTTCTCCAGTTAATTTGCAGACAAGTGACTGTAAGATGAAAGGATAAATCACAGAAATGCAGGCAAAATTTTAGCCAGAGCAGTCAGTGTCTACACTAAAATAGAAGGGGTCTGATCTTTCTTTCACAGGATTATAAATGGTTTGCATGGGCTGTAATGAGAGCTCCTTCCAGGGAAGAGCACAGCCTCAAACTTTTTATTTTTAACTACTTAACCATCTGACTTTTTACTCTCTAATTTTCTGTACTCTTTCAGATCTTTGTGCAACTCTCCAGTTTGTCATGCATTCCAAGCCACAGGATGTGTCAGCTTAGTGATATTCATTAGTTTGTCTGTACGCCTCTCAGCTTCTGGAGCCTCCGTCTTCTTTCCTTTTCTCAGTTCTGATTTTCTTCTTTCTCAGAGAGGAAATATTCTCTTTTCACCCAATGGGAATTCACCACATCTTTTTTCTCCATCTCTTTTTCTGGCTGTCCAGTCTCTTCACTGAGGATGACTGTTTCTTTTACTTCTGTACATGAGGGCTTGTTTCCTCCTACCCTTTACTCCCCATTAGAAGCCTTCACCTTCACACATACAAAAACCTAATTGCTCACTGTGGTACAAATGAAATCCCCAAATTATCAAGTGCAAAGTTAGCATTAAAAAATCATAAGACAACAAACAATAGGGCTTTTTATGTGKTTTTTGTAATTGCATGAAACTAGTTACTTTGGCAATTATTGTTTGTGCCTCATTAACATGCAAAATGGTTTTTTAGACTAACCCGCACACAAAAGAAACCATTTGTGATGAGAACTGTGCTTTGTTTAATGTTAGACACCATTGTATTTGCTTTCCTAATATAACAGTTCTAATTAGTACCTAGCACTCATCCTGAGTTTTTCAGCTTGAAAACGCTGAAGGTGACAATTGAGTCACAATTCCATGGCACTCTTTGTCAGTATCTGTCAAAATATAGCTAAGTCTTTAGGAGTTGTGATCTAAATACTAAAAAAAAGTTAATAGTCCAGAAAGAATCTCTCTCTAGGTAATTAAAAAAAATAAAATTGCAGATTAACCTCTGGTTAAAAGCATAGCATTATTAATACCACACTGCTAAATGTGGTCTTGGCAATAGTATATTTGTCCGAACATTGACTTTACAGTGTTTTTGTCATCTGACCTTTATCTGCTCACTTGATTCTTTAAATTTTAGAGCTTCATTAGAACACCATAGGTGGATAAATGACAAAACTTGAAATCAGTTCATCAGTATATGTAAACTTTTGAAAGGTGATTACTTGCTTGTCTTTGAAAAGTAAAAAATTTTTTAAGCTTATCTCACTCTCCAGAGATGGAATGATCATGACTCCCTTGAGCTTCTATTTTCTTGTAGCTTAATTCCTCCACAGAGTAGCTAGATATAGTGCTGGGGAAACATGAAGGCTCCTGCTGAGGGGCTGTCTCCAGCTTCACGTTTGTGTGTGAATAAGCCAAGAATGAGCCAGTCCAGTGGCACTTAGCCACTTCCTTTGTGATTATCACAGTATGAAGTGATAATATTGTGTGTTTTCTTTTCAATAATAGATATTTATAAAGAATTTTGGCATTCACAGCTTGATCTGTGTTTTGGTAAATAAACACCAGACTTTCATATTTTCTAGATTGCTTAGACCCACTGAGAAGCTGACTATCATAAGTGAAATCAGCCCCTCAGCCTTCATAATACAGACCTTCCCTCTCAACTGGCCTTCTTTCTAGCTCATTAACTACCAAGGAAACACATTTTTGGTGTGTCTGATTCTATGCCAGATTCAATGGACTGACTACGAGGAGCCCTGAACTCTTTTTTTTTTGCTGGCACCTTATGTGGTCTTGGTGATGCTGTGTAAGGCTTGCATCAATATGAACTGATCCATGTCCTGACTTCAGTAAATACAAAACAAAGCCATCAGTTGTTCTGTACCCTTTCTGCAGTGGGTGGCATCTTGGTACTTGTGGCATCTCTAAAGTCCATCGGGGAGGGACCCTGCCGTCAGGTAGGTCTTTTCTGTCAGGCGGCTCAGGCCAGACGTCTCTGAACCAGGAGAAGATGACTGCACTGGCCATACTGGTGCAGCAACAACACTAACTTCAGAGGTGATGTGGCCAGTACACACAGAAAATGTATTAATTCAGCTTGTCTTCAGCTCTCACTTTGGTTTAACACACCTTTTGTGTGTACTGGCCACATCACCTCTGAAGTTAGTGGTGGGCAAAACTACAGTTGTTCTTCCATCAAGTTTTGCCCAGTGGAAGCTGTATTTGCACAAAAATAAGCAAGCTGAAGAGACAGTGGACGGAGCAGGGTGGTAAGAGGAGATGGGGGGGAAAGGTGGATCTGGACACTGTCTGCAGGTTGTCTAGCCTCCCAATCTGCTGTGCCTCCTTCAGTCACCACTTCAGAGAGATTATCCATTCACATGCTACTATGTGCTGCAGTGTCTGCCCGATATGGCGCCTGTACCTCGAGCTTTGCAACTTTGTGCTTATCCTTTTCAGTTGAGTGGATGAACTCACAAAACCGGAGGACTTCGCAGTCAGTTCTCATTCACCATATCTCTACCTAGGGAATGATTTCGCTACATGATAAGCAATAGCATATCCAACACTGCAGGTGTTATTGGTCTGTTTTATACATGAATAAACCCATACTAAGGCTTTAGGAAAACGGACGGACTTTTATCAGCAAGTGATAGCATAAATCAAAATCAGGGAGAAACAGAGAGGACTGCAAAGCAACAGAAACCAAAGTCACTGGCTTCCTATCCTGCCTTTTTTTTTTTTTATCATGGTCAGTTACTGGTCTTCAAAAGTATTTAGGTGACTGGCTCTCTATTTAGATCCTCAAGTGTTGCGAAGTTTCCACTATTCAACTTTAAACCTAGTTTAAGACAAACCCATGGGACTCCAACACRAAATTTTTCATTTAGGAACATCTTTTGCAACAAAGGCCTAATTCTGCACATGCCTATGCATAATGCCTATGCAGCCTGTATAAAAAAAAAACACAGGGAACATATGCATTAAGGCTCACAGCTAAGGTACAAGAAACTTACTCCGTATTTTTCATGGTCTATCAAGTGCAGGGCTTTCATTCCAAATAAATATCTCAATCTCACGTTCTGACATAAAGCTTTTTCAATCTCTTCTAAAAAGTTGCTCTACTTAATATAATTAAATAATCCATAAAATAATAATTACAATTAATTTAGCCATAAAATAATCCATAAAATAGCATAATTCATAAGATAATAACATAAATGGAGCTAGCAGCTAAATTTTGGGCAAGCATACTCCTACCTCCACATGCTCTGCAGGGAGACTAGGCTGAATCCCAACAGCAATGTAGTTAGATTAGGGTTGCAATGTGCTTGAACTCAGTCCAGCTACTCAACCGATTAGCTCAGACTCCAGGGAACAGTGGTCAGTGGCCAAAGACATCTGGTTGCTTGAGAAAAAAACCCCAACTACTGGACCACACTTATAGAAATACTTTTTTAAAATTATTATTATTCTTTACYGCTGCTGTATTGCTGTTGCTTTCAGAGGAGGAAAAGGCCTTGGAGTGAGTGGAGCAACAACTGTTGCAGAGGTGGGCCAAGGTGGTGCTGGAGTAAACCTCCTCAAAACTTCCCAGAAACATTCCCTTGTCCAATAGTGTGAAGAGTTGCTAAAAAAATTATTCCAGTTCCCTATTTCATTTCCTGTCTTCCCTCTTCCATTTTCCTTGATAAGATCAACTCCTGCTGCAATGATAAAGTTCAGTGTTTCCTAAGCCTAGAAACTGGGAAACTAACACCAGTTGTGCTGGCCTGTGTGGTCAGCACCCTGGCTACCCCCAGTTCCAAAACCAGTGAGCTCTATGGTGTTTCAAGCACCTCAGCACCAATGTAGATGGTTGGAGTCCTATCTCAACACGTAGGAGTGCCCAAATTACTGCTCTAGATAGTCAACTGTTCTGTCTGGTCCAGTGAATATATTTCTACCCCTTTCTTTCCTGTTATGCTCCTTTTGCAAAAGTAGATGCTTTCTACTTGGCTTACCACAGAGGACTGGAGTGATGTGCAGACAAACCTGAGCAAGTGGAAGCAAAACAGGATCCTTAGCTCTTTTCTCCAGCAGGGTAAATACATGCTTCATTTGAGCTGCACTGATTCCAGAGCCCAAATTAGATCACAAGTCCGTGCAGGACATTGCACTGTGTACTAGGAACTTTATGGTTACATCTATGGAGGTAGATGAAATTGGCCAGAAACCTTTCTCAAGGCTTAAAACCATACAGTTCAACTCTTGTCCCCAGAATAGGGTGACTATATCCAAATGACCTATTCAAAATTGTCCTTGGTCCTGGCACTATCTGGAGGACAGCTGGTCAGCTGAGATGAAAACCACACCAGGGATTAGCAATTTAATAGTATGGACAACCATGTGCCAATCCTTGAGCTCACAGTATACACATAGGCTAGGAATCTCAATTTATCCCTGTAGAGAATGGGTTTAGTGACATAATATTGCATGCATTGCAGGACAGTTGTGAAGTTTAACTGATATATATAAAATATGCCAAATCTTTGCATACAACATGCTACATAAGTAAAAGTCTTAATAAAAGTGATTATATTTAACCAGGTCATGTTTTCAGTCATGTTTTATAAGACCACAGTTGTAGCAGTAAGTGAGCTTTCATATGAAAGATCAAACATGTTGCCTTCCATTGTAAGCTATTCATTATAAGATTTTCCAGTAAAAAGAGCAGAATCTCTCATACATATTGAAATTCGATGGCATTCTTAAAGAATAAGTGTTCATTTGCAAATAGCAAGCAATAATACTGAATCTCTCTTTACCAGACAGATTTTTAGACTTTCATGTTTAATGCTGTCAATAAGTAACAAATTAGTAAGCTTAAAATTTACATTAAAAATAATGTAATTTGCATTTTGTATAGCCACACATCAGATGCATTTTAGCTTTAATCTAAACTGAAGCAAGCAAACTTTGTTCATTGTTCATGGTTTTTTTAAAGGAGAAATCTGTCAGGTCTTCAAGCCTGACTTGCTCCTAGCACTTTAAAAAAGATTTTTCACAAAATAAATTCAGCGAGAAGATAAAGAAATCATAGTTTAACTGAAAGGTGGTTCTAAACCTCCGCAGCAGACTTTTCAGTTTCCGGTTCTTTATTGAGGGAGAAAAACAGGGACTTTTGGGGCTGGGGTGCTAGCACACATTTCTTGTACTCTGACATAGGGCTTTGCCTCTTTTAGTGCCAATATAAACTTAAAAATGCTGCTGACACAACTCTGATAAATGGTGAAAAAAATAATTTCCCTGATACAGTTACGATGTTTTCATTGCAATATTACCTCTTATTCTCTTTGGAATTTGGTATAGAAGTAACTGTTAGAAAAAGGAATCTTTTGATAATGCATGCTACCTCTCTGTTCAAAGAATTTTCTAATATAATTCAAGTAACAACCTCTTTTTTGGGGTAGACCAGGCTCAGGTCTCTGGCCTTGTGTTATGGATAAATCTTCACAGATAATATACAGGATTTTAATTCCAATACAGGGATTGGAGCTTATGGTGTGTAAAGTGGGATTTCTAACTCATCTTCAGCTGACTTCAAAACGTGCTCCCTAACTGATCAATATGCTATGCCTTCTCAGTGTGCTATGTCCTTCTCTTTGTCTCAACACACAGGGAAATGTCTCATGACCCTGTGCTAAATATGAGAGTCTGCATGAGGCACTCTTTGAAGAGCTGGTCATAGCTGCAATGGCAATGGAAACAAAATCTATTGGCAAAGGACTGGATAGCAGGTTTTGTTTGACGGCTCTAACTCTATATTTGAATGAACATAAGGCCAACGAGTCGAGTGCCTTCAATCACCCATGGAGTGTGTCAGTAGCAGAGCAAACACATTCCAGTGTGGCTTATTGCTGCTAGAGTGTGATTCACTCAYTGAAAGTTTAATCATCTGAGCCTGCTAACATCCTGTGCTCAACTCAGAAGCCTTTCTGCATTTGTCTCTCTCTGTGTAACATGACACCATTTTTGAATGCCACATCTCATCAACTTTAAGGAGTATTCAATGTATCAACTGATTTAAAGAGAAACCATAAGCCCAGAAGAAAGAAAAAATGGAGGTGGCAGAGAGTCCTTCACTACTGAGCACTACTGAAACTATTTTCAAGCACCTTTGTAGCTGTATGTAGAATAGGGAAGTGACTAATGACATCTTTTAATGCTTTGCTGAACCTCTCAGCATTTTCCAGAGTTTAACAGGCTGGCACATGGATAGYCTGATACCTCTCAGGCCAGTAATAATGGCTGATCGAAGAGGGTCATTGTACAGTTGTTTCAGGGAAGAAGGGATAGTGAGCACACAGAAGTCTTTTTAAGGGGAAATATGTGGGCATTAAGATTGTCACAGAGCTTTAGGCATGGAACTGGATAGGGGAAGGATGAGAAACCCTAGTAGAAAGGATAGCTGGGAAGGAGACCAGARAACCTGTAGAAGAGGAAGAGTGAGAGACCATAGGATGTGTCCTAGAGAAAGGGGTGGGAAGAATGGAAARAAGTCTTTGCCATGGGAGGAGAACACGAGGAACTGGAATGAGCAAAATGGAGACACATAAAACTCTGTATGTTAAGGTTAAGTGTATGACTGATAGGGATAAACTGGTGTGGAGTTGCACAGAATCTCTGAAAATAGCAAAAAGCAGGAGGAAACATGGAACTTTTAGGGTTCAGTGGAAGAGAACAAATTACCTATGGGCTTGTATTAAATTTGCAATAATTACACAGCCATAGAGTTACAAAAGACTGTTTAAAATAATCACTTAGGAATGCTTTTATGTATCATCTTTTCACACTGGGACAGATTATGTGTAGGTTTTATAAAGGTTATATATTTTCCTTCTGTGCTCTCTGCAGTATATATAATATGTTTTTAAACTCTTTCTAAATAAATTTCTAAATGCTCTCTTTCTGAAAATGAGTCACTATGCCAAGAGTCTTTCCTTAGACTCCAGAAGCATTAGAGTTCAGCTGTTCTATCAATGCCAGTGTGGAAAGTAAGGCTATTTTTAAGCAGTGGACATAGAAGAGTTCTCCAAGCTTAAGTCTGGTTGAGCCTGTGGTGTACAGCATACCCCCTGTGGCCTGGGTTTCACATGAAGGAAAGCTGTGCACACATGCCAGATGTTCATGATCTGCAACAGATAAGTTCCTGCTCTGGACAATCAGGAGAGGAGGAATAGCAGATGTGATGCAGTTAGGTTGGAGGCTCAGCTTAGGTATTATCTGAAACTGTTTTTTTTTTTTTTTTTAATATGAGGTAAGAGTAGAAAGAACACATTGTATCAGAAATCGGCATGTTTTATAGGAAGAGTAATGAAATCATTTTCCCCTTTCAACCTGTACTGCATCTCAAGACAATACCAACTCAAAGTCCCTTTCATTTCACCTCTTCCACTTCACAGCGAGCCTGAGGACTCCCCTGAACTTMCACTCCTGTCTCCAACATTTGCCTGCTCTGTCTGCTGGAGCTGTCTGGACCAACAGTACGTATGAAAAGCCTTGAAGGGATTTTCATGCAGCTGACAATGCCTTCTTTTTGATGCATTCCTAGTTTGCTGAGGAGAATTCTGTTTTTTTTTTTTTCTCTGCCACTCATTGTCACATGTCCTTACCTTGCCAGACATCCCATCCTTCTCAGGGCTTAAGGTCACAATGATAGCTAGCAAAACACAGGCGATAGTAGCCAGAGCTCCAGTTCCCAGAAAGCTGATGAAAGTACTCAGGAGGACACCAAGGGGCTAAACTAATGTGGAAAGAAAACACTCGCTGGAAAACATACCCCACAATAATTGCATCCATGCAACACACTTCATGGCTTCTTCCGGGTCTCTTTGTGTGGATTGTAAAGATTTCCATGCACTCACACAGTGGCCAAAACATGATCCCAGGAAAAACATGATTCTTGCATGCACTGCAGGAATACAGCAACTCTAAATTTTACAGAGGGAGAGGGAGTTTGTAAGATTGTCCCTAAAGACAGTATGGTTTCTTCATGTATATCCAGTAGCAAATCTCTAACTAAAGTGAGCACCCCTTAGGGCTTTATATTTCTTTAAACTCCTAAGTATTTATGCCCTAGGGATATTTTTAGGGAAATACACAAAGAAAACATTATTACATAAGTGTCACCATAAAACAGAAACAAACAAACAAACAAACCCTCTTCTTGGAATTTCAGCATTGTTTATTAGCTGAAAAGAGATGTAAATTTCCCTTATTTAAAAGTGGTTGTAAAGCGCTGTGTTAACTTAGGTTCTTTAAAAACATATATGGTTTGTCTTACTGATATAAAATCCTGTGCTAATTTCCGAAGAAGCTCAATGCAATAGTGGCCAAGAACCTAGGATGAGGCAGTATTTATTGTGATATTCAGCTGTCATTTTCATCCTCCAAAGGCATAGCAGTTTAGTGAGGCCATCTTCAGAAGATGCCTACTAATGATGGCATACAAACTGCTGATAAAAATGCAATTAAATTCTTTTAGCTTAAGTACATTTGCTCAAATTCATGTTTGGGTACTTTTGATTCAGCCATGTAATGGTGTTTACTGTGCATAATGTCTTTCCTCTTACCAGCTACAATAAAAAAAAAAATCAAATGAAGTAATTTATGTCAAAAAGTAAGAAACACTCACCAAATACATTATTATGCTTCTAACTATTGAAGGCATTAAAGCAATTTAGTAGTGTCAAGTTTAAAATTTAATGTGCTTGTTGGATTTTTGTTTTAAGCTTTGGCTTAGAAATTATTATTATTATTTTATTTTTATGATCTTTTCTTGTATACTTTAGGCATTTAAGACTCAAAATACATGAACACTGTGTGCCAAATTGTCAGTTATCTTTTATTAAATGTTGTAGCACTTGCTGAAATTTATTTTGATCAATGATTAATAAATTATGATCTTCACCTAAGCCCAGACCATAAACTCTAATATTCTTTCAGCACTTCCCTTCTCCTAAAATCCCCTAGGAATCAGTCAGAAAGAAGTAGTCCCTAATTATAGTTAGGATTTAACTAATAAAGTAAGAAATAGTTATTGCTTCCCTAATCTAACTCAAATATTGTTATTAAATTAGGAAATCTGATTTATTTTTTAAACAAGATAAATGTAAGATGCTGGTATTTTTCTATTTGCAGTACGTACACTTCTGTGCAGCTTAGCCATTACATTGCTGGAGTTCACTGCTGTGTAAGCAAAAAGTGCCCTCCTGCTGAGGCCACTTAGCTATTGCTTTCTGGTGTACATATGTAGTGATACACRGGTTCTAGTTCAAGTCCCTGCTGCAGAAATGTGTCACTGAGAATCCATATCTCCTTGAAGTAGCTCTCTGAGCAGTGGTTTCAAAGCTACAACATGTATGTGTATGCCATCTTCCTTCRTGTGTGGAATAAAAGTTAGTGTGCTGGATGAATTGCTTTAAAAACTGAACCCAGACTTCACTGGTTCATGATTATACACATCTTTTCTAAGTTTTTACAGTTTTTAATTTGCAAAATAATGGGGTATTCATACTGGTCTGAAATACTTACTCTATCATTTATGTTSTCTGCTTGTTAATTTTCATGTCTTTAATGTCTTTCTGTTCACCCTCACTACCTTAGATTGAAAATAGACTTTGAAACACATTTTTGCTTTTTTAACTAGTTGCTTGACAAGTAACAATTGGAAAAATAGTTTCTGTCCAAGAAAGCAATTTTAAATTGGATTCTGCTTTTCTCCCAGCTGAACCAAAGGTCTCTATACATTTTGGTGGGTTGGATTAAGAACATTTTTGATGGGAAGAGAAGAACAAAGTTCTTGAATGATTAGACAGTGAACTATTGTCTCATGGGACTGTAGTTCAAACCCAGGCTACAATGGCTGCCTAGAGACTTGAGACATGGTTAAAGTGACTGAGTATCAGCTGAACTTCAATACTTGTCTATACGTATGCTCCTAGCCTGTACAAAGGTGAGATAATGTAATTCAGCTTAAACCTATACATTGTAGGCTAAACTGAACTGGCAGCATACTACGAATGAATACATAGGTATGCATTCATGTGTGTGTCTTACCATGTGTTATGTTATCTGTTGTAACTTGTTAAGCCACCGTAACCTGGTCTGGGCCATAAATAACATATGTCCTGTGTGATTCAGTGTGTGATCTCAGTATCAATTCCTAGTGACAGGCATCCATGCCCTGGCACTAATGGTTAATTTCCTGGTAGTCTCCAAAAGACTAAGAACCAGAAGAGCCTGGGGAATTAACTCATCTTTCACCCTAGACCAGRGTGGTAATAATATAGGAAAGCTTATGCTATCCTTTCATTGATAACCACAGATAGCCAGAACTTGATAAATACTTTTGACAGGATGATCTGGTTCTGGCCTGCTTCATTATTTTTGTGCTCCTGTTGCGATAAAAACAGAGAAAAGAATAGTCTTGTTTCCCTCCTAACATTCCATTAGCATGAGAGACTCTGTAATGGGAGTGTATCTGGCTTTATATCCTGTGTCATCCTCCCCTCAAACCTTGAAAAATAGGACATGGAAAATGAAACAGATGATAAGAGGCTGGGTTAGTACTGTTTACTCTGTTAAAGATATTTCATAGCTTTTGGGGGAATATTTGCTAATGAAAGACAAACACAAATTATTAAATTGAAGAAGATGGGGTTTTGTGCTCTTTTTCAGAGTGGACAGCTCTGTGAATTCCAGAATTTCCTCTATATACAGATTGAGCAAATAAACCACAAGGAACAAATGTGTGTTTTAAGTAAGGTTTCCTTCCAGAATTCCACAAAGAGCCATCATTGAAAACAGTGAAAATTATTTTGTGGTTATGAAAAATATCTGACTTGTATGTGGGCAGACAGAGAAACATCTGATCAAAAAAAAAAAATCACAAAATTATCATATTTGTTTCATTTTCTTTGGTTTCACACACTGTTTATCCGGCAAATGTGGTGAGTGCAATTTCCTGTGCTATGCTTGTGTAAATTGTTTGCTTGMACAATGCAGTTCAGAGATTAAGAAGATGCATTCAGATTTAATTACTAACATAAAATTAAAAATTCTGTATAGAATTACCACAAGATTGCCTCCRATACAGCACCTCTCTTTTCCATGGTGCTAGTATCCCTGTCTCTGACCTCCTGGCCTCTACTATTGGTCTATTGCAGCAGCCTGGACCCTGGTGATACAAGTCAATACTATACTCTGCGTCTTCAGATGGCTCTTAGCTCATCTGTTAATGCAGTAACATTATGTGCCACACTATTTTTAGGAATTTGAAGGAAGTACAGATAATAAACTTATTTTCTGCAGCTATGTTCAGATTAATTTCATTTATGCTCAGTAGTTACAGTGGATATACCGCATTGTGATATCCAGCACAGTAATTCTTAAACCAAAATTGTCTCATGAACATACACGGTCAGAATAAGGTTTATGGCAGTAATGCTTAAGATTAGAAACCTTCTGGTCTTTATTTTTTATAATCAAGTGATGAATTCAGGACCTACTAAAAAGGTGAAAAATTTTGAGTGCAGCAACATAAGGATCCTTCTTATCCATCTGTTTTCTACAATGTTAATAAAACTGTAAGACAACCACGTGTCCATTTGTATATAAGGGCGCTTATACGGAGACCAGGAATTTACTTTTAACCAGAATTCTAAAAAATTTCTTATATATTCCAGTGTACTTGATGCTGCCTTCCAGTCTCCACTCTTCGGTAAATGCCAGCATGTAATTTTTTTCTTCATATACCTCCCAGGACACGAACCCAGATGTCTGTATTTGTAAATGTAATGACATACTTAGTGTGGCTGCTGCAATGGAGTAGAATACAGGACCACTATCAACAAAAATGTAAAAGAGGTCAAGTTAAAATGCTTTATCTTGTGTTTGCCCTGGGCTGGGGGCACACACATGGACCCTGTGTTCAGCAGACACGGTAACTTTTCAGGCCACAGAAATTCATCTGTACATCTACATCTAACATTTTAGACAAGCCTAATAGTAACACACTTCAGTCCTTACAAGAGTCTATCTGGGCTGCTAAAATACTATAATCAGTAAAAAGCTAGCTCTTTAAGTAATGGTACCTCTCCATCTCGATTTCCCTTTCTTTACAAAGAGAACAATAGCATCCTCACTGAAATGCTGTAAGGCTTCCTTCATTAATGCGTGTATGGCACTCTGAAACTTATGAATAGAAGATTTTGAAGTTTAATGAGAAATAATAAAGATACCTTTTTCTTAAATCCTCTGTCCCATACTAAATGAAAATCTCTATCAACATCAACAAATTAGATATCTCTTACTTTTATAAAAGGAAAAGTTGATCTCTGTTGCTTGTTTGTTTCATCAACTAAATGTAAAGTTTTATCATAGTATTTCCATAGTAAGTGGTCTTTATCATGCAATAATAGTTTGATAAAACTCTTAAAAATGGAGCAAAACTTGGAGGGAGGATAACTACTTTCATATTATAAATTATATGTAAAATGGATGGTTTTCATAATGATACATAATGCACTGCTTTAAATGTCTACATTGTATTGTACAATGCTTTGTCTGTATGGAATTGCACCAGCTGTACCTGCTGCGCCTTTGTAGAGTCCTATTCAGCACTCCTTATTCACTCCCTCCTTTGGCAAAAACCCCTCTGAAGTGAGTGTGTGATATTCTACAGTAAGAAGTGCTGAATAGGACCCTTAAATGATAACTCCTTGGAGGAGGAAACTGCCACTTTTCTCACATACTTCTCTTACTGTATAATGTAATTTGGACTGAGGATGCTATGAAAATACTACTACTAATAGACTGAGCAACTACACCAGGCAAATCATGACARTTCTCAAGAAATACTGTCCATTTTTCAGTGTTGATACTTAGCAAAGAAGGTTTTGGTATACCATCACTGCTGTTATTTTTAGATACTGTGAGCACTGGCTTTTTTAATTTCGCATGCAAAGTCCAGAAAATTTTGTGAACTGTTATTACATATAAAAAAAAATCTTCAGAAAAGTATTATAAACTTCCAAGGTTTATTAATATTCGGCACATTTCCAGCCTATGGGCCATAACTATCCCTTAGACCTAAATCTTTTACTAGTAGATAAAGTACAACTATTTCTCTTTTGAGGTTAACCTAAGTGCTGTGTTAATCCATTTTTAGGCTTTTCAAACAGTGAAGCTGCACAGAATCTTTGTCTGTTCAAACATTCGAATTTTGTTGGGCTTCCACAGTTTTACTTGTTAGCTTTGATAAACTACCTGTGCCAACAGAAACCAGCCAATTTTGCATGTTAAAAAAGAATACTTTAAACAATTTGACTAAACGCCTTTACAGCTTTGGTTTTAATTAGATGTTTTGCTTCTTCAGCTTACTGGAAAGAGCTAGATAGCTTCTAACCACGTCAGTCTATAAAACAGCAGGTGTCAGCTTTAACTGCCTCTGAAAATTCTAAATGTATTCAATTAGCAAAATCCCTTGGAGAATGATACTTTTTATATTCATTTGTCTT
The DNA here is from genome assembly GCF_003343035.1 of Apteryx rowi. Classification (NCBI taxonomy): domain Eukaryota; kingdom Metazoa; phylum Chordata; class Aves; order Apterygiformes; family Apterygidae; genus Apteryx; species Apteryx rowi. The sequence continues at coordinate 2,167,196 of NW_020450849.1, forward strand.
ATGCAAGGTTTGCAACATGTTTTCTTTCTATACACTGTGCTCTTGTTGATTCTGTGATCCAATTATGTCTGAGATTCAGTTAGTGCACTCGTCTTAATATAATCCATCAGAAAAATGGATTGTGCCACAGGTGTCATTTGGGAAGGTAAGTTCCCTCTTTTCAGGAAACCAGAGCAATCTTGGCACCAGAACAATAAGTGGTTATTTGAGCAATGATAGGTGAGAAAATTGATAGCTTTGTGATCTGAGATGGCTGGCTCCTGATATTCTGATCTCAGTATACAAAACTGCATGTTTAGCTAAGGATGTTTATGGGCATTCCCAGACAGGAGTAAAAGAGCTTTGGAACTGGGTGGACATTGTGGAGCAGGATTGGCACATATATAAACTGTGCACACAGGTAAATACACGCACATGTGTACAAGCTCAATTAAAAGTAAGCATGCTTGTCCTTCAGCTACCAGCAGGCAGTTAGATGTTTCAATTTATGCTATCAGTTAGAAATATCTGTGTTTTATTCTGCTATTTGCATTAGTTTATTAGAAATCCTCTTCTGTGTCATACCATACCTCCATGCATTTTTTCTTATGGCAAAGATGAATCAGAATATGAAGGTATACTTTTACATAGGGGTTGTTTTTAACAAAACACCTGGAAAAGATAAAATCCTCTGGAGAAAAGTTTTAATGATATGATGGCTGACTCATTTTCCTTGAAAATAGGTTGCACGTCAGGATAAAAGTTATATAAGACATTGTCAGCTTCTATTTCGCCTATTTCCTAATTATTCTAAATTTGCTGATGTCAGACATGAAATCCAAATTATGCATTGCCTTCTTCTGACCAGGTCCCTTTGAAGAACCAGAGAGTCAATGTTTTTCTTGGACAAACAAGAAAGGTGCCTTCACTGTGTTATGGGAGCAGCCAAGCACTAGGGTATGGAGAACCATGAGTAAGCCAGGTGCTTGCTATATGTGGACCCATCATGTGTTCCTGTGGGCCAAGTTTTAAGATCTAAGAATGTAAGCCTTGCAGAAAAATTAACGGATTATATCTTTAATGTATAGTATACTTGGTTAACATGACGTTTTAAAGGATATTCCAGATTAGGTACAAAATAGATTGTGAGGACAGTGCCACTCCAGACAGCAGAATTCAAACCTAATATAGGGGAAAAAATCATCTGCGATGTACAATAGTGATGGATAGCCAGAATAAAAGAAGCCCAAGTTGGGCAGACCATGGTTACAGGAAATGATGTTTCAAACTCAGAGGAAGCTGATCACATCATCTGCTAGAATTGAAAGACATATTTCAACCTGTCAGAAGTGTTTTCCTCAAAAGCAGATCAGGAAGAGATGGAAAGTCTCTCAAAAAGAACATGCATGAACTACATGCATGAAAGGACAAAGAAAAAAAGTGGTGCTATGGAGAAGAAATTAAAAGAAAAAGAAAACAAATTGAAGAAGCTGGAAGAGTCTGCAAGAAAGCAGAAATATTTTTAAGCTGCTGCTGACTGAAAAAGAATTACTTGAAAAAGACCTCAAGAAGGCACAGAGAAAAAAATACCTGATGGATTTACAAAAGAGAAGAATAAAGGAAAATGTTAAAACATATAGAGACTCCGACTGTAAGTGATGATCTAGTGCCAAATACATAAAGAAAAAAATAAAATAGCTGTTGAAAGAATTCTAGATGTGTGCTGGCATTACTACAGAGAAAAAGCAGAGCTGGGAAGACAAATCGATCTTTCTTCCATTTCTGGGTCATAAGGAGATACCTGAAAAGGCAACAAGCAAGTTCTTCAGGGAAAAAAAAAGTTTTCAGAAACTACCAAAATCTAGGAAGGCTCTTACTGTATGACAGTGGCAAAGAAATATTGCTTCTCAGGATGCTGAGAGGGAACCTTTGTATTCAAATAAGGGAAATGGTATTATTCTTATAGATTCTCAACTGTCTCTCTCTGCTCACTATAGATCAACTCCCTGTTACAGATTTAAAGGACACAATGTACATGCTGCCAGACCTACCACATCCATTTCTTCTAACTGGAAAATTTTCAAAATGATTACCTTTAACAAGCCTAGATGAGTCAATAGCTTTACCACCTGCCCAGAGGTGATGTATTTTTGGTAATAAGGATTCATATGAATGTTCAAATTCCAAGTTGGTAGACTCAATGAAGTTGACTTTGCTTTACATGGATATCTCCTTATGTTATTAAAGTATTGACAAAAACCTGGATGTAACAGAGAAATAGAGTCAATACAAAGAGTTAAGGTTGTGGTGGGTGAATAACATTTCTATTAGAGTTACAAAGTAATTTAACAGTCACATTTAAATCTGAATTATGTTATTTACACTCATGGTCTTCATGCTCTTGAATCACTTTTCTCTTTCACTTTTTTGAATTTTAGAATCCTAGGAAATTTTCCCTGGTATTGGTTTCATTTGAAAATTGCTTTCAGACTTATGGAGGCTATGTGTGGCAATTGATACAGTCATAAATCTCTCAAAAAATTGTTCAGTGAGGGCTTTGACTGTCTTCCACGAYGGTTTATATGTTTAAATCCCTTACTTACCTGACTGAAGTTAGAGCCACATTAGCCTAGGATGACARTCTAGGAGACTGTACTGGTTATTGGGATGTAGGTTTCTGCAGATTTTTGGGAATCTAGAGCATGATACTTAGTAGATTATTGACAAAAGATCATAATGGAAAGGAAGCAGACATGCTAAATTTATGAAAAGAGTAAAGCATCCCAATGTAATGTGCATAAAATTTGTTCTCTTTCATATATTTTTTCCTTAGACAGACAATTTACTTTTAAATTCTGAGTCATAACCAGTTTTCAAAATAACTATATTTTGCTTGCTACCTGAATTGCCTTCTAATGTTCAATACCTTTGACGACTTTCTGTTATTTGTTTGCTTTTTGTATTTTTGCAGAGGGAGTGGCAAGAAACATGAAATGAAGAAGGAAAGCATTATAAGAGAATTGAGTAAATATCCTGTCTTAATCACAGAGAGAAGTCAAACTATTTATCTGCCATACACAAGCAAGCTGTTCATATAATGTTAATACCACGAGCCAAATTAGAAAGGAAAGTCCCCAATTACGCATAAATAGGAAATGTGTATTTGTATTTGTGTGTGTTCTCAACTATATATAAGCTGTTACAGTCTCTCTACAGTTTTTACTCCTGGCCTATCTATACATGCATACTCTCTTTATGCCTCAACTGTATTTGTAGTCATTAGTTGTGAAGAGTTTAGTGATTTTGGAGTGTGTACAAGTGTCCATAAAGTACACCACATTGTTCTGCAGTGCTACAATCAAGTTTAACCTACAAGCAATGTGAATAAGTTCTCATTTCAGCATTTTAAACTTACCGGGATAATTGAACAAAATGAGTCTGTACCAGGAAAATTTCAAAGTACCTCAAATGGAATTTGTATTTCACAGTACAAAACATTGTACAAAACATTATCAAGTATAACACAGTTGTGACTGCTGAAAGCTGTTTTTTTCCTATGAGTACTTTGAAAACCCTCTGCAGAGAAACAATGAAGATTTCTAGCAGAATCTCAAAATGCCTCTCTTCTCTTCCTCCAGAGACTTGACTGTTCAATACACTAACCATTGTACTTGTACTTTTCCGTGTTATCTCACTTGTGCTGGGTGCTAGTTATTGGCCTAGGGAATAAAAATCTGATCATATTCAAGCAGCTAGTCATCAGACATGGCCCTGAATGACGCAAAGAGTTATCCAAAGTTTAAATGCTTACACTGTATTTACGTTTTGGTCTTTATGCTGAAGTTTCTGAAGTTATTGCCTGCCATGCTTGTATGAAAAAGAGACACAGGGGGGACACAGCTGGCTCAGTTATAAGTGAGTTGATCCTGGTTGGGTGGTCTCTGGTTTATTGGCCTAGAAGGAGCATGTGTGTGGTTGGAAGGGAAGGGGAAAGCAGCCAGTGTGACTGTTCTGCTTGGACTTGATTCTTCCAGCACAAAGATTTTATATTGTATCTTTTCTCTCTTGGGAAGGAATTATTAATTATGATTATTATTATAGTCTTGTAGTAACATAGGAATACGAGAGGATTTTTCTTTGAGGTAGGTTAACTTCTCTCTTCATTTCTTTTCTTAAATTATAGCTCTCCAGTAGGTCATAGTACTAATTAGCTGAACTGGAAGTTACATACAAAAAATGTCTAGACATTATGATGTGAATATACCATTTAATGAGGACTATGAAACCAAAAATGATAGTTTTTTCCCTATAATTAAAAGAAAATTTGAAAGTATTTTTATTCAGTCACAATTCTTACTTTTGAAACATCTTAGAACATTCTGAACTACTGAATATACTTGAAACTTTTGGTTATCATGCTCAAAAATCATCCATAACTCAAACTATTGTTTTTCAATAGTCAGCTCTGCAATTTGGGTCCTAATATTTTCTGTAGACTGTTGCATTTGGTACTAGAATGAAAGTAGTTTATGTCTACAGATACAGATATGCATGTAAAGTGGCTAAAAGTCCATTAAAAAAATGCAACCTTCCCCAAACAAACAGTAAGAAGAAACATGGCATTTTGCCCTGCACTGCATAGTGCTCACTTATCTTAAGCTTGTGGCTACAGAATGTGTGAAAGATATTGTCAGAGCTTTCTGCGTATTTTTATTACTCATAAGAAATGCATGGGGCTGTATGAAATTACAAAATAGTCCAGTGAAAGAGAAATGGAGGTCAACGTGAACTCTTTATGTATAGATCCTAATGCACTTCATATTTGTCTTTGCCATAAGCCTTTGCTAGTTGAAGTGTATTAGGTTCATACATGAAATATTATGACCTTTGTTTCTGTTCCTGATTTTGTATAGCCATGATCTTGTGTGCATGTTTATATATGAATCTTTTTGYTGTGTTTGTTATAGGTATCTCTGCAAGTTATTAACAACCTTCCTGCTCACAAGTGATAGGATCCATAGTGAATAATGAAAGGCCATGTATAATGAAAGGCCGTGAATTAGAAATAAAACTAATATTATTTCCAGAACTAGATCCTTATGTATTAATCTAAGTTATCTGTACAAATAGAAATAGTCCATTAGTGTCACAGAGAAGCAAATAATAAATAAATAATAACCAAATAGTCAAATTATTAGACAATCARATAATCCTGAGAAGTATATACCTCCCTTTTCTAGGAATATTTATTGGAGCAGTTTGGCTTTGTTTTAAGGACAGGAGTGACCAAAAGCGTCATTTTTCATCATGACCTTTTTAGCTTACTCTTTTATTTTCAAACACTGAATGAAGTGCTTGATCGCTTTGATTCAGCTTCCTGGTAAGAATTTCTTAAGATTTACCTTTCTTTTAAGAAAGTAGTGGTAGGTGCCCATTTCTCAGTGCCACAGTCTTACAGGGTGCAATGTAATCCTGTGGCGACCGGACTGGAGGGGAGGCGCGCGCAGGGGTGCCCGTGGTCCCCTGCCCCACCTGGAAAGCGCCGAGCAGTCGCTTTGCCGAGCAGTCGTGGTGCTCCTCGGGGTACACGGGCAGGAGGCTCCCGTGCCCCTCTCTGCTCCCTCTCCTGAGCTGCTCCTCGAAGCAGATGTTTGGGCCCCCTGAAGCCCCATGCAGCTGAGGGGAGTGGGAGCTGCTGGCCATCTCTGTTATAAAGATTACAGAATGCTTTGGTACGTTGAATATTTCTTTTGAAATGCTTTAAAATATCTGAAACTTGAAGAAACTGCATGTTTTACTTCAAGTACCTTTGTACCTCAGCGCCCTTGCCCTTGCTTCCTTTCAGCTTTAYTTGTATTTAACTCCTCAGTGTTTCATAAAGTGATAGACAATTATTTCAACATGTTTTCTYCCCGGGGATAGAATAGTGTCTGGGGAGCAGGCTAAGATGAGGGGATTCAGTTTTTACTTTGAGGAGTTACAGTCACATATCAAGGAGTTACAATCACATACTGTGGTTAAAAAGAGCTTCCAAAAATAATCTGAGGGAGTTTAATTTCTTTAACTAACGTATGCATTTGTACATAACCACCAACATGCCTACTTCTTTCCAGACTGCAAATGGAAATAAATCACTGCTGTTGTCCTCTAAAGTGCATGCAGGTTACAGGCCAAATATAGGGAGTCTCAGGCCCTGATCTCCCATACTGCACAATTCGAATATCTTCCACCAACGTCAGTTGCTTTAAAAAAACAAACAAACAAACAAAAAAAACCTTTTCTTCGGTTTAAGTGAAGGAGAAGGGCCCAAGCTGTTAAATTATGTGATTTAAATATGTATATACTCTTGGAGAGTCTTCCATGCACCTTTTTAGATTAAAGAGAACATTTTAAAGAGAGTTTCTGCTCATTTGGCCTTTGAATCATAAGAAATAGTGTAGTTTTAATGGCATTTGTGAGGCATGCTAAAAATAAAAATACGTGGCTCCAGYCTTAGAAAGTAAATTTCAGTAAGTCTGAATTTGGGAACCGGAATTCTTTATTTATTTTTTTAAATCCTCTGTTTGGGACTACTGCAGGGGGAAATTGCCGTTAATGTCTCCGTCAAATACACATATGCAATCAAACCTGTGAAGTTTCTCTGAGTTCAGGCTGGTTATCTCACAAATCTGTGCAAAGCTCTGGTGAATAATTTATACCAGGCTTGAGGTGACAAGTTAAACACGCCCATTTTGTCTAAAATGCTATGAAGGCATCAAGATGGAGCCAAGCTGCAGGGTGAGTAGAGCTCGGCTGATGGGAATCTGAGCATGTCGAGAAGGGGGATACTGCTGTAAAGAAAATGAAATGTAATGAGATACTTTTTCATGCATAATTCATGGGTGAAAACATGACTGCATAAAAAGCCATGGATTTTAACAAGGCAGGGCTGCAATCATACACATTATCTTCCCAGAGGAACTTTATATAATATTGGTCAAAAAGAGAGGATTCTGAATACCAGTACAAAATAAAGCTGACATGTTTTCAAATGCAGGAGAATTTACTTTAATGTACAATGGCTGTAAAGGAAACAATTTATATTTATACCTCAAAATGCTTCCTAGGAAAAATTTACTTTAAAACATTTGCTTGTATTTCCTAGCTTAAAGAAGAAGGTAAGACGAGGAGGGAGAAAAATACTTCATATGGATAAAAAAATCTAAAATGCATAGGCAGTATTTTGTTGAGTGTGTTGTTAGGATTGTGCTTTGAAATCTTTTGCAAGCATTTTCACTTTTTAGAAGCAAAACTTTTGATAGGAATGACTGCTGTGAACAGGCTTTAAAAAAGATAAAATGTTAGCTATTGTCACCATAAAATTTAATTTGGTTGCATTTGCAAAAGCAAATACTGTAATTCAGCTTTCAAGAACAGTTTAGTGGCTAGCACATGACTGTTTGAAATGGTGTTTAACACTTGGGGTATTTAGTTGAAGGGATTAAAAATGGAATGTTGATTAAGGCTTGGGATGTCTTAAATTTATCACCACAAAATCCTAATGACAGCCTTAGCTGGCAGGAATAGGGATGCTTCCTTTAGCTGTTCACTTAGCGGGAGCAGATCACATATAGAAAAGGCACCAGAACAAGTCATAGGGAGTTTCAGAATCACACAAGCTGRAGGAATCTGTGAAGTTATTTGTTTAGTTTACACGGCACAATCTCAATATCTGTAAGGAAAGTAAAATAGCCATTTTGCATCCAGTTACAGTTTTATAGCCCTGCCGGTTGGGTGAAGAATGCATTAAGGGTTCAAAATGATTGATATTTCAAAGTGTTCTCTTTTCGTGGGATTTTTTTTTTTTCCTCAGTTGTATGGTAGAAGAAACAGAGAAACATTACAAAGAGGAGCGGTTTGAGTTGGTGTAGTCACTAAACAATCTGCGCCATTTAAATCAAATTATGTTATTAACCCCTATTCACAGGGACTCCAAATTCCTTCAGGTTTGACAGCATAAAAATAAATATGGTATATTTTTAGGTAGGCAATAATTTAATATCTGATTATAGAATTTTATCAGTTCACAGCTTTCGTAGTAATTGAGGCTAAAAGAAACACAAAGCCTGCCTTTGCGCTCTCAGACTAGAAGTATAATAGTGTTTTCATCTGTGATCTCTAACTGTGGCCCTTTACAAAGGCTTTCCTTCTTAAGTTGTCTATTGTCTGCACTTTTAATTTTTATTAATGTTGTCTCAGTGGAAAACACTGCTCCTATGCAGCCTTTGCAGACATTGCTTAGCCTTTAAATAGCATGACAATGATTTGTCTCACAGTCTGCTTTAGTGAAATCTGATTATCTCTTGGTTTAATCCAGGACTGACTTGTCATACTTGCTCATCCCCCATGCAGAAGACTTTAGAATTGAGCTCATCCTGGTCTTTGAATAGCTATTTTTTTGTAATAGTTTCCCTGCTTCTAATAAGTCTAGGCTGTCAAGGGAGACAAGGAAGGGAGGAAGAGGAGGCTCTGAGAATCCTTCAGTGCAAGTTGAGACTATCTCCCAGCTCCTGCTGTAGCATATAAAAAGGAATAATTTCCATGTGCTCCCCTCTACTTCTTAGAGGATGTACCATCATTCACACACTCCCGCTGGCTTCGGAATCTGCTGATTGTTTAGCCTCGCTGAAAGATCCCTTTCCAAGCATGGAAAGGATTTGTTTGCTTATTTACCTGTGCTCCAAGGGAAGTTCTCCTGTCATTGCTTGCTGAATTCTTTAACATATGTGGAAATGTGAAGCATCTGAAATGGGACTCAAATGATAACATTATTAAAATGCCCCTCCAGGGATCACGTGATGCAGGCTCTGCAGTTAGGAGGATACAGCTAAGCTGAACTCACACAATTGGGGTTTGTTTTCTATTTATTTTTTTTCTTAACTTTGAAGAGAGTCCCTTGATGGTTATGTGATAGGATTCTATGATGTGTGCAGGGTCATGGACTTGGTGGTGCAGTAGATCAGTTCACTCTGCTTTCAGCCTTAGTGACTTAAGCATAAGTCTGTACCTTGAGCTACAGGAAAATATTGCTTTTTGATCCTCCAGGACATAGAGATAAATCTTAAGAGCACCCCAAATTCTGACCAGCAATCTTCAGAACAAACAATCCAACAAAACTCCTAGAGTAAAACAGCAAGACAAATATGGACCGCAGATGTGTATGGACCACAATACTGTATCAAGGCTATGAGAAAAAGTTCATCGAATACCTTTCAGTAAGCACATCATTTTATACCAGAGTCATTAACAAATGACTTCTGAAGCAGTTTAAATAATCAACTGAGCTGGACAAGGTGCAGAAAAAGCTGTGACCCTGGAGACAAAAGCCTTCAGTGCTAATACTATTTCTAAAACTGAGTGCTCTGTGGATTTTGGTAAAGTACTTAATATCTTCAGTTCTATCTCTAAAATAATAGTGACAGTAATGGCGGTAATGGTGACAAAATTTTCAAGGAGACTGAATATTAATTTGTTATTAATATATTTTAATGTGCTATAAACATTAAGGTGTATCTGGGCCTTGTCGTTTGCCCTTGCTCTGAATTCATACTCAGAATTGTATCTTGTGAAAAAAAGGCCKGCCAGGTTTAGTTATTGGCATTATACCATCAAAGTAGAGAAATAAAAAAAAAAGAAATTGTACATTCAGCAGCAACATGGTAGGCCTGTCAGAAGGCTAGAGACAGACGAAGAAAGAACGATTTATTTTAATCCAAATCATCACCAAGGTTACTAAGAATATTCACATCATAGCATATACTCTTCTGCTTTTTAAGATGTGAAAAAGAGACTTTTATAGTGGTGTTTTAATTTAGATAGTAATTTTCTATCTTTGGCAGGAAAATAATAGAACAGAAGGAAAAGGCTTCTATCAATGCATTTTCCTGTAAAGTGGCACTAATGAAATTAAGTGATAAAGATACATCTCCTCATAAACCATGTTATATTTACCCATGCCTAGAGTGTTGTAAGTATAAGATCATAGGTGAAGTGCTATCAATGCTAAGGATGAAAAGGAAACAGGAACAAAAGTGTAAGTGAGAAATTTCATACTTTATGTGCTAGACAGAGTTCAAAGCAACTGATATGCCAGAATGGTCAGTCCTTCTATTCTCTCTCTCTGGATTGCAAAAATTCAACTTGGAAACTGCCTCATTACCATGCACAATGCTCACAGTCATGCAGGAGCCTTTCTTCCTTCTTATTCTTTCTCCGGTCTCCAAAGCCCTCTTTCAGAAATGTCCGCTTTTTGTTTTGTTTTGTTTTGTTTTGTTTTAAGATCATGGCAATGTATTTTTGGAAAGGTAATGAACATACCTTCTTATCATACCTCATTCTAAACTTGTACACTATAAGACTTCTCTTCTGAAGCAGAGTGCGCCAAATACCTTCATCTTCAGTATTTTGACTGGTTTACATTCTATTTGTTTTTTGAACATGGTGGCAGAAGCAAAAATAATCACTATATAATTATTCAGTATCTTTGGTACAGAAATATTTGAATGTGTGATGTTAGTGAGGGCTGTCATTTTAGCTGTTTAATCAGCAGGTGGGATGCTGCTGCATCTCAGGTGACACAGGTGTAATGATCCTACGTCAGCCATGGTAGGAGGAGCTGAATGTCCTTTCATAGTTGTTTCCAGCCCTTCTTGCTAAGATTCTGTGTAATTTTAGCATCTGAATTACAGCTGAGCTACCCTTAAACTAACTCATGTACTTGTAAATGTTGCTCGAATGTTGAGGTTCATTGTGTGCTGGCCACTCGAGTACTTATGCAAGATAACGGAATAATTTTGCTGAGCCCAGTGCTGTAATTATAATGCTAATATTATCTGTAGTATCAGATATAAAGTTAGATTAGACAGATCTATTCAATCTGCAACTATGTTCATGGTTTACAGTATATACATGATTCAGAATGGTTAGAATGATGTTTTACAAATGATCCACTGTGGGATCCACACATTTTGATTTAGCAGCAATTCCCAGAGGAAGTCACTCACGCTGCTTGACATAACAGTACAAACCCCCTATGTTATCGACAGATAACGGTGAGAGGAACATGCTCTTAAAAAACCTTTAAAAAAGACCTTAAAAAAGCAAAKCAGTCTAACTGCAGTACTCTCCATTCTCCACTGGCCTTTAAGAGAATATAGGTGCCTCTAGGAGAGATCTGACATCTTTTTCTTTGAAAAAAAAGTAATCAGTATGTAGTTAATAGTAAATGTTAGATCCACTCAGGATTCATTCTGCCTACAATCTTTTGGGAATAGGTACTAACCTGTCTACTTATAAGGTATGTCTACATTACCAACTGGTATAGCAAAGAGTGAAGGATTAGGGTTTGGTCTGCTGTGATTTATTATGGTTCCAGGTCTATATATCGTATCTTCACCAGCAATGAAGTCCACACTGGTTGCTGTTCCTGGGGACAACCTCATCTTTTTCTTTATCAGATTTGCTCATGGTATATTCAAGAAATTGTGCATCTTTGAGACACATGACTAAAAAATATATCTTTTTTCCAAAATTTTGCTCCAAGTCATCCATATGTGGATCGTATGAGGAAGTGTTGACTTCACAACAAGACAAATGACTTACAGGGTTCATGTCTCCTTGAGTGCATTTAAATGAACTGAAAAATACCAGACTACAGTAGGTAACCATAAAGTTGCATATGAGTAGGCCAGGTGATTTCATCTTCACTATGTCTCTTGAATGTGAGGATACTATTGCACAAGCCTCTTCAGGCATATTGGACGCATAATTATCCACAGTATAGGCATATACATTGGCTAGATCCTCTCTATGAGACAGATCTGTGAACTGGGATCCTTTATGTTTGGAACTCATTTCATGTATTGGATTGGGTTTTCAAATTTTAACACTGAATTGAGTGTTACAGCTGCGAGTTAAAGTTGAGTAGGGTTTTGCCATCTGATGACTATGTTGAAAAACATACATGTAAATAAATTAAACYAGAATATAGCATCCTGCACCTGTGCCAGGCATGCCACTTCTAACCAAGATATAACTCACTCTGGAATTCAACCTTTTCTTGCCACTTGTAGAAAGCTATAACATTTTATAGCATAAGAATACCTTGTGAACACGAGCACGAACACATACCACCATTTCTTCTATGTATAGTGTGTCCTTTAGCATATACAATGTGACCTTGATCAAACATGGTTCTAATCATTACACTGATCTTTACAAAAAATACAAACATGTCCTATTTCACACTTTAATGTATCCATCTGGGGCCTGGTTGTGCCCTCAAGCTACCAGTAGAATTCCAGGTGATGTCTCTGACAAGTTTTCATGCATATCAAGGGCACAGCATATTCTTAAGATTTAGGAAAAGGATCTAGTTTACTGACTGAATGTCTTGCAATATCAAATAATTGGTTTAGACAAAAGATAGCTTATAATTTTGGGTAAGGCATAACAATCATCAAAGTGAAAGGCAAAGCACAGATAAAGAGGATTATTAAATTAGATCTGGACTCTAAGTTTGAAATAAAAAAAAAAAAATTTCTGATCAATACCTGATATGACATAGCATTATGGTGTGGTGGCCAAGTTGTAAGCTCAGAAAAGGTCTTAGATATGGGCTTCATAGGCTGTCTTCTTGTTATATCTATGCCCTATACATAGTGACAGTAATCAGTACAGAATTATATGTAGTAAAATAGTTCATGTGGATCAACATAATTTTAAAAAAACAGGTCTCATCAAATTGATTTGATTTTTTTTCTAACACAACAAATTGATTTGAAGAAGCAAACTACATTCGTATAAATTTCTAAAAGGTATTCAAGAGCATTCCACATTACAGAAAAATAAGTAGAATATAGTATTAATGCTGTCTATATTGASTAGACAAAAACTGGGATCCGATGGATTTCAAAAAAAGAAAAATTGAAACAGCAAAGGTTAAATAATTGCTTTCAAGCTTTCAGTGCACATAGGTGCACTTCCGCACCGTTTTATGCAATACGGTTACCAAAAGGGGAATATAAAATTAGTAATGACAAGATATGCAGATGACTCAGAAATTATCAAAGTGAAAGCTAATGACAGTGTCAAATTCATGAGAAGTTCTTGCTTTGTAAGGTGAGGCCCTTTGAGCAATCTATTTAAACAAAAACACATTCAGCAACAAGGCATGCAGGTCACAATCACAAGGGGACAGGGTAGTATTCTGGAAGGCATTGGCTATGAGACTTGCCTAACCTTCTAGCTGGATAAAATGGTGAAAGAGAGCCTTGAATACATAAACCAAAGAATATGAAGGAGAATAATGGCATAGCATTACATCAGCACATGGAATTAGCAAAACCATTGCTAGATTATTGGTCTATGATAATTTCAGAAAAGTTCAGTAAAGAGCTATTAGAATGATTCGAGTTGAACAAAGAACTTAGTCTATTTAGTTTCCCAGGAGAAGGTCAAGACCAGGCTTGATCACAGTGTCCTAGGAAAAAAGATTTTTTTATAATAGCAAATTTAATTTAGAAGAAAAACGCTTTTATGCTCTCAGTAGCAGGAGGCTGAAGTTAGGCAAATTCAGCTGAGAAGTAAAGTGCACTTTTTTAGCAGGGAGAGTAATGAAGCATTAGAACAATTTACTTATGAAAGTAATGGATTTTCTATCACTTGAAATCTCTAAATTAAGACTACGTGTCTTTTTAAAAGATATACTATAGCTCAAACTGAAGCTATGGTTTTGATTTGGAAACTACAGGGTGATGTCCTTTACCCTGTGTTATAGAGGGAGGTCAGGCTAGATGATAGTAATGGCCTCCTCTGGCCTTGAAAACTATGAATCTAAGTTGTGACTTAGCTTAATGAACAATACAGCAGAAAACACAATCTGCAACTTTTCACATCACCCTCTTCAAGTCTTCACTGACTTAAATCACAGATCACCCAAATGATCTGAAATGTTACAACTTTTTAAAATCTAACACAGACTTTCTTACTATATTGCAAACACAGGAGCTTAGTGATTTAAGGGAACTACTGTCATGCTGTAACTTGGCAGAAATAATGCAGAGCAGCTCAAAGGCTGTCATTTTGTAGATTTTTACCAAATCTATTTAACAATTAAAAGGATCGATCTCTCTCTCTCTCATAAACCTCAAAGTCAGGCAAACAATGATTAAAATTCCTGTATTGCATCAGGTTTTGATTTCTCTCGTATTAATGACATAAATTCGGGACACTCCCAAGCAAGCTGTTTTTTTCATAGGCCTCTCTGTTAATTTGTTTTAGATAGTTTGTTGATTGTTTTACAAGTTGTGCTACTGTGCATTTCACTGACATGCATACTTGAACAAGCATCTTTTCAGGGGGGTTTCTTAGCAGCATACCTATGCTATATTTGTGGCAAGAAGCCTTTCTTCCCTATGCTGTAGTAATGGCCAAAACACAAATGGGAAGCACTGAGGAAAATTTCAGTGATGCTGCATGAAAACCATTAGCTGATAGGTTCCATTGCTTGCTTGTTTCTTCCTCCTATTTGCAGCATACTTTTATAATAATTTATTTCTTTTGTATTAATTGTATAATTTAAACTGCTACTCTGTAATACTTCTAGACCTTATTTGTATGAATACAGATCTTCAGTTAAAACAAGGTAATTAAGATCCTTATCTTGTGTGTGCTTGAGTGATAACTGTGCATATTTAGTATAAGCACCTCTCTCCTTAGAGGTTCAGTGAGAAATGAATTGGGTAGGATCCTTTTGTTAAGTTTTAGTGATCATTGTGATCATGGCCTGTGGTCAGATGCACAGAAATATTGCTATCTCCTTTCAAAAGAATCACATGTTCAGATACAGGCATATTCATTTGTTCCAGATATGAAAYCATTATAAGATTTCACTAAAAATTCAGCTATGATGTCACAAGCCTGTGGGGAAATAAACTCCCTTACATGCTCTTTTCATAGCTTCTCTAGTCTTTGCCATTTGACCGATCTATTGGTATCTACAAATGGAAGGATTACATCCTCAAGCAAAAGAGATTTTTTTTTCTTAATCATTTCTTGGGCTTAAGGTCTACTGTACTAACCACACAGGGAAATTAGAATAAGCTATTAGAAAATGAAGGCTTTAATTCATACATAAAGACCGAACACATCATTTYCAGGGTATTCTTGCATATTTCATTTTAATCTGCAGAGTGCACTTTTTTTCTCCTTTGAACAGTATTGGATACCAGATGAGATTCATTATACCTCTTCTCCCCTGGGTGTATGCGATCCTTTCTCTATGACCCAGATAACAAAATATCCAAATCCAAAACATGGGGTGATACCTAGACAATCAGAAGGGACATAGACATTTTTGACTTACTCAGTATCTATGTGTTCATTGAGCACAATAGAAATAAGGAAAAATATTTCTTTGAACAGAAAGAGGATATATATTATGGAGTTTTAAAGAGATATTTTTACATAGCCATTTAATTAAAGAAATATCTTTATTCTAAAAAGAAATAAGTATATTCATTTAGTTCTCTTGAAAAGTGTTGGAGTGATTGCCCTAGAGAAAGGAAGAAAAAAAATTCACTGCTCAGGATTAGTTGGCCTCAGCAATCATCTTCTCACACTTTACCAGTGTTATAGAAAAGACATATTCTGGAAAGACCATAAGCTCAATTTAACAGTATGGGTTTTAAGAACCCAAGTAGTTCTCAAAGAGTTTTGTTTAACAGTCTATTGAACAGTAGATCTAGAAACAAGAACACAGAGGGCTTTTTATTATTAATTAATGTATTATCTGATTTTTTTTAGGAAAGATTTTTTTTTCTGCTGGAAGACAAATTCAGATCATTCAAAACATAAATGGAAGGAATTCTTATTCACTACTCAGCTAGGGACCAGTCAACATTCTTATACCAAAAAAAAAAAAAAAAGAATTCCCAGTTTATAAGATGAGGGTGGAAAATAAGAAAGGGAAGAGACAGAAAGTAAGAGTAAGAAGCACAAATACATCAGAAGACCGTCAAATCAAGTTAAAACTGAGACATCCTTAAAAGCAGAGTTGTCCCCATCACGTCCACCCTGCCCCCTGGAAAAAAATTGGCAATCACAAGGAAAGTTTAACATTAGGCCAAGTATTGACAGTATACATGTGGAGACTATTGCTGTTTATTTTATCACTTAGTAATACACCAAGAAACTAGAAAGGGTGGTAGAAACTTGTTTTTATAGTAATATGATTTTCTTCTAATGATCTGTGAAGTATTTTTAGAGGTATCTAAGAGTTGCCAGCTTCTTAAAAATAACTATTTCACAAATGTGCAGAAGAGTTCAGATCACTATTTCACTAGAGAGTTAATGCTGCATATTGTTAAATAATATTTTATTGCAGTGCAAGCAAAAATAAAATAAAGAAGACTCAGTTTGTAGGAATCTGTGGCACTGAAGTAGCATTAAATAGTAATAATTACTAATAGACAGAACTGATGAAATGGAGGATCATCTGAAGCAAACACAAGCAAAACTGTTCCTAATGCTTGAAGAATCATTGGTTCTTTTACTTCTGTTGCTTATACTTTACTTCTTGGTGCCATACAGGTGTAGAAGCAAAATAATAAATCAAAGCATGGCATTATTTTATAATTTTGGAAACAAAACTTTCTATATAGAAAGTGTTTAACAACACTTTTCTCTTTATCTTAGAACAGCAAACTCTGTAAAATGAAAGAATTAATCATGATAAACCTCTGAGCTGTTTGTTTTATTGACATTGTAAAGGGAGAAGGAGAAGAGAATAATACATATATTACTGCATCCCCAGACTCAATGTTACAGTAGAAGTCTGACATGGAACTGAAAAAAACCCAAACCTCTTTCACTGAACCATCACTCCTGTGGTTTAAAAACTTCTTCAATTTACCTGGACACACATGAAAAGCTGGCGTTCAGACTTTCAAAGATCTGTCATGCAGTACATAGAGGTACATAGTCTTTATATGATTTAAATCAGACTCTAAAATTTCAGCTGAACCTAAGAACATTCTTCAGCTCACCCATCACATGGTTTTATATGGCTTCCTCACCATCTTTGCAGAGTTTTGTTTGACTACTTTGATAGGTTTTAGGYAGGCAAGAGATAACAGCAGGAGCCACCAGGTGTTTCTACAATTGCATATGGTAGTGGCAGTTTGTTCTTGGCAAAACCTGACTTACTGCAGCAGCTATGAAGCAATGCCAGGCATTCTGCTCACGCTATGTATATCAAACAGTCCAGCACTTCGCTGTCTATTACCTTCTTTTTCAGTCTTACTTTTAGTGCCAATTACAGAGCATGCTGAAGCATCTCATTGCTATTTCATCGGAGCATTTACTAGAAAGGGTTTCTAAATGGCTTATACTCCAAGTACCAGACCAGCTTAGTGAAAGGTTGAGGAGAGTATTTAGATCTTGACTTATAAGGGTTTAATTGTATTTGGCTCACTGCTCTCTTGAGTAAAAAGTGTTTCAGGTTTTCTTGCCACCTTTATTAGGAAATATCTGAGCAGCTTCAACAGACAATGTCACTACTAGTGCTGACATGTCTTTGGTGTCTATATCTGAAATGCAGTATTTATTTTTGTTGAGGTTTTGGACTACTTCATTTTTTTTTAGTTAACTCTCTACTATTTGTTTATGGTAAGGAATACAAAGTCCAATGTCTTCCATAACATCATGCACTTGGTGTAGAATACGGTGGTGTCTGTGATGAACTTTTTTGTTCCTTGGTAATTAATTCCACAGCCACTTATTCCTGTGACAGATCTCTTTTCTTCACAGATATTTTTATTCTGTCAACTATCAGCCATGGGCCTTTACCCTGAGCTTTGAAGAGTGTTCAATAGGACAATGTCAAGGTAACAGCATACCTCAACAAGAGGAGTGAGACCTTACCCTTGTCTCAGCAATCTGGGATATCAGTGTAGAGAGCAGAGATCAGATTCTGAGGTTTTGGCAAGATTTTCTGCAACGTTTTATACTGGTTAAAGCTGCTAAGGGCATGTGGCTCCATGCCAAGGAATATTGAATTGCTATAGGCCAAATGAAGGCCTCAGATCATGTTATCCTCCCTTAGAACGGCATAGAACCTCTAAGGCCTTCTATCAGAAAGAGCAGAAATGCTGAATAATAGATGCTGCTATTGAGATTTAAATATTAATGTATCTATACGTACATATTCTCAGACTGTTTTGTGTAAGAACATTGCCTTTTATTAACTCACTGAGCTTTTGGAGTGGAAGTGAGTACTCTTACTGTGAAGCAATGTGTTTGTGAAGCTCTGTTACCRTTTGTCTTTTTTATGTAAATAGTTTTATCCACCCGTAACCAGGTTTTATTCCATCTGTCATTAGGAATCCATTTTTTCCCTTAGAATTAAGAAAAAAAATGATGCTGAAATGCTTTTGTCTGAGACAAATGTATCTAAGAAGTTTAGCTTGTTAGATGATCTGATGTTTAACTTGTTAGATGCTCTGATTTTCCTGAAATTAATTTTGTTTACAACAAAACAGAGTTCTTGATCTTGGTATTTATGCTCAAGATAGCTGCAGAGCCTGGAATCTCAAATTMTCCACAAAACTAAATGTTGTAAAGTGCTTTGACTAACATGATTGTTAGATGTTCCCTGACTAGCTAATGACTATATACTTGTATTGATATTATGGGATGGTCCCTTCGGGGAAAGCCTCATGTTGTTTCCTGTCAGTGAGAGTCAGTTTGCCTCCCGAAGTGAAGTGCTACAGGCAATTCAGAGTGTTCAAGAATAAAGTCTGATTAGTTGACGCTGAGGTGTACATGGCAAATAGAACACTAAGTGTGAGTTAATAATCCAGATGGTTGCCTAAAAAGAAGCATTAAGATACCACAAAGTAGTTTTTCCTAAATAAAAGTTAAGTGGGTGAATGGCTGTCAGCTTGCCATGTGGGGTCTTAAAATACACATAGATGAAATTCTCTTTGCCTTCTAGTTGCAGAGGTCTACCTATAAGAAAAGAGAGGAAAATACGGAAGAGATTTACTGTTTTACTCTAGTCTAAAGTTTTGCAGAAACCAAATTTCTCCTCCAGTATTTATTTTGTTCCTTGCATTAGCAGACAAAAGCCATTTATTTTTCTGATTCAAAAATATCCATTTAGGAAAAAGGTTTTAACAAGCTCTTTGAGATGCAGCATGAGAAAGCRGTGAGGTTGCTAAAGCTCAGGGCCTTGGTAGACAGCAGCAGACAAAAAAATCAATCTGAAACGTCCTTATATGACAGGTTTCATTGACTGATCTCTGGCCAAACTTGTATATACGCCCAGAGCCTAAACCATATATTTAGTCTTGACACTGTGTAAACAAATATACATAGCATATATTACCCTGGCTTACCACTATATCCTTGAGGAATTAAAATTCTTTAATCAAGATAAAGAAATAAATTGAATTTTTAATTCCAAAACCTAAGAATTAGAAAGAGGGAAAATTTGAGAAGAGGGGAAAAATAAAAGGAAATAAGGGAAAATGGCTTTCAATGTGATCATTCCTGTAGTAGCATTGAATATTACTTTTGTAGTTTAGTTTGAATTGTTAAATCTATTAACAGGAAGGTTAAATCATATTAAATTGCTTCTTAACTACTGGCACAGTTCTTGCAAGCTCTTTTACAGTGAGAGCGTCTTCGAGGAGAAGACATGAAGGCGTTCCAGGATATGGCATGCCCACTGCATTGCAGCTGAGAGGAAGGAGAGTCAAAGTCATCAGGAGAAGGAGGAGAAATGGTATGCAACACAACCGCTTTACTGAGGTGCAGGCCAGTCTGCACTTTCTAAAATTACCTTCTCCTAGTACGAGCACAGAAAAAGAGGTCTGACGCTTAGAGCATAGTTGGAGCATGTGGAAGCAGTAGTATAGGATTTGTAAAGCTGACAGTGAAGAAGGCAGCTGCCATTAGAAGGAGCTATTTTCAGTTAGATAGAACTTTGCCAAACTTTAACTCTGTAGGATGATTTTTATGCCAAATGTCTGTTTTGCATTTAATCTGTATTAAACATTCAGCACAAACTATCTTAGTGTTGCTAAAAATAAGACTGGGGAAAACATGTTAGATTCACATTTTAAAAGTTGTAATTTCTACATTAAGAATATCCACAATATCTATATAATATCAGTTTTTGAGAAAGGGATTGAAATTTGGCACAGGAAGATTTTCTGTCAAGAATATGCCTTTTGTGTTTTCAGGCTGTGAAGACCTCATTTTACAGATGTCAGCAGAGCTTGTTAGACTCTATCAGCTAAATTCCCTGAAAATATTGTCTGTAATGGTCAGACTCTACCTTGGAGCTGCAGGTCTGAGTAACAATTTCCCTGCAACTTGTTCCTGACTGCTGCAAGCTACTAGGTCTCTGGGACTCAGAAGTAAAGGCAAAAGACCATCTCTTAATATTTCTACTGTGCTAGCTTTCCAGCAACTTGAAGAAGAAAAAAGCCTCACTAAGAGGAAGAAGAAAACAAAACAAAAACAAACAGAAACTGGTTTGTAAAGGGAGAGAGGGAGATAACAGGATTTAAGAGGTCCGAACAAAAGGTTGGAAGAGCCAAGAATAGAAGTGGCTGGACAACAATCCTAGAAAAAGAAAACCATGGGGCACTGGGACTAGCGTTTGGGGTAGACAGTTGATGTCCTTCCTGAAGTCAGGATCCCTGTAGAGGAGCCTGAACCTGAAAGGGCAGTGGCTGACAGGAAGMAGCCAGAAAAGGGCAAGACTAGAAACTGGGTGGACTGGAGAGAAAGGGGGAGCTCCTGAGTCAGGCCTGGGTCGAAAAACAGCAGACAGACCTTGCTCACTAAACCACCAAAATGCAATCCATGACAAACCCTAGCAAAGTAAATGGCATTTCTCTCTGTATAAGGCGTTATCAAGTAGAGGCTGACAATATACTGCTGTTGAGAGATTAGGTCAAATGACAGATATCGGTGCTTTGCATCTGAGATCTCTCTCTCTGTGCTGATGAACCATGTGCAGCCTAATGCAATAGAAATTTCTGGTTGGAAATGGGGCAGGAAATTGCTTTTCTTTACCAAAAATTATGAAGAGAATGTTACAGTCCCAACATTAAAAGCAATGCCAGGGTCAAGTTAGCCTGTGCAACTGCATTTACAACATCTCTTGTCTTTCATGTGTGTCCATTTAGAACCTTAAGTTAATTACCATAGGTGTGTGCACATGAATTTATAGGTGTATGTATGTATGCACACATGCATGTATGTATAAATATATACAGAGGATACAGGCTACAGAGGAAGCAACAGGTTTCATGCTTGCCTAGCGTTCCTATAGCAGTCACTGCAAGAGAGAGAATCTAATTATCCAGGAGCTACATTCAGCTGCCTTAACCAAAGGCTATTAACTTCCTTCTATAGATCTGTCCTGTTCCTAAATGCTTCTTACAACATAATCTTGCTTCATCCCAAAAGCCTGGTCAATCCTGATCGCTGAATGAGGCAAAGAGACTCTGTGAAAATAAAAGTATGAGATTGTGAGACTAATTAAAGATCGTATTCGAGTGTGCACATGCACGAGAAGGGTAGGATGGGAAATAAATTGCCCACACAATGTTAACATCAAATTTCATAACTGCTGATTCTGCAGTTTTACTGTTTTCTTAGTGCAGCTTTTTCATTGATATTGTCTTAGAAGGGACAATTTTGGGGAAGGAACACATATAAGGATATTGCTCTGTGATAGACATTTGATAATAAGCTGCCTAACTTTGTGTTAACTATCTTTGTTGGGAAGTTACAATGAAGGCTAATTTCATGAAGACAGAAACACTGATCTTTGGAATTTCTTGTGGTATGTTTTCTGGCCTACAAAAAGAAATGAAGAATCCATTATTTCACATTTATTCTTTTTCCAGGGACTAACATTCTTTTTATAGGTAGATCAAATGCCTGTCCATGTGCATATGTCTGAAGAGTTACCTATATTTTCTGTCATTATTAATCTGTTTTATTACACAATGAATGCTCCAACTGGTACCACCTACATCTGCAGAAATGCATGAAAGATTTTAGTAATGCAGATTTTTGCTGTCTCCTTCAGCAACCTATATTTAACGCTTTAAGGATTAGTAGCATGATATGACAAGTGCTTTCCACTGTTTCTTTGTTATAGTATGCCTGCCTTTAGGTCCATAACTTTCAGATACCCCCCCCRCCCCCTTCCCATACTCTTGTCAGATTGAAGAAGAATAGTCATTGGACAGTATTATTTGCTCTTTTTAACAGTTTCTCTCATCTGTTTTTTTTTTTTTTTTCCTTGAGCTAACTCCATGTATAACCAGGTCCAGTAAGCAATAAACAATTAGCAAATGAAAATATTTAGGGGTGAAATCTCAGTAACTTCTGCCTCATCCAAATGATCCATTATGGATGGTTTGATCCTGAAATGAAAAAGTACACCAGTAAAGTGACTATTTGGGGTGTAGCTACACCTTAACTTTGCTCCACAGTGTACATTAGAATGTGGAAAACAAGCAAGTGTAAAATTCTCCTGCCAGCAGCCTCCTATTGTCCTCATATGTTCAACACACAGAAGTTTAACTCCTACCAGAGCTTGATACAAAGCCCAGAGGTGTCACAAGGAGTCTTTCCAGTCATCATTGACTCCAGCAGAATTTGGACCAAATCGTCTACACCCAGCTAGCAGAGGAAATCTACTTATTGTTCCCACAAATGACTATGAAGAAACAGTCATTACATTAATTTTCTGAGCCTATGTTCCATTAAAAAGATATACTGACTTCCACATGTGGGTTCCATGGAAATTGTCAATAATTTCYGTGGGTTTTGCATTTTTAACCATGTCATCTTTGCAAAACAGTAAGTAATTCATACTTTTCTAAGGATAAAACTTTGAATACCCCTCTGAGACTGACTTGGTTTTCACAGAAAGGCATGTTGGGAAGAGAAAGGAGATGTTCAGAATTAACTGGAGGTAGTAAATACAAAATCATTATGTAGGATTTTGAGAGGAACTGGATGTGCACTGCTTAGCTGTTTTTCTGTCGTGTCC
>NW_020450849.1:2190366-2246005 GCF_003343035.1 Apteryx rowi
TGAGTGGGCCTGTGGTATATCAGAACCACTGAATGTATTTTGCACAGGTCTGCTTGCCACACTGAGAATACACTGGTTCCCTCTCACAATATTTGCTGAGCAAAAATGATGGTCTAATTTGATTCCACAGCATGGAAGCAGATGTGAAATCTTAAGAGGAGGGGGCTTGCTTCCTCCAGACCCCTATATGCTTTAGGACTAGAGCAGAGTAGTATGTGTCCAATTTTAAGTGTCACAGCATTGTGTTCAGTGAGACTTTTTTATGTGGTGTAGGATTGGACAAATCCTTCAGTACCTTTTAAACTGAGGACAGGTGAATTCAGCAACTGGTAAACCAATAATTCACCATAGTATCAATTCCCTTGTAGTTTATGGATCTTGTTTTGGTATTTTGCAGGGAAGAAATGAAGGAAAGTGTTGTGCTAATCTGCTCCTTACATGTTTGTCTCCCAAACATATTTTCTTGTAGAGCGACTACTGATACATAATTATAGAAATCCCACTGAGCACAGCTATAATCACCTCTCCACCCAAATATCTGTTCTTAATTTTATTATTTGTTATATGAAGCTCTGTGGAAATAATAATAAAACTTAATTAAAGATACATTGTACAACACAGCATTTCCAGTTGAGCAGACTGAAGCTTCAACTTAACTCCCTTGCACTCTGTAAATACATATTTAGTTCTTTGACTTTGATTTGAAATGTCCAGCCACTGTTTCCTATGGGGAAATATTCTCAGCAGAAAAGCTGGGAATCCTACAGTCAATAAAAACTAAAAAAAAGACAAAAAAAGAAAAGAAAGAGGGAAAAGATTTCTGAATAAATACACAGCTGAAAAAAAGCGATATACTTAGAAGCACTTTTTATGCTATCTGTTACATCTTATTTTAAGGGCTGGATTTATCAGAGAACTGTTCAGTAGTGTGGGACTGGTTTGATGCTATGTCATTCAAAAGGATACAAAATTTTTCAGCAAGACTGTGAATGATACACGAAATCTCTCTTTTTAAATCTGTAGCTCATACTGTTATATCAACTGTACAGTTGTAGCAGAAGTTAAAGTAACTATAAACAGTAATGTTTTCGACTAATAATATCTTGGATAGCTTTTTTTTTTTTATCTTGTAATAGGTAAGTTCAGATCACCCCATAACCAGAGTGTAATGAAATTGTCAACATTTTCTTCATTTCTTCTTTTCCTGACAAATGGTGTGAACATATCACCTTTTTCTCTTAATGGAAAACCTAACTGGAATACATCAAAATGCTATTAGGTTTTTCATTTTCTACCACAATTTAATGCTGGGGAATGCATGCAACCTTCATCTGCGCACGACTGTAAAATATTCCCTGTCCCTGATAAAATGACTGCAATGGAAAATCAAGCAGGATTGTTCTCTGTTTTGTATTGCTATTCCTTTGTTACAGTCTCTCTCTGACTGTGTAGGAGGATTATCAGGGCTACACAAATACACGTGGGTTATATTACCTAAAATGTGCTAAAAATGACTTAGGTAAAAATTTAATGTGTAAACATGTTTAATTAAAAAGTCTCCATCTTCAACACTACTTTACTATGTAATGCACTTCTTGGAAAACAAAAACAATGAAGCAAACAATGCATTTACAATAGTTTCAGAAGATGTTGATTGCAATATTATGTGGAAAATAGAAAAAAAAGATCAAGTACCCTCTTCCCAAGGGGAATACCTGTAACCTATTCACTGTTTAATTCATTTTGTCATGAGCTAAACCAATAGTGAGATATAAAATAAACCCAGGCTTGCATACATAATATAAGTAAGTCAACACAGGGCCTAAAAATGAAATCTTTCACCTATAATATTATACCTTACAAGATCAAATCGTGTTCCTTTTTGAGGCAATTTCTTTACAAGGGAACAGAATTGGGCCCTTGCATTGTATCCCTCAAAGGGAAAATCTGTGACAAATGTGTAACAAATCGATATTTTAACCTAACTACAAAACTCATAATTATTAGAGTGAATCTTTTTAATAGCATGTTGCACTAAATCAAATTAATGAAACTCTTAAATTCTTAGCATCTCTTATCCAGCTGGAAACTTTTTGAAAAACATTTTTATTTATTTATGTAGCAATTATTTTTTRTCTTTGAAGCCAAATTGAAAATAATGAACCAAGAGAATAATAAAGTATTTAATTTAGTTAAAAATGTAATTAAAAAAAAGTCTTTGGTGGTAGATCAGGGACAAACTATGGAACTTCATGAGGTTTTATGAAAAAAAAAGTTCCATATTGTTGAAAGAATATCAACATTATAAACTAGCCTTCGTCTAAAGATATGATACACAAAAATAATTCTCATGTGCCAGATAGTAATTAGTAGAAATAAATGCATTCTACATATTTAATTTTGTTTTCTAGGAATTAACTGTGGATATTTTATAAATTGTATAATTTTATTTTTTTAAATGTAACTTACATACTGACTAAATCTTTCTCGAAGACAAGGGAATGAATTAAATAGGAAGTACCTTGGAACTTTTGATTTGATTTAATCTGGAAAATTCTATCTAGAGCTGTTTACAAGGAAAGCAGAATGAAAATATATGGTGTYCTCCCTTTTCATTTTTTAAAACAATGCATAATTTGCAGAAGAACTGCAAAAGAACTGATAATTCTGGAGTAGTTGTTTCAATGTAAAATAACATCAAAATATTGTCTGGATTAATTGGTGGTTAAACCAAAATTTCTAGAATTAAAAAATGTAAAGCAACAGAACTGAATAAGTATTTTTTCTCCATGCTAAATTGCATCCTATGTAAGTACATATACAGCCTGAAAAAAAAAAAATGCAGGTAGGAAGAAAATACAGGTTCCTGAAAATTTTTGACAAAATTGGAAATAATGCTAATGTTAACAAAGGCATTTTCCTTAGTTCTGTGCTGATTTAAGGGCTGACTTTGTAGCAGTGCTTATAGTTGTCATTTAGCAGCATCTAGACCTGGTCCACGGAGGCTGCGGGAGCAGCGGTAGACGGGTGTCCTACCCTTCTCCAGGCTCATCAGGCTGCTGTAGCTATTGTCTCAGTCAGAGACATTGTCAGCCCCTAGGAAAACCAGAGATCAAATGTAGAGGTCATTAGCTAGCACCTTTTGGTCTTGCTATAATACCATCCCGATTGCATACATGGCAATTTACATAGCATTACCCATTATGCTTTGTGCTGCAATTTCGCTTTTGGAGGTCACTCTATCTTGATTAACTCTCTTAAGAGTGCCTTTTCTGAGCATCAAAGTCCTGCATTTACACATTTTACTCTATTCCTCGTTGGCAGTGTCTTTGAAACTAAGGTACTGTGTCAAATTGTACTGGGAATCCTGAAAATATAACCATTAAAAAAAAAAAACAAAAAACACTGTAAGGTAAGACCCAAATATACAATAAGAATATGCCCAATCAAAACCATCCAGGCAGCCTTGGTAGGCTTACAGCCTTCCTGAATTTGCAGACCTCAGTAGGTATTTTTAACTGCTTTTTCTGTAGTTTTCATTTGTTTTATCTTTAATTAGATATATGAACTATCTGCCTCTCTTGTTCATTTTCTTCAGTGTTAGCTGTTCATAGTGGATGTTCCTTCCACTAGGTATCTGTCAGAATTTTGGATTCTATACCCATTATCGAGATTGATAGCAGTTATCAAACCTCAAAATACGCATGTGTTTTTTAAATATTAGCTGTCACAGTGTGGTAAGTTGTGTTGGATTGTATGTTGCAGAGTATAAGAGCCCAGTGGGGCTCAGTTTTAAAGATGAACGTACTGCATAGCTCGATGGCAAAGCACAGAAGCAGCATAAACACATAGATACAAACACACACACACACACACGCACACATGCACACACAAACCAACTGGTGCTCAATATTTAATGGCAATAAATAAAAAGTGTTCAACATCCCTATCTTTTGCTTTACMGCATGATTTCATTACAGAAATAAAATGGAAATTTTGTTTTCACGTCTGATAGACTGGATAAAATTTACTGAGAATTTGAATAATTAGTTAAACAGAATATGCACAAAAGTTAGACCACTGTGGAGAAATGGAAAATACAGGAGAAAGCAAGTGCAAATTGACCTGTATTATATAGGAGGGAAGGGGTAATCATGCTCTGTTATTCATTTTACAGGATAGTGGTCTACCAAAGCATTAGGAGATGTCTGGAAAATGTGATTCATAATACATATGCTGAATCTCTGTGAAATCCTTTCCATTTTGGAATATTAAGTAGTTCATTTTTGTTCAGAATAACTTCTTCGCCTTTAAGAAGAAGATCTTGATTACATTATCTTTTTTGTATTTAACAGCAAAAATTGGTATTGTTAGTGCTTAAGAAGCAACATCCATATTTGTATCCATATGTGCCTAATAGCACCATTTTAGCCTAGGAGTCCAGTCTTTCTTTTACACTCCTAAATAATCTCAAAACATTTTACACACTCTTTTCTGCAGAAATTTGCATATTAATGCAGTCTAATTGGCTACTATTGTAGCCTTTAATGCTATCTGCAGTATTCAGATATCTTTAATAAGGAAGCTCTAGAACAGTTTTTGSCTCTTTAATGGGGACTTTAAAAGTATATAATTATCCCTTTGTGCATACAAACTAACAGAAACACTTTTATACTGACAGAGGATTGCTGCTATTATTTATTTTTTTATTTCTCTAAAAGGTAGTGGTGAAGAATTCACTTCTGGCGAGGTAAAATGTGGTGTTTTAATTAAGTGGAAAATTTGAAAAGGGAAGCTTTTTGCAGAGGGGGCTCAATTGCTTCTTACAACCTTTCTGAAAAGGGCATAGTGTTAAAACAAACCTCCCACTTTTATTTTCAAAAGGAAAAAAATCAGAAGCTAAAGATAATCTCTCCATTAGTATTATTAAAAGTGTTCAGCTTTCTTCACATGCTTTAGAGCAGACAGACTTGTCATGAGCATCACATTTGCAAGCACTGTCACAGCTACTGAAGGCTCTGGTAAAAGCACAGAAGTGTGTTAACAGTAACTGCAAGCAGCCTTTGGGGAACAATAGGCTTACCTATACTGTGCCCAGCTATTCAGAAAAACAAGTTGCTTTATTATACTCCATACTCGCTTTAGTGTTCATATAGTGCTTGACCCAGCCTCATTTTTTGAAGTACTGTCACTAGTTCTAAACACTTTTTTCATTCCCTTTGGGTTAGCTAATTTGACTGTTATAGCATTCGCCAAAATAACACTGAATCCAGCATGTAACGTCCAATATGTTCTACTGCTAGAGAGAGAAACCTTCTCCCAAAAGCTCTTCCATTTTTTATGAGTACACACACACTTGATCATTTGTCTTCTTCTAAAAGAAAGAAAGGACAAATGATCTAAAAATTATTTAATTATCTTGACAGATACATGTTGACAATAATTTTCTATAAAAAGCTGTTGGTACTAAGACAATAGCAAAAAGTAACTCAGGATTTTCAGAACAATTGTAATAGTGTCATTAGTGCCATAAAACTTCTCGAGCGTGTCGGAATGACTCAGCAAGAACAATGTGGGATACTATTATAAAAGCCTTGTCTAACTAGGAAGTAATTTCTCTTTGGATTTCTGTGTTGTTTTGGCAATTAATCTGCTCTAGGTTGGTTGCATTGTTGAATAAAAATACATTTTAACCTGCTGTGTGGACGTCTTGCATTGGGTGGTGGAAAGTGGGCAAAATTTGCATGACCGTACTTTGTCTGCTGTAAAAAGGCAGTGGCTGCAGTATAATCAAGCTGAATAAGTAATCAGCTAGGATAGTGTTTTCAGATCTTTTTTTCCTTAGGTCAAGTAAGTCCCTAACTGACATACTTTTATAGGATTAGGCAAGATCTAACTAGGTTTGGCATCTAATCTGTTTTAGACAGTGGTTCATTTTTTCTATCATTCTATCAGTAGGGAAGCAAGGTCACCCAATATGTAGACAGAGCAGGGTGTACTTCCACATGACAAATAAAACAGGTTGAACTGAGGGAGTTTTGGATAAGAATCTGAAACTGTATTCCATTTTAGGCATTGTGAAAAAAGAAATATTTATTGCCAGATGGTGAAATAGATTTTCTAAGAGCAATAAGTCATGTGTAGGTCTTTGCAGGTGGTATAACAAGCCAGAAAGGCCTTAGCGCTTTACGTATTTTTGATTTGTTGAAGCACAGAAATGGCAGCCATTGCTTCAGTTTCTTTCTATAACGTTCTTTTTCTGGTCTTGAATAAGGAGGAAGTTAAAAACACCTCAGTTATAGGCGTAGCAGCTGACCAAATAGTCAGGAAAAGTGAAAATAGGAAAATAGGAAAAGTAAAAACATCTTGAAAGAATAAACGTGTCTCTGAACATGCTGCCTAATGCTTTCTTCTCAGCTGTAGAGGTAGATGCGTAAGCATCTATTCAGATATCTTTAGAGAAGTACAAGTACAGTTGCATCATTATCTTTTTCCTAAAGATACTCCGTTGAATGCATTCTTATCTTCAGAGACTGAAAACTTAGACAGGTATCTTCAGAATCCTCATCAACTCTCCAATTACAGCAAAAGTAATTACTGTCTAAAGCAGTTTTTATATAACATGGAAGAACTAAGAAGATTTCTTTGCTACCCTTCCACAATAGAATCCCCCCAAAAGGAAATGTGAATGCTTGTCTCCAGCAAACAACCAGAAAGCAGGGCCAAAGTAACCCTCAAGATCAGCTCAATATAATAATTAAACTGAGAGCAGATGTTCAGACAGAATGGTTAATACCACAGACCTAAGCACTAGGCCATTTGTTTGAAAAGCAGTCAGGAAGATTTGACTGCACGAGGTGTCTTAGAACCAGCAAGGAAGGGCTGAATTCCTCTTGTTGATCAGGTTCCATTTGTTCTTATGGAATAGAGCTCAAAAGAGCATTTAAAAAGAACATTTCAACTTTTGTCTGCTTCTGGTACTAAATATAAGAAGAAGACAAGGTAGACAGAGGAAAAAGCAAATGTTTCATCGGTGCTTACAGATTCCTTAAAAAGACTCTTTTCAAATATACTTGCATGAGAAGTGGACTATTGTAAAGTGTTATCTGAGTGAAATCTGTTCTCATAATGTTTAGAAATGTTCCCTGAGAAGAATATTGAAAAAACCCGCAACATTTTTTGTTCAATACAGTAATTTCCACCTATGAAAAAACAAACAAGGAATGCCTAAGCTTCAAGGGCATGGATCTGAAACAACTTTTTACCCAAGAAGATATTGCTTTAGATATGGAGCAGGGTCAGAAGAGAAACAAAATGTCAACTCAATCCTACCTCCTGTGAAAAACAATCCATATAAATTATACGGAATAAAATTGCTGATATATTCTGATCAAGTACCTTTTTATGAAAAGAAGCCTGAGATTTAATATGCTGGAATCCTGTATTTCCTCTTGCAATAGCCACTGGAGAGGATGGCTCCCTGCAGCTCACTGCTGTGAGTTACTTACGGAAAATAAAGTGCAAAGAATGCAGTTCTCCCTCTCACATGCTATACCTGCTTGTGGATAAAGATAACGGCTCTAGTCCCTGCTGCTTCCAGTTCTTTTCTTCAGATGACTTAATTCATCACAAGCAGGGAAAGCAATAAAATATATGGGAGAAGCAAGTGCTGCAGCATGAACATAAAATGCTCCTTTTATATATTCAAATTCATATCCAGTTGTAGGAAATATTCATGACTAATATTAAACTAAGCCCAGAATTAGGCAAAATGCAACAGACATATATTGAAGTGAGCATTTTATTATGTGCTATGTCAGTCAGATTAAAGAAAAGAGTGCATGACACCGACAGGATATTGCATGTATATCAAGCAATCTATTTATATATGACAGGGAGGGTTTGATTTCTGGAAGGAGTGACAGCCCAGTGAAATAACTACTCACCTTCAAAATTACTATAGTCTAAATGTATATCTCGTAGAAAACAATTTTAAATTACAATTAACAAAATGTAGATAAATATGTTTGGGAATCAATACTGACATACAGATCGAGGAAGAAGCATAATCTCTACAGATACTGAAAGGTTTCTGAGAGTCATCTGCACCCTGGCTCTGAAAAACTGAATGAAGGAAGCAAAGGATATTTCTCTTAGAATTCCAGAGAAGGTAATTTAATAAAAGGGCTTATTTGTTTTTTGCCAAAAAGGTCTTGAAGTATAGGTGGGGRTGGGAAATCATATTGCTATTTTTCAGGAGCAACATGTAAACTGGAGGAGTGAATCTGCTATCATTAGAAATATCTGATCAGGATGTCAGCCTGTTTAAAATAATTAGTTATAAGATCTCACATGCCTCACTACTGTTTTTAGCCAAGTTAAAACTTTTGTTGTATTGCATCAGTGTTTCTGGTCATTTGCTTCCTCTCTGGTGTAACATTGAGTAAATATCTGTAGAGACAGAAACCTGAATGCTAGAAAAAGGGTAATTACTGCACCATATTTAAATAGCTCTTGCTGAAAAAAAAAAAAGACCTAAAGAACTAAAGCTGAACCCACTAACTTCATTACCTGCAAAGATAAAGTGCATTGAAACAGAAATTCTTTGAGTTCACAATCATTACACTTGGATGCTTATACAACAGTGGGATAAAGGAAAAGAACAATCAATGGTCAATTTACATTATTTCCTTTCCTAGAATTATAATTTGCATGACTGTTACATGTTTCCAAGGTTATCTGAGCAGAACACATACAGCCTATCTGACACACAGTCTATAAAGTAGGCTAAATGAGAAAAGCAGATATTCCATGTGAGAGACATCAACCTGCACTCTCTAAGCAGTAATGAGAATCACTGAAGTCAAATCTCCTCTTGCTCTTATTTCCATGAGGTTTCAGCAATATCCAATTGGTGCATTTGGGGGAGCTATAGGACAGATGCAATCAGGTATGGCTTTATACATCAATAATTTCAAACTGTATTTTCTCATAACCTTTCCTTCTTTGTTCAAAAGGGGACTTCCATTTTAAATTGTAATCTGTGACTTTTCAAACGGATGTTAAAGTGTCTCGCCGACAAATTCTTCTGGTTGATTTTCTTCTCTCTTCTTTCTTCTTCTCCTTCTTGCTGTTTTGAAAAGCCATCATGGTAGCATTATGTGAAGGTGAAAGGTACTAGACTGTAAGGCGACAATTAAGCTCCCATTTTTTAGTGGGATTGCTATGGGGATTATGTATTTAGGAGATGCTAATCGAAGTTGCACACTGATGTTAAAATTCAGCATATATTAGTTACTTATAACCAGAGATTAAACCATTTCCATAACACACTGCTAACATCTTAGTCTGAATACTCTCTACTTCCAAATCTCACTCTACATTAAGCTTGATTACTTGTGGCCTCATAAYGCATTTGCTAATATCATCTTAATCCTTCAGTGGCATTATACAATATAACAATGAATAATGACCCAGATACAGGAGCTGCTATATCGCGAGATCCAAGGAAGATTTAGTGCAAGGAAGCAAAATTATCTGACGTTGTCATGCTTAAGCAATAATTGCTAACATGGGCTAAGAAAATCCTGGCCTCTCATTGGATAAAGACTGCTAAAGCCCAGGATGAGCTTTACCTTCTTATCTGTGGCTTGCACTTCTGTTAAAAGCAGGTGCTTCCTGTACCAGGCTTCACTCTGAACAGCAGCATGGATGTGGATTTTTATGCTCTTGCACCCTAACCTGAAACAAAATCAGGTTTTCTCAGTCGCTTTTAAAAGATGAAAGTGCTCTAACAACAACGCACATGAGTAAACAACCATTTTGTGATAGAAGCTAGGTATTTTGAAGATGACAATTCTAGCTCTTTTTTTTTTGTTTAAAAAATAAAGTGCATTTCTGATTGAAACTAAAGTGCCTTTGTGATTAAAAGTGAAGGCAGAATTTCACTATCATGCACCGGCTTCTCAGAGAGGGAAACAAAGGCCATGTAAATGGAACAAAACCAAACTATATTCATGAACCACAGAACACTTTTTCAATTGGGCATAATATCCTTCCTTACTGCCTGTCCTCAACTACTGTGTAGAGTTACACATTTGCTGCACTCCTTTGCAGAAATGGCTGTATTTCATTTCATTTAACTAATTCCTGTCTCTCCCTGCATAGAAAAATGTTTCTTCCAGAATGAATRGTTTTATATAGATATAAGTGTTCACTATTATATTTTAATTCTTATGAGATCTGTGTAAGGTGCTGAATATGGTGAGAGAATTTTGGAATTGAGGGATCCAAGACTCTTTCTTGATTCTCAGTTAGAAAATAAAGATTCAGATTACGGCAGGTATGCCCAGGGGACGTAAGAGTTAGGTCTACACTGCCTTTTATAGGGCATCCATAGCTGCTTTCAGGTTCTAATTAATTCCCTGCACAGGCAGCGAGACAGCGGTGCAATGCAGAGCTGCAGCTGGTACTCTGGGAAGGAAGCAGAGCCCCACAGGCCTCAGCAAGCCCAGGCAGGCCACCCAGCAGTTTAATACACCCCCAAATAATCTGGGAAAACAAATCTACAGACTATGTCTTCAGCCATAGATAACCATTAACAATGTCCTCAAAGCAACAGTGTAGACAGACCTCAGGTGAGCACAGAGTGGTGGTGTCAATAGCTACTGTCCCCTCCCACCAGGTGCAAGGTACATGAAACCTAACAAACTCTCTCCTGCAAAAGCATAAAGCATAGATGTTGTGTATGTGATGCTGAGCACAGGAGGAATCTTCCTAACACAAGAGGAAGCCCTGTTGCAGCCCAGCCTCTCATGAAAGAGGCTTAAAAGAAACCTACAGTCTTGGTCATTCTGTGCCTCAATTTACCCACTCTTATAATGGGTAGAAAAAGATGTGAATGGTGACTGTTCCGTCAAGTGGTTCTTTTCTTTGATGGTACTTTCATGGAGAAGAATGGCAGGGACAGTGGAGGGTGTATGGGAATTCTAGCTATTTCACCTTTTTATTAATCCTGGTTGATGAAGTTGTTCTAGGTTTCTTCTTAGGATGATGGGCACTTGTGTCTCTGAATGCCAGACTGACTGTACATAGGTCAGGAATTAGCCTGATCTACTTTATTTCTACCAAAGGACCATGAGTTCTTACAATTGACTGTAATTTTTACTTTTCTCTGCTTGCTAGCAGAGGACTTTTCTCTTTTGTGCTTCCCTTTTCTCCCCTTCTCCCAGATGATTGTTGCATTATTATTGTATTCTTTGTTTTTCCTTTCTGTGGAAAATGAGCTTGTGTAAAGTGCACTGCATGAACTTGATAGTAGTTCTAGGTGGGTGATAGCATTTTAATGTCTTGTTTTTACTGGCTGTTGAGTTTGGCATCCTTAGCCAGTAAAGAGGGAAGGACGGGGGGTTTGCAGACAGACTGCCACTCTTCTGGATTCCTATCATGTGCAGCTCTGTCTGATGATGTATTTATTCACAGTTCTTCAAGAAGCAACATTTTATCTGGACACTGGAAAAGCAGGTACAATTAAGAGTTCCCAGTTGAATTCTTCAGATGAGAAATTAATGTCCCAAATTTGATTTGACTGAAGTCTGGGGCAGTAAATGCATAAATGAATGAATAAATAAATAAATATAGTAGCGGGTGCAAGACTGGTCTCTGAAGTATGAAACGGCTTCATCTCACAGGAGGAGCAGATCTGTCAGGGCTCATGCAGTACATGTCTGACAACGGAGGCATTCCCAGTGCAGTGCTGTGGCCATGAGCCAGGCRCAGCTGATAGCTCACCAGCCAGTTGCATCTGGCACATACAGTCCTGACAGCAGAGCTGAGCGATGTGGTGGTGTTGTGCTGTTACTGGAATCTCCCTGAATTTGAGCTCTTCCCAGCTGTAGCCTGCTGCCGTAGCCTTGTCTTTGTCCCAGAGCCTGCCTCCCATCACACAGCCCCCACACCGTCTTCCCCTCTCCAGTCCTATGTCCAAGATATGGAGACTTAAAGGCTGGGTGAGGAAATACTGCGATGCCTGGGAACGGGACTAAAGGGCCTTATGGCTTTGCTACTATTGAATTTTTAGGGGCTTTAGTGGGAGGAACTGTTAGAAAATTTAGTTCTGTCTCTCTCTACAGGCCAGTTTTTAAATATTTGATCACATTCTAAAAACATACATTCTCTATATGTCCAAGCTTCTCAGGCAATATATATTCTTTTAAATTAGATGCACGTTTATAGCATCCATTCCATGTTTTTATTATTGAGTACTTAAGGTACTGTGTAGGCCAGTGAAAAAGAGTCCTTTAGTGTCATTTTTATGAAAAGTATATACTGAGCTGTTTCTATTCAGTGTTTTACTGGTTACATATAGCAGAGTAATGGTAAACATTTACTGGAATACATAGGCCACCTACATTAGAAGCGAAATTAGAGTCATAATAGATTCCTTTATTCCCTGCATTGTGCATAAGGAAACCTAGACTGTCTGAGCAGTGAAATTTGCTTTACAGTTAACTATTTTATCCGCTTAGCTGTGGGGATGGCTGAAGCAAATTAGATTGTATGCAGGCACTGATTAATACTTGGAAACCAGAGGTTTCTTCTTGTGGACCAATCTATTTGTTCACACAGAGCAGAAAGTGACTGGGGTTTCATAATGGTGTAGAAATGAAGCTGTCGGTGGATCAGRCTTTCTCTCATAAAAGTAGTGACAATAAAAATGACAAAATAATGAGAGTACAAAATTGGGGAGGAAGAATAGATGCTAAAATCTGGATGCAAAATTAGAAGAAAAAAGGATTTTTTTGGAGAAAGAGGATGTGGTCAAAAATTCATATATAATACTATAAAGCCCTGAATTCTGAGTGCTTAATAGTGAGGTCTTAACATTTTTTTGGGAAAAAAAAAMCAAACCTTCAGCACTTGATCCCAGGTATCCCCACTTATAATAAGGTGGGATTCATTTTCTTGAGACTATACTGCCTAGGCCTCTCATAAAATCTAAAACAGCCCCCTGTTTAGAATTTTGCTTATCTCTGCTCTTCTAAAGAAGAACATCTTTTTACAGAACTCAAAGAACTACATGGTTTTTATGTTATACAGTGTCCAACTTTYATGCAAGACATCTAGCTTGCTGCACTGATATATCTAAGATGCAGCTTGAGGGTTCTCAGGAAGAAGCTAAAAAGACTAATAGCAAAATTTCCTCTTCGAAATTAATTAAATTCCTGATGTCAGTATAGGTCCAACTAAACCAACTTTTTTTGCAGTACCTTCATCTCTTTCAGCTTCACATCTCTCCCCATCTAATTGTA
Organism: Apteryx rowi; assembly: GCF_003343035.1. Taxonomy (NCBI): domain Eukaryota; kingdom Metazoa; phylum Chordata; class Aves; order Apterygiformes; family Apterygidae; genus Apteryx; species Apteryx rowi. The sequence continues at coordinate 2,203,677 of NW_020450849.1, forward strand.
TGGTCCATCAAACTTGGCATCTTCATCAGTTATAATACCCCTGCTTTATCCCATACTAATGACCAGCCTTGAGATATACCCAGTCTATTCTGTCGCCCTCGTAGTCCCCAGGCAATTGACTGTTAGATGAACAGCCCCCTCCAGTCTTTCACACTGTAGTTGATTTCCACAGTTCCTAATCATCAGGAGCATCGGGAGAACATATTAAAGTCCAAGGCAACCTAACATTGACCTTTCTGGTTTAGTAATTGATATACTTTAAATTAAAATGGGACTAAGAATGTCCTTAACTGTACTCATTTTTCCTTTAAGAAGTGGGAAAACTGAACAAAATATCCAAATTCAGCTTGTAAATCAGGCAATATGAATGCTTATTTAAATTATGTACAGTAGAGTTAATATAAATGTCTCTTTTCAAATTTATATCAACAATATGACAGCAACATGCTTTTATAACCTCATTTATGGGGGTACATTTATACTCACCTACATGGTAAAAACAAAGTTTTATTTTCATATAAACTTTCACTTCATTAGCAATTAATTCCTATTTAAAATTTGCTCTAATAATTAATCATTTACAATATTGTCTCAAGCAGTCTCTCTAGCTTACATAGAGGCTTTCATTGTATTGTGCTAACACAGGTTTTGTGCATGTATATTCAGATTTTTTACAGCATACAGCTGGTTTAGCAACCTGGACTGTCATTTCAATAGAAGAACTATTATCAGCAGCAGAACCATTCTGTTCAAGTTTTCTGCTCCCCTGTCTCTTCCTCCAGGATTGGTTGGGTTATTCTGTAGTAAAATGGGTAAATAAGATGGCATTCTGCATCCTTATCTGTCTTAGAGTGTTAACTGTAGTTTAGTTTAGACCGCTTCTATTTCATGCTAGAGAATTTTCGGCTTTATATCTACCCATTTATTTTGCCTTGGTTTAACACTAAAACCTGAGCTGGTTTCAGAATAGTGTCTAACAAAAATCTTACTTACACAATTTTGATACAGTTAGAAGGTGACAGTCTTCCCTTTCTGGACCTTGCTTCCAAATGAACAGAGGAATTTTTTTCTCTGGACTAGTGCCCAGCAGTTTCAAACCTGAAATTCTGAGAAACAGTATACATGATGATTCTTTGGCTATCCATAATGACTCTTATTAGCAAGCCATCTGCATTTTAACTTTCTCTGGATTAGGGTTAATTTTAGACTCAGCTATTGGCTTTCTCTGCTGAGTATATGATGGACTGATCTAATCCTTCCCAATCTCTGCTTTTAGTATCATGCCTACTGATAAAGAAACCTTCAGCACTGGTCATACTGTTAAGGCCTGTTTGGTACTGGAATCCCTGGATTGCTCTTAAATTTGTTTATGTTAATATTACTGTTTCAGCTAGCTAAGGTATAGCACCTTTTTCAGTGAGGAAATTGCAGTCTGCAAGGAGGATTCTTTAGCTCATCTAGTCTCAGTTTCCACCCAGTTGCTGCTGTACTAAGTATGCTAATTTGTGTTTGAGTAAAGCTTTTCTCAAATCAGGGCAGCTGGTCTTGATCTGTAAAGATGAGCAGATGGAGAACCTACTGCTTTCCTCAGTAGTTTGTTTCAGTGGTTAATTATTCTTGCTGTTTAAAATCTGTGCCTGATTTCTAATTTGAATGTGTGTGGCTTCAGCTTCCAATTATTGATTCCTGTTTGCTAAGAACCTTTCTCTCCTAAATTAAAAAGCACACTATCACCTGGTATTTTCTCCCCAGGAATGTACTTATGTAGCTAATCACATCCCATCCCAGTATTCTTTTTGATACAAGTTCTTTATGCATCTGCTCTGTCAAGTCAGAAACTCAACACCCTCCTGACTGCCAAGAAAATATACTCTTCTACATTCTCCTTTGTGCCAAACAGTTCAAACTACCAAGCTTTATTCAGATGCCAACATTTTCCCCAGGGACTTTCATATTGCCATATCCATAACAAAGTTCTGCAACTTACCAACAACTGAAAATTTGAGGAGAACTAAAATAAGTTGAGTRTTGATATAAAATTTTAGGGAATACTGTATTGTCTGAACTAGGAGGAAAGTCAGTAAGGAGAATGAAGAGACTTTGACAGAGTATGAGGCATTACTATCTTGCTTTACTTTTCTACAGGGACATACATGTATGCCAGTTTATGAAAAGATGAAGACTGATTCCTTATTCCATTTAGTTCTGAAAAAAAGAGTAAATGTATGTGAGGTGACATTAAATATTCAAAATGTTGCTCTGTTAAGTGTGATCATTTAGTCGTTGATACAGCAAGTGCAAAGAGAGAAAGCTCAGGAAGTTGGGCCTTAGATATGTCTTTAGAGTATACTAAAAAGAACTTTTTTCAGAGTAAAAAGATTAAAATTCAATAAATCCATCATCCTTTGGGGGATTGGCTCTTGAAGAAATGAAGATTTCTTGTTTTGAGGGTTATGGAAGAGCTGAGAAGTGGATAGAACAGATATCAACAAATGGCAAAGAACGTTCACATAGTTGCTTGTGTTCATACTGTACTTAGCACAGAAAGAACTCTTGGACCAATAAAAATAAAAACATAAAAATCAGGCATTGCCAGGGGCTTGAATTATCACTGGCATCTTCTGGGCAGAGTGTGCAAGTGATTCAGAATGCTTGGACTTTGCAACTACATTTCACTAGGGAAATTTAGGAAGAATGGTTTGGGTGAGGGAGGATGTGGGCCCATTTTTAGATCAGTCACAGACTGAATAACCTTTTGGGCAGGTCTGCATGTCTTAGTATCCCATCTATAAGATGGGAAGAGTGTCTCTCAGTCATACTGGTTGCAAGGATAAAATCTATGAAGGTGCTTAGATAAACTATTCAGATACAATGGCAATGAGGACTGGGATAGTTTTGGTGACTATTTAAGAGTAAATGAAGATTCTGGCTCAACCTCTCTGTAAAGACTGTGCTAAATGCATGTTTGATTATTATACAGAAAGCCAAATGAGATGGGAGAAGTGGTGAAGACAGAATATTTTTAAAAACAGAATGTTTTCCCCAAAGTTCATAGATGTTCCAGTCTGAAGTATTTGTTCAAGCCAGTTCTGTGAGACATACACAGATGGAAGTAAAATGTTAAATGTTTCAGCCAGAAGGCTTGAAGGCTTCTGACCAAAACATTGTATTCCTTTACTTCCAGCTGTGCGTGTCTAATAACATATTTCATGATGTTTAAATACCAACTGCATCACTCTATTCCTTGATATTGGGTGCAAGAAAAATGACTTAATTTGTTGATGAGCGGTGTGTTACAGGCTGGCAGTAATGGCAGTGGTGATTTTGCTGGCTCTGTGCTCCTACCCCTGCTGCACCCTCCTCCCCTCTCCCTCTGAACTTGGATGCCTATAGCACATAGCACACCACTGTCTGTGTTCGCTGGTTCAGGATTTCATTTCACTACATCATAAGCTACTAACACAACCTTGTCATTGCAATTTGTCACACTTTTTTGTGTGCTCTATATCTGACTGAATTCTCATCTCCCCAGCCCATAGGCTACTAGTCTGGAACAAATCTCTGAAACATAATGGAAAAGGATAAAAAAACTTCTAAAAAAAAAAAAAAAAAGAACAGCCSCCACCTCTCCTCCCAACAGCAGCAGGCACACAGTCGTGGGGGATAGTCATTTCTACTGGCTGTGCACACTGTATAACATCAGCCGAAACTCGCAGGCAGGAATGCCTCCTGGTGCTGCCCGGCCGGATGCAGTGGCTCCCGTTTGCAGGGCCATGTAGGCAGGTATGGAGGCACCTTCTGAAGAACAGCTTGGCTTCTCTCAGCTTCAAAATCCTATTGTTCCCTTTATCTGCTGGCTCCTCCTCTGGAGTAAATATGTAAATTTTTGTGGAGGAAATTCTTAGGGATCAACTGTGCTTCTTTTCAAGCTGGGCAGCATTTGGAAAAGGAGAAGGCACATACCTCCAGGCTTTGAAGAAACTTCCATCATCAGTAAATAAGTGTCCATGGGAGCAAAGCATCATGGTCCTGCCTTTGGTCCAACTATATACCTCAAGTRTGTTTTTCAGAGTTTTTGGTGCAGCTTGAAATTATGTTTTGAATAAAATGGTTTAAGCTTGCTACTCTGATCTCAAGCAAATCAGTTTGTCCCACACCTCAGTTCCTTTGTGAACTGAAAATGTTTTCCCCTGTTTCTGTGATGACCCTCCAACAGAAGTGTGTTTTAAAGAATTGCTCTGGGCATGCATCTAACACTTCAGCACCCACTGTATTTTGTGACATCAGAACATGCATTTTCCCTGACCAGCCTGACAGAAACAGAGACTGTAACAAAACCAACTCCATAGTAATGACACAAATTAAGATTTCAAATTTTAATTCATTCCTCTTGTACACCCTATGCCCTCCATGTCCTTCAGCCAATATATATAATCAGGAAAGCAAGGCTATAAAAGCTACACATACATGCAATCTGACTCAGATAATGCTGCTAGAAGAACCTTCAAGTGGTTTTAACTGCATTAAATGTTTCATTAATAAGTTTTTTTTCACATGTAATATATGTTCATGCCATTGCCAATCTATCAACATTACACAATATGTTTTTCTTTCTTTATGCTGAAGGGAAACCATAGGAGAAAATCAGTAGTCCTATTTAGCATATTTGCCCCTACTGCTCTACTTGTCTCTGCTTGTCTCTACATTTTCTGTTCTTTATTCTTTTTTCTTCTCTTTTAAGCTCCTTCAGGCTTGTTGACAGGATTGGGCTTCATATCAATGTGACACGCTATTTTGTCAAATGCCAGCTAGTCATATTCAGGTAATTAATTTACTTGCTGTACACCTGACCCGATTTTCTTTGTTAATTGGCAGGTCAGGCAACTCTCTTACCCACCAGTAATTTATTTTTTCTATCAGCTGATAAGCATTTCTAAATAGACATTTTCTAACTAAAAAGAAAATTTGTGCACAGTTTATAAGTGTTGTTCTTTTTTCTAAGCTATGGAAAGACTTGTAGACCATGTTCGCAAATATAATGTATGTAATAAATAGGTATCGGCTCTCCTGTTTGTGAGTGAATCAAAGGCAAGCAGAAGCTGTGTATCTCATCGAGGTGTGTCTCACTGCCCCAAATACTTTGGGTGTTTTGCTGTTACATTTTCAATGCAAAGTAACCTGTTTCATAACAGATCGAATACTARTGCTCCTTGCATACTGCATGTGAACATTTATCTATCAAAGGTTATGTCCATGCTGAGCCATGTAGTGCCATTCCCAAGCTAGGTAAGAGCAAGTCACCAAAACTAGAACTAGTGTGTCCATATTACTGTGGTGCTTCACCCAAGCAAGTTAGTCCCAGGTGAATATCACACTGTGATAATGTAGCTGTAAGGATGCCAGGACACAAGTTAATTCCTCACCACATCCCGTGCTATGGAATACCGACCCATCACCTGCCACAGTCCTCTTCAGGGCTCTCTAATGAGACCTTGCTTGCAGTAGAGGTGTAGCCTAAGAATCCCCCTTTAAGTCAAAACGACTGCTCACGTGGGAAGTACTCACTCATTAGTTTAGGGTTCCAAGCTGCACTGTATATTTCCATGAGGATTGACCTGAACTACTTAATTCACATTTACATTGCTAGTATGCAGAGTTCAAATATGCTTTCATGCAAGAAATGCAGGCCCACTAGAGTGAAGACCTTTAAAAATTTAGTTCTGAATATGGATGTTCAAGTTTGAGGGAAAGATGCTGGTTTATTTCTATATTATTTCCAATAAAAATTCAATTTTAAAATTACTTTTAAATATAATACTGGTTTCTACTTCACAGAGTGATGTGTAGAAAGGTGAATTTAAACTAATAAATTTGGCAATAAATGCCTTTACTTCTTTGAGGAGATATTTCCTTGTAGAATGAAAATTTCTCTAGATACCACATGTTTTCTGTGATAGATTTACCTTGCCTTCTGAGAGGGAAAGTCCTATATTGAGAAGTTAAACCTGTTCTAGTAGTAAAATTCTTGCATGGTACTGGTAGTTAACAAAATCAGTTTTTGTAGAATATTGAAACTGTGTTTCATTTTTCGTGATGAATCTATAGTTCATTTTGTTTCGATAAATGTTAGAGCAGTGTATGGGAGTAAAAACACATGGGTCTTCATATTCTTGCTATTATATTTCACTGATTTTCAGCAGGTGTGATTTCTGATTTGTAAGAAGTGAAGAAACTAAAATAACTCTGCCAATCCATGTAGTAACAATAGCAAAACACCACACTCATTTCTGGTGTTTTATTTATATAAATTAAGTAACTGTTAACCAAACTTAAGCTCAGTCTGGATTTTTTTTTTAGTGAAATTGAAATAAGAGCAAATACTTGTTGTATGACAAAACCAAATTAAACATTTTTTTCATTTTTTTCACAGAACCCTATAAACTACCTTAAAAGCAAAAGTGCCACATAATGGCATAAGGTCTCCTTCCTAGCTTTATTAGTGGTTAAAATTGCCTGAAATAGATTCAGTATTCAAGGAATTTCCTGTGACATGTACATGACTGCAGAAATAATTTTCAACATTAAATTTGGTGAACTGCTGAACTTTGTTAATATTTTTTGCAGTGTTTGATTMATTTTAATAAATTGTACAGCACTAGAAGTGGAATGAAGTCCAAAGTCTGAAGATTGAAAGCCTGAACAGGTCAAAGAAAAAAAAGTTGGCTTGCAATCTTGAGCCTGTTAAAACACTAACTAGAAAATTAGGCAGGAAAAACAGTTACAAAAATATTGAGAGTATCTTTGATCAGCTGGTTGAAGAGAAGTAATATGACAAACAGGAAATTACAAAGAATAACTATTTTGACTGTAGTGGAAATAGCGACTTAGGTAGCTGTAGTTTAAACTAGATACAGAATATTTTCCTGGAATTTAAAGGAAAGGTATCCAGATGTCTAAACATTCTGCTCAATGTGGCTTTTATTTCAAGTTTGGCAAGCCTTCAGAAAACTGGTAGACAAGTTTAGCTTGAAGACTTTTTCCAGTGTATTTACATAATTTCATACATATTTTATGCTTCTGCATTACATCTTTTAGCAGTGGTCATATTTAATTTTAGGATTCCTTTAAAATGCTACATATATTTGTATGAATTATTTCATTGCCGATGTCAAAATGCTTTGCATATTAAACCTTTAAGCCTGTGAATGGCTACAGTAAACACAAGAGAGGATAAACTATGAAGAAAGACATCACAGAGGTCAGTGAAGTGTCTCCATGTAATTGTAACATACTATTCTCGAATGGGGGAAAAATGAACTGTGGTGGAAGAAAATTGTTGTTTCTCTTCTGTGCACAACCACATGTTTGGTACTATGTATTTTAAAAGTAAAATCTCATGTAAACATTCTTTGCAGAGCCAATCAAAAAAAGGGTACAAAGCATTCTGCTTAGTATCTGGGACAGAGAAATCGTAAACTGCACCAAACATACACGATGACTAGATAAAAAAGTAAATGTAAATGTGAAATGTGACAGGTGGGGTCAGCTGCATCCTCCTGAAGGCTACGTCTCTTAGCAGCTGTTGTTTGATGAACAAAAAGCACAGTACACTACATTACAGCTAATCCTGCTGGACATCTCTGGGTGTCCTCTAATCACACTGGTATCAGGCAGGCTAACCTCCAGCATCTCCCAGTTTGTGCCTACCAGCTCACGCTACGGCAGCCGATAGAGCCTGCTGCAGAGTCCTCCACTTCAGGCTATGAATATTTATCTTCCCTGTTTTATCTAGTTTGTTACAGGATTTTGTGCCTTTGCTTTTGTTTTCCCCTTTGTTTCAGGAATACTTGTATGGTTGAAGCCAAAAGCTGTCATGTTAAAAACCTGAAGTTTTTTAGACCCAAAGTCTATGTTCCATTCTGTCCATGAAAGCAAATACTTCTGGCTTTGGGGGGAATGTTTATCCATATTTTGCATACTGTGTTTTTAATTAAATGAAGAGTGTAGACAGAATTGTTTATACACTGTGTGTATATGCAATTAAGGGCAAAAAATGACTCCTTTCTACTATAATCAGCTGGGAGATAGCAAAATTATTATTCTGGATCCTGTTCAGAATTACAAATAACTCAGATGAGTAAAACAGCAGATAGCAATGAAAACAAGCTCTCTTTTCTTTGTTTCTGAGAAAAGGAAAAAAGCAGAAATGTGTACACAGAAATCATGATAATTTTATAATAACACTTCATTATGAAAGTACAATACACATGCAGTACCATCCATTTGATTATTTCAGTGTATTTTATAAACATTAATAAACTTTATTTCATTAAGATATGTATTGTTTGCTCTGTTCATACATGGAATCTGAGAGGATGGAGTGCTGTTGACCAGATTTCTCTGTTTCACTTTACAGTGCTTGGGTGTTGGGTGATCAGCATTCTGGAAGTAAGGCTCAAATTGCCTCAACGTATTCCAAAACCTGCAAGGTATCAAAATTCACTCACTGTGTGATTCAGGGCACATTTCTGTGATTAGATGCAGAAAACAACTCCATTGACACCCCATTGTGGCCAAACAATACAAACTAGCTCTGTTCTGGAAGGCATGTTGTGTTAGCATGACACTGACAGAAGGACATGTTAGTTCAGGTTTAATGCAAATGCAACTACATGGCTTCTGGACCACAGCTGACTCAGATCCAAAAAGATTTGATGGCGTACAGATAGGGCATGTGTAGACCTGTCTGTAAAGGAGTGACACAGAGCAGTGTAGCACCCAGATCTTTCCTGCAACCTTCCTTCTTCCTTAACAATTACTAGACCACCTTTCTTCCCTAAATAGAGATGCATGGAAAATTCTAATAAAATATGTTCTAATATGAGAAGGAATAGTAAAATGCTATAGTGTGGAAAAGAAATGGGAATGTTTCAGATATGTTTGTTTGTACGAGAGCATATTTGCCTCAGTTAAGAGCAATTTTCTGTTACCACTCATACATCACAGTCTTCTTCATTACTGTTTGTTTAATGATGTGGAAAGTTCTCCCCTCATGTACAAAAGGGTTAAATCTGATACATTCAAAATAGTCACTGAAATGTTCAATTGCAGGTGACTTCTAGAAGCCAGGTAGTACATTTCTCTGCTCTGGGGGAAGACCAAGTGTACCTAGATCTAGATGTTTTAGAACTTTTACAGCAAGGATTTCATTCCATCAGTTACTTATTTTTATGCTTAGAAAGGATTTCTTGATATCAATCCTAAATTTTCATGGGAGAAAATTAAGCAAAAATGGTCCTTGTCTTTCCTCAGTGGAAATGAGGAACAGTTGCTCTTGTTAGAGGAAATAACCAAGTGAGTTGTCAGGCCCAGCACACTCCAGGAAGAACCATATTAACAGCAGGATTAGGTTAGCTGGCTGAGTTATGAAGGGCTATCTCTAACTAAAGGGCTAAGTAAAACCAGGGTCAGAAACCACAATGTGTTCTGCAAAAAAAAAAAAAAAAAAAAAAAATTGCACATAAACTGGAGTAGAGGTTCAAAACAAAAGGGTAGTAAAAGGGTAGTCACTGGCCCTCAATGCTGCTTAGAAAGCCAAATGGATCCCCAAGTCATTCGTTATTTTGTTGTTTGTTATCAGCTGAACATTCTTTGTGTGTACATCATAGGATGGCTAGAGTATCCTCATGGCTATCCCCATTTTACAGAAGCCATTTCAGAAAGCAGCAAGACCAGCTCATTAGGAGCATTCTTTGCATTTAAAGCAGGCATGCTATCAGCAAGAGCAGATCTATAGCCCTGAAAGAAATACATCCACAATTCTCCAGAGCTACAGTCCCCTCTTTTTGAATGAGATTTTGACTTGGAACTGTGATTGATGTTCATGAAACATCCTGAAGATGATAAGTAGTATATTAAAAGTGGGAAATTAACTCACTGAATAATAATTATTACTACTATCATTAGACTTATGACTTGGTCTGAATGGTTAATTTTTCATCTAATTTAAAAGCTAAACCATTATATTTGTATTTTACTTAGGAATGAGAACATGATGAATCAGCATGCAAACAGATCTTGGAAGTTTATCTGAGAAACAGTAAGGGCCAGTTATTCAGACCTGTAAGCCAGGATCTTATCCAGTTTTCCCAGGCTTCATAACACTTAGGAATGTATGAAAAGATAGGTAACCTCATTTCCTGTTAACTTCACCGTGATCTGAAGAAACTGCATACTTTACAGGAGTTTCTTGATGAGTGATGTAATTTCTTTTCTGTAGTTTATGCAGCTGAATGGGCTAAAAAAAGAAATATTTTTACACAGACACAGACACACACCACACACTTAGTTTGAGTATCGAGTACATGTATGTCCCTTCAAGGTATATCACCCTTAGATGCAACCTGTTAGGCAGGAATTCAACACATGATTTTCAAAACAAGAACCATCTACCATCCACACTGTGAACTTCATGCCTACACTAGGAGACCTGTGACAGAATCCTGTGTCTTCCTGAAAGGAGAGGAACTAGCTGCATGCCTTCACACAAACCCAAGTTCTCTTGCTAAGAGGATATGAACATATCAGACACAGGTAGACTCAAATGTGCTGCATTCAGCTCCCCAGAAAAAGTATTTGGAGCATAACTGCACCTTAGGAGGACATGGGTGCTCACTCAAGCTGCGCTCAGGAGGGAAGACAGAAAATACTCCAGCTGAAGATCTCAGTGGGCATATGTCTCCCTTGATCACACTCATAGAATGAGGACATATCCTACAAGATTATATGGTCTGGATTTTAGCTCTGGCTTTTGCTCTTGTTAAGCAGTCCGCCTGTGTATTGTGCTGCCACTTGTAAACAGAGAGAAGAATACTTACTGGTATTTGCCATCGTGAAATGCTTTTGAGACTCTGACATGAAAAGTATCATAAAAATATTATCATATTTCATTCTCCCTAAGCAGAGCAATCTTTTAAAATTGACAGTTGCATGTGAGGCACATTTCTTGGCTTTGCTGTTGTTTTGTTCTTATTTGCTTTCTATATGTACATGTTTTTTTTTTCCCCTGTGACAAAAATATCTAAGGACAATTGTTAAACACAGTGGGCTATGAATAGATTTAGATAAATTGGGTTTAAATTTTGCATGTAACTTCTGCCTTTCCAAAATATTTCACTTTAATCATCCTGAAATTCACAGAGGAAATAGCTGTGGATCATTACAGGTCTTCACCTCTCAGGGTCATATGGCAAGATCAGAAAATCATTGATTGATTTTTTGTTTTTAAGCGTTTGTAACTCTTTTCAATACAAGCAAACATCTGGGAGTAAGATTCAAGGGTAACTGATGACTTTGTCCAAGTACAGTCATCCTGACGCATTAGCCAGAGAGGTGTGAACTTCCTCCATTAACCTTAACTACAAAATCCTTTACTRTTCTAGGAAAGAAAAGTGACAGAACAACTTGCCTGAGCTGCAGCAGCAGAAGGGACCATCTGTGCACCGTTTGGAGAAGTCCCCTGGAGAATGCTGGATAGTTTTCATTGAACCATGGGCACAGAATTAAGAAGGCCTCAGACTCATGTTTCAAGACAACTGAAAGGAATTGAAACTAGTATTTGGGTTCAGAGTATAGACCTTATCTGCCATAACAATTTGTTCAAAGTAGGTATCTCCATTCTAAATTATGTTCAGTTTATTGTTATAGAGGGCTGTGCAAGATTCACGAACAATTAATGGAGAGAAACGAGTTTTTCTGTAGACTTTGTTCTTCTAACTGATTTTCCTATGTCCATATATTCAGAGCAATATTGGATCAATGAATAAAAACTTTGTTGTAAGTTAAGTAGCTTCACTGTACAGAGTGAATCAACAGGCTGCAAAAAAACAGCAAATCATGTATGATGCAGACTTAGGGATCCAAGAACGTAGGGAAGCTGCTTATCATAAGTGATTAAAAAATGGCTGATCAGTTCTACTTTATCTTCTCCAAAGTGAAGAAGGAAATAAGAGTATTTTCCTGCATCATCAAAGAGCCTCACAATTGGAAACTCAAACATATATTAAAAAATAGTCATAGTTATTTCATCTAAGAGCTGATTCTGTAAAACAGTGATGTCAACAAAAATTGAAGCTTCTCTGCACTTTGCAGGATAAATCCCTGAAATTCTTTCCACAATCCAAATTGATAGCATTTAGAACAATTGTTTTTTATTATGGGTACTTTAATTCTCCTGCTTCTAAACCAAATCATTTTTGTTTATATACGAAGTGTCAACAGATACTGTACATATTGAACTCATAAAAGTCTTGTGTAACACACAGCTAAGTAAAGAGAAGTAAAGAACTGYGGCATATACCAAAATGCTAGTCAAAACTGTTAAATTGTATGTTTAAGGGTCCCACTGCAGAGAAAAGCTTTCTGTTTACTCACTCCAGTAGTGGCAGTTAACGTGAATGCATTAAAAAAAGATAAGTGATAGCACTTCTAAATTCTGCTGATTCTCATTTTTGCTTATGTCTGTGACCAGAATCTTTTTTGTTATGAAAGCTGCAAGACTTCAGCAGTTTACGTTTAAAACAACTCTTTTTTTTCCTTCTGAGCTCTCAGGATATTCAACAACCACCATAACTATCTGGAGTTTGTGCTATAGAACTTTTTTTTTTTTTTAATCTTCAAGATCAGGAAAGAATATAGGATTTGTTTTGCATAAATTCTTTGAAAAGAAATCTCTTTGATTTTAATATTTTTGGAGTACTATTGATGTAAGATCAAACCTTCTTTAAATGGTTAGGAATAAAATATTGAGGTAATACAATACAGCAGTTTTGGGACAAGAACTGCATAAATCTGCTAAAGGCCTTTTAAAGCACATAACTGGCTGGCAAAAGCAGACCCATTTCAAAACTGTCATAACACCAGCTTGTTTTTCAGTTCTATAACTCAGAATGTCTGGATTTCAATAACTTTTTTTTTTTCCTTCAGGGTACAACGCAAATTTTGTAACAAATACTGCTATACATTCTGTGTGCATCTGAGTACATCTATTATATACAGACCAGATAGTCTTTGTCTCTTTTCTATAGGCAGTATGTATGTATAGTCATTTAATATTTATTTCCACTAGTAATCAAAGTGTACAAAGTAGGCACAAAACATAAAAGACATGCACTTTATCTCAGGTTGTTAAAATCTATGGCCTGATCCTGCTATGAGTTTAACAGAACGGGGCTCCTGTGGAGCCCCATTGATTCCCACCTGCCTGTACAGAGCTCATTGAAGGGTCACAGATTAAATTACTATTGTATTTATTGTATTACGTGCCTACTCACAAACACCTTGAGATTCTTAAAAAACCAAACCAAACCAAAACTGTTTTAACATGGAGTGTGCCTCATGAATGTGCATAATGATTTGCAAACACTGCAGTTGCATTCTGGTGTCTGTGCCCTTGTATTTCCTCTCTCCTACCAGTAGACCCAGCGCACATTGCTTGGGACATGCTTTTTAAATTAAGCAGAATGTTAAATAAACTCATGCAGATGATATAATTTGTAAAAGTGTATTTTGCTGATTACAGAGGTTTTCTTCAAATGATAGTTGCTTTTGTATGTATCATGACAACCATCTGATACAAGAACAAACTTTTCTGTAGGGTAATCAGGGAGAAGTTGGAATAGACATAAACACTACCATTATGTTCTCATGGAAATAAAATTTATTATTTAGAATTCCTCAATAGTATGATGATCCATACAGTCTCAAACAAGTCTGGATAATGTTAATAAATACTCCTTGGCACTCTGGTTGCTCAAGGTCCTGTAGTGGGTAAACAAGARGAGGAACTCTGTGGCCAAAGATTAACAAATATTACATAATTAGAACCAATRCATAAGCAATAGAACAAGTTTCCTTACAATTTAATTAATGCATTTTTTTATTATTTGTGACTAGTTAACAGATTGTAGTGGACAACACATAAAACTGTTTTGTCAGCATTACTTTGTGTGAGTATACTAGTGAATAAATTTATTACCAGGAAGCAATAGAAAAACAGGAAATGCTAAATCCACATCAAATAGTATTAATGTTGGATACCTGTCTTTAAAATGCGTGTTAACCCTAGAAGGGGGAAAAGCATGAAGCACCAGCTATTTATAAAATCAGTCTTTTGAAAAATTATATTCTTCAGGAATCTGGAATACAATTATTTGCAGAAACTACTCAGCATAAGTTTTTGAATAATATCTAAATATCAAGATAATTGTGAATTGGTCACAGACAATTCAAAAAAGAAAAGGGGAGATGATATTTGTCAATTAAATTATTCATTGTAAAGTATTCGCTCAGGTCCATTTATTATTTAATTAGTCATTTAATCAGTGAGTTTGGCAACTGCAAAATGCCCTTCAGGAGCAGAAGTGTCAGGCAGTGGTGGCAGTAGCAGAGCCAGGGAACAAACCRGTGCCCATGCTCTGCTACGGAGCCAACAGCCTGCACTTGAGTGCCACCCCAGAGCCCTGCCGGAGACCCCCACCAGCTGAGCCAGCTGTGTGGTGCTACCTCCTCATCTTGCTAAAGATACAAATTCAGTAGGCAGGGTACCGACCATGTGCTCATTGCATGCTGCTGGCTGGAGGTGCTGATGGACATTAGCCACTCTAGCAGGATCAGCCCTGTAGGTTGGTGGGAGAAGACAGTGAAGATGGACAATTTAAAATTCATGGATTGAGACCAGCAAAACAATTAATGGAAGATATAATGGGAATGAACTGGGTCATTCCCAGGCAAAAACAAAAACTAAGAAAGTCTGAAGAATTGAGAAGTTAATTTAATTAGCATTCTATTGAAATGTCAAAACATGCATGCTCTACTCTCCTATTGACAATGTAATTCTCAAATGGCTACAAAATTTGAATGCAAATTTTTACATTATTTTTCATTTTTGCTCTGACATAATAAACATCTTCAACTTGCAAAGATGTATGTACCTATATTCTATATATCCAATATTCCTCTGTTACACTGATGCAACTTCCATTGCAGTTATTGCAATGGGAATTGTACTGATATTACAGACAGGAGAGTTGGCTGAAGGTGATTACTTATTATATTTTGAATGAAGAGAAATCTAGTCTGCAAGTTCTAATTATGCTGGTAAAAATTGTCCCTGATATAGTGCCCAGGAATACAGTTAAGTTACACCAGAGATTAATTTTTCTCATTATAAGTTTTTAATTGTAAAAAGAAACACAATAAAGTTTATTTAAATTTTATAGTAGTTCCTTTTTGAAAGGTCAGTTTAATATTTAAATTTAAATCAGGTAAAATGTGTGTGTGTTGGGGGGGGAGATGACAAAGTAATGTTTATACAATCAGACCTGACAGATGCTGACAGATAACTGTCTAATATTCCTGCAATGCAGATTGTATTGTGAGTCACAAGGCTCAAGGTCATGCATCTATAACCACCCAGAAGGCTTTCTTCTCTACTTGATGCACAAATTTAACTTCCATTAAAGATAATCTAAGATACAGATGCTTACTGGAAAGAGAATAGACCAATCTTCCAAAATGCTGCATAATCAGTAGTGATGTGATTCATAGCCATCCTTCCTAATCTTGGTAAATTATTTTGCAGTGATTAAATAAAACACTCACACAACAATAAACATGTTACCTTACATATCAAAAAAAATCTCTCGGGGATGTGCTATTAGAACCAGCCAGAAAATTGAGGAAAGGATCCTCCTTCTAGTCCTTCCCCTCCAAATGTCAACACAAGTAATTTTTTGTTTAGTTTCTCAGACTCTGTGAGAACATTGACCTGCCAGCAAAATATTTTGGCTGAAAATCTCAATATTTTGATTAAAATTTTTCATTGTGATATCTCTTGGGAGGTCCAGTTCAGGTACAGACTCTTGTGCAGTCCAAGTGCATAAACAGCCCAGCTGATGGGCCACCCTCCATACTGTCCCTCAGCTTCTTTCTCTTGACTCTCCAAGGATACCTGTTGCACCAAGAGCAACTGCTGGAGACAAGCTTGCTACTCTGTGAAAAATGTAAGGATGATACCTCCCTTCCTTCCTTCCTTCACACCTGATGGCTGCATAAGCAGCCACATTAATATGCAGTTAGGTCTTTTTCCAGAAGCAGAATGCACTAAACGTTGGTTTCAGTTGTGTATATGGAGTGATTCACCTTAGCGCATGATGCCTTACTGTCTAGACCCAATGCATGCCATTTGAATGGCTCTTTAGACCCTACTTTTTAGATACTCTATAAAGTCTTGAGAACTACTGGCTGCAAATGAGCACATGCGAAAGGAGTCTCAGTGAGGCTCCGTGGAATTTCTCCTGAATTGCCAGTGGGAAGGACTAGGAAAAATGTGTTATCTAATCTAACCACAGGTCTCAAAGAAAGCCTGTGTTTGTTTCTGGGCTAGTAGAATCTTTTTAGTTTTTCTCAGAGTCTTGAAATCACTTCTTGATTCAATTCAGGGGAAAATGGGACTGGCTGGGATGTGTGGTAGATTCATAAAAAATGTGACCACTTGTTTGCAGAATTAGCCATGTGTTTTTGGCTGTGCCTGCAATATAGCTAGTTGCTGACTCTCTCCATGCCTGTAACTGATTTTGGCTTACAGTTACCACAAAGCTCGAATGATATTGGTAGGGCAGCAACATGATTCCTTGAGAATCCCATGCTTATTTTACATAAAAAAAATATATGAAGCACTGTGTCGGTGACTCTCTGGATCTTTCAATCTTCTTCCAGTCAAGGTGGAGTTTTGCCGCCTGTCCCTTTTGACCCTGCCTGTCAGCTTATATCAATATATATTGAAGCCTATCTAAGAGAGGACAAAAAAAAGCTAGAGATATTATTTTCCCCCATGAAAGCAGTGCTCCTCTTTACTTTTCAGGAGGGCCTCCTCAACTTAGGTTTTAGGAGGTTCAAAGATCAATTCTTCCTCTAATCACAGAAAACACATCAGAGTAATCAGCATGCTGGGAAAGGAAGGTCAGAAAAATTATGGGACAATTTAATGGTGATTTATTGAAAATTGGTAACTGGCAGCAGCACTTTATGGAGGAATCTCTGGATCAGCTTTACATTTTACGCCTACTGTGGTTATGAAAGAGGAAAATAAATGGAACCTGATCCCTAACTGAAATGGAAACCTCTTGTTACTCACTGCCTTTGGGATGCTGGCATTTCCCGCAGCATAACCTGCTATTTTCCTAAAACATACCCCCAGATTTTTAGGGGCTGCATTGTATTTACAGTAACAGAAGAGCACAGCATTTATAGCACCCACTGTTCTGTCTGTTCAACATGTGTGCACACTTAATACTTGTGAATAAAGTGCCCTGGTCTGAGGCAAATGCTCAGGAAGGCATTGTGCAAATATCTCTTGCATAGTGTCCTAATGGACCTCAATCTTGACCTGCCACAGCTCCACTATTTCAGTCCCAAGGCTCTTTTAAGCCGAAACTGCCAATCATGCAAATGGTGCAGCTGTTTTGTGATGTGCTCAGATGGGGCCTAGGATGAAACCATCAAACTCATTTTCACTTGTGACCCAACCTGGTGAGCTCTGGTCATGAGAGGTAAAATGCATACTGTTCCTAATAAAAATGTAGTCAGGATAAGAAAGTCTTGCCGTTAAAGAATACCTGGGCACTAGTGCTATTAATTCTCATCTAAAATGGCCTATTCAGTGTAAAATACATATTAGTAACACTACTGAATACCTGAGCATATCGATAATGAAGAGTAGGGCCAGGAGCAATGAGGAAAGGAAGTATAATGAAGAGATTACAATCAGAAAGGGTATTAAGGGAAATCTTGCTTAATGAGGCTATTGGTATCAAACTACATTTTTCATAGGGACTTCTGATTAGAGACAAATGTCAAACGTAACATACATTCCTGGGTGGCAAGTCTTCATTTGCATTTAAAATAAACAGTGTTGGTTCTAGGCTTTAGTTTAGCAAACTGTGGTTTTAGTTTAGAGTAAGTTTTGCCACATTTATGAAGCACCTTTAAATCAGTAATGCAAGAGATGAAGTAGGGCTCTTTGGCATAAAAATTCATTGAGACCTAGAAGTCACCCAAACCCTCATGTATTTAGTGTTCCTCACTTTTTCATAGAACAGGGTGGATAATGGCTGTGTGAGGCATTACAGATTTTTCCATTCTCCAATGTTCTTTCTATCTTTCCTTCCTGTTTCCGTCTGTGTTACAATCAAACATGCCTTAGAAGTTGTGGCTCTACCACTTGAGGGCAGTGGATGGCTTTCTGTACTGAATTTGAATAGGCATTTTTTATTTTCTTTCACAACATGTAATTTTCCTTCTCCTTCTATGCTGGGCACCAATTCTCTGTTTTCCTCAGGTCTTTTYGAAATCCTCCACCTTTTTATGTTCTTCCACTCTTCTGTAATTTAGTTTACTGACTTMACATGATTGGACATTTCCCTTCATTTAAGAAATGCCTTTTAGTGTTCAAAGTGCACCTCTCAAACTCAATGTACCAACAGAGAAAGAACCAGCGAGAGTTAAGTCAGATTGTGCTTCAGGAACGTCTTTAATAAAGCAAGTTGTTTAAAGTTACTTTTTAGCAACTTGTGATATAACTTCACTGGGATACCTTTGATGTTCTGCAAAAGTATATTGGCCGAAATCTGTGTAATTTGTAGAAAATTATTCTTTTAACACCTCAGTGTATATGGTAAACAGAATCAGCATAAACCTTTCTTTTTGTAAGGATTTCTTAAAGCATGTCATCAGCAATATCATAATTTGACATAAATAAGAGTTATATTGTACAAATAAGAGTTATATTAATTAATGCTGTAGTTTTAATTGAACAGAGCATGTGATGGCATTTATTCAAATTCTGATGAACTACGTGTCCTAATTGTTTGGTAACACTTTGTCATAAGTGACATAATCGCTGTTATTGTCCTTAGTATTCATTGTTGGAACATGAATCATACTGAATTGTTTTGGTGTTCATGTGGCTGTGAAATGTAACTCCACAGAAAACCTAYTGTAATTTGCCAAAGCATTAATTAGTGCTACTATACAAATATGAACAGATAAGTTGCATAAGGAGACAGAAAGAGCCATGAATTTAAAATTCTTAATTAAAGTATTTTCACTTTTGTTGCCTAAGAGTGGCTGCACATATGTGAAGAAAATATCAAACATCTGTATTTTTCAGTGAGGCAAATAGCTGAGTCTCATCCTGTAAGCACGAACTGTTTGTTAAACCGCTCTTTGCCACAAACTGCCCCAAAAGCCTGTTTGCAGGACTCCAAGACCCTTGGTATATTATGATGCTACCCCATTTCGTGCAGCCACTTTTTGCCCCTGTGCTTCCAACTTTGTATCCTGCCTTTTAATGAATGTCTACTGAGGGGGTTGCCGAAAGGCCCAGACTTGCTCTGAACACAGCTAGCAGAATAGGAGGAATGGAAATCTGAGGACGGTGGTGGTGAGCCAGTGCCAGGCTGTGGGTCACCCACGGACTGGCTCAGCCTGGCCTAGGGCACTCCTGGCTCAGCTCTGCTTCCCACGGGATGGGATGGGATGTCGGGACGTCTCAGTGGCCGGCCAGAGGAAGGAGGAGCTTTCCCTTCTGGGATCTCCTTCCTTCCTTCCTTCGCAGCACGGAGACTCGGGTGAGCCAAGAACAGCTCCAACAGGAGGAATTTTAAAATTTCCATTCACACTAGGATCCCGCATCCTAATCCCAGTGGTTTCTGCCTAAGAAGAAAAGCCTTGCAAAAGTGATCATACTGATAAACATGCCTGTCTTCCTGAAGCTGCTATATTCAGTTCCTGTTACAAGTACAAAATTTAAAGGAATTGTTTTGGTGACTGTTGTCAAAGAAGAATTTGATAACAGTGAGAATGTATGCATGTAAATGAGCAGAAATAAGGCTGCCATGTGAATGATAGGACCAAGATTTTCAAAATTATCGAGCAACTTCAGCACCTTCTGTTTTGAGAAGCACATGCTGAAATGTGCTAATAATATTTAATTATCAGGGATAGGAGTCCAGTATGGCAAGAAAATCTCTATAATATATTTCACTGTGAACCTTAAAAATGAGGAATACAAAATAGCTGGCCTCTTTTGAAACTGTGGTGCTTTACTTAAGAATATAAGACCTTTGAAGTTCCATTAAAAGTTTTTTGCCCTACGTTTTTAAAGAAGAGGAAAAAAGCACATTTATAAGAAAGGTCAAATGAAGAATCTTCCTTAAATGACATTTTTATGCTTATAACAGTTTGTAATGTCTACAAATGAAGAATTATCCCTTATTTGATGTTTTAAAGACCGTGAGTAGGAGCAAAAATGTCAAAGGTAGGAATATCTTAAAATGATGTTTTTATAATCACACTGTTCTGAGAAAAATGTGAGATGAACTACTTTGTGCATGGGTGTTTTTAAGTGTATAACTCTAAATGTAAATGTTAGATTGCATCAGTATTGGTGTTTTTCAGATCACCGTGCTTGTAAAGACATCACTTTAGCATAATCCTTCTTTTAATGTTTTCATGATCACACCAACATTTAATAACTGCAAATAAGGATTTTTTCTTCATTTGATGTCCATAACCATCTAGTTATGTATGAAAACATTTTCAGCCCTGTATTGTGTTGAGGTATATGTGTAGACAAATAAATATATTTATACACGCTGATGTTAAATCAGCCAAAGAGCTGTCTGACTGGCAGGCATTTTTATCTGGGCAGACTCCAAGCTTTCTGCAAAAGTACTCTTTTTCTCCCTAGTTCAGACTTTGTTAAATCGTTCGTGGAATTGTCATCTCATGGCTAGTAAGTCTTTACTGCCTAGGCCTGCACTCRAGTTAATCCCACGGTCGCACATACTATATAGGGCTGTGGGGTACTTCCCTCCTTACCAGCGCACTGCGTAATGTCTCCTTTCTGGCCTTGTTCGGTTGTCTGCCTGCCCAGCCTTCGCTCAGCCAGCTTGGGTGGGTGCTTGATACAGTCCTTAATTACCTCAATTACTGAGGTTTTACACTGGACCCTTGCCTCAGACAGTACTTTGCTGGACCTACCATGGAATAGGGTGCTGGGGGCACGGGGAAACAGAAGGGAAATATCCAGAAGTTTGTCTCTAGGACTCCTAAATAAGATCGTGTTGTAATGACCAAGTACAAGGGTTCTGACTGAAAACAGGGCACAGCTTGCTTCAGATTGATTTTTGATATTTTGAGTGCTTGGCATCTCAGCATCACTAAGTCTTTTAGCATAATTTATCTCAATATGTTTCTCTGAATGTTAATAAGTGTATGTAAATATACATATGGGTGTGTATGTGAGTATAAAGGTACATATTTCTGGATGTTTCATGTGTATTTATCTTTGTGGTATTTGAACAATTGGCTTTCTTTCTCGAAAAGTATGGAAATGAGCCAGATAGATAGTTCCTTTTTTTGACACCCAAGTTACAAGAAGCAAGACCTGCACATTTCAGAGAACTTTTCTTTTTATTGGAGAATGACCACAATTCCCTCTGGATACTTTAAGGATGTGGTGCAAGCTTTCTTAGTGTGAATCACTCAACAATGTTCAGTTTTATGCTTCCATGTTTTTTAAAAATCTCCCTGTTTAGAAGTTCATTTTTGCTCTCTCTCTTTTTCTTTTGCAGTGTTATCTTTAAGCATTGACCCCACTTTGGCTTTTTTTTGTTTTGTTTTGGTTCAGCTTCACAGATTCTGTTAAGAGATGGGCCCTTTATAAATTAATAAAGTAATAAAATGAATAAAGCTTGATGTAATATTTCTTAGTGATTGCTTTAATGTTAAAAACATCAAATGAAGTATTAATTTCATTTGATGTTTTTATAGCTAAATATACTGAAAAAACATCAAATAAGGATACTCTGAATTTCACTTTTTCACTTGGGACAAGAATGTTTTATGTATACTCTGTCAGAAGGCTGCAATAGAAACTTTATAATAGATATATGTTCTCCATCTATAGCATATTCTGTCCTCTTTGGCCTTCTATCACTTTTAACTTTGATTTTTTTCTTTTGCATACTTTTTCTTTGTTTATTGACTCCATCCACCTTCATTCCTTCATTATTAGCAATTACAAGAAACTGGCATTCTGGTGATCCTCCATATTCTTCATAGTTCTCTAATGTTCTTTGAGCTCTTGCAAGACTGGATTTTTCCAGGAGGACTTACTCCCYGTAATTTTTAGCTCACCTCTTCACTCACGCTGATGGCCCCAAGGGTTCTGCTTAAGCTAGTAAACAAAACAAGACAAGAGCAGAGGTGCAAGTCCTGGCCTGTGATCCTCCCTAGTGTTAAATTGTTAGTACAGTYCCTGGCATGGTTCTGGCCACAGCCACCAAGAGTTCTCTGGCAATGCTTAGATATGGTTCAGGGGCTTTCATGGACTAGAGAGACTATTCCCAGAAAGCAAATTGGGTGCAATTTTTCTATTTTGGGGGAACAGGAGAATTTAACTCTTTGCATGCATATTTGCTATACCAGTTGTCCTTAGAGCCAGAGAAAAAAATTGTTTTCTTTATTAATAATAAGATAGCCAATGGATTTTCTCTAGACAGAACAGGAATGGTTTGTCTTCATAGAACCATTGGTTAGACTTTTTTGATGCGAAATGCTGATCTGTAAGGAGGCTTCGTAATAGCTTCATGTGTCTTTGGGGTTAAGTAAATCCACAGCTCCTGAAATAAGTCAAACCACCTCTGAAGCATCTCATACATGCCTAACTATTCTCCAAAGGCTTGGGGCACAGAGTTATCATAAATCCTGGCCTTGTCAACCTTTTCTGCTCACCAAGCAGAGCTCAGGTAAATGTAGCCTCTGTCTGCTGCAGAACAAGACAGTGGGCTTCATTCTTGCAGCACAAACCAGAAAGGAGATGGTTTCTCAGGCAGAGGAACAAGAAGATTTTAGAAATTTGAGACCTGGAATAAAAGGAAGAGAAAGGTGGATCTTCTGGAGGAGGAGGGATGGGAGTTTTTGATTCTGTGACAAGAAGACAGGAGAGCTGAAGCTCTGGATTGCCAAGGCCTTGAGGTAGGGAAGTAAAATAAAGGTGCTCATTATCCCTTTTTTAAAAAACTTCTATACCACCTCTGAATTTTTGTCTCAGATTTTGTTTGAAAAGATACCCACAGATATCTATCTATCTTGGTGCAAGACATATATTTATATTTATATTTATATTTATATTTATATTTATATTTATTTATATTTATATAAAACATAAACACACACACATATATATATAGATCTTTATAGTTGTCATGGTCTTTTTAAAAAGTTATACTTAAATGTTACCTAGAGCCATGTTGCACAATGTGATCTACTTATGTCAGTGCTATTAGTTCCCTAAAAATACCCAGAATGACCTATACACAGCATGATATACATGCATATATTTTTTTTCACTTTAGAAAAAGATAGCTTGGTGTTTTGATCTAATATTGCTGATCTTTGGCCCACATACAGTGCTTTCCTTCTGATGACTCACTGTTGATTTTGTATATGGAAATTCCTGCAGTGGTCGATTTGCAGTTAAAAAAAAAAGATTCAAATATTTAAAAATATTTGCAATGCTTACAATATTTAAAATGTAAAATATTTTAATAAACATATATAAAATGTCTGGGATCAGTGCCAGAGGTTAGGTTGTTCTTTAAGATAAGGAGGAACAATTTTTGCTACTGTTTCTCATTAACTTCCTACTTCTCCCAATAAAAAGCTAGGACAATCTGATGCATCACTTTTTCCAATATCCAAATTTTGACAGGAAACAACTTTTGCCAGGGAATAATTTCCTTTTGCCATCCCAAACTTCACAGGAGCATAGATGGCCACCTGTCTTACTGATCTTTAAAGGTAGCTCTCTTTGACATTATGTTGTAATCGCTAAGAATTCTGACTTACATCCCTGTCCTATTTAGAAGCAAAAGCCGAAAAGTGATTTGAGTAAATTCCCACCATTTTCAGTTCAACTTAAAATGCTGGGCCATGAGCAGCAGCTGAGAAATGGACTCAACTGTCCACACCTATTTTGCTAAAAGCAAGAGAGTCAGGGAGAGAGCTCAAGTGCTGGGCCACTGCACATATGGCTTAATTCTTGACATTGCTTCCAGGCAGAGTTTTGACCCATGCCCACTGGCTGTCTCTGAAGAAATGCCAGGGACACCATTCGTGAGGATACTTTGCACGGAAGACCATTCTCAATAAACAGTATGGACAAGACCACACCAGGTTTGGTTCCCTTCATCTTACCCCTGCCCTTCTACAACTCTTGGGAGTTGCTTTGCACCCTCAGCAACTCCTGCATGATATGATCATTTTCTTGATGTCAGAACTCTGATGGTATAAAACACAACCCCCTATGATTTCTGAGATATTTTGAACTAAGAGCTCTATTTAAACACGCACACACAACCCACCCACACAGAGTAAGCTCAAAAGAGTCAAGTACTTTTCCCTGGACCCATCCAGAGTGTGGCATTAATTTCCTAGCCAGAGACTAATACCTATCTCTGTTATATTTAGGTGCATAAACAGAGTCACTGTCTCTTTCATCACTGCTGCTACAAAACCGTAATGTCCAGTGGGCTGGGAGGGAAAATAGCAAGCTGTGGTAATGTCTTCAATCCTTACAACCTCTTCTGTRAAATATTCTATTCATGCTTGTATAAAGGAATGTATCTTTGACAAATACCACCAGCAATTTCTTCAAAATTATAACATTCTTTTCTGTCTTGGTGGATATTTGAATTGAAAAACCCACCTACCCCTAATTTAAAAAAAAAAAAAAACCTTGAGAAAGTCCAGAGAAAATTAAATTCATATAAGTGTTTTGGTTAATGTATCTAGGTTTACACATCTCATAAATAAAACTAGATAAGGCACTTTCATATCATCTACAAAGGTTAAGAGGAAGTGAAAGGTTCTGTATTTTGGCAGCAGTCTTCCCTCTCTGGTCACACAGGTTCTTCTGTGAGTGTATCGTGGCTGGTAAGACAGTCCATGCTCAGATGTCACATACCTTGGATCTTACTAGTTGAGAATCTTACTTATCCAGATCACTCATTTAAAACCTTTTTTTAATTAGTTTCCCCTTTCTGTAATTTTTCCTCTATTAAATACAAATCAAGAGCAGATATCTGGCCTCTACCAGCACTATTTTTCCAAACTTTCAAACAAAGTTTTGGAAGCCAACCTCTCCTATAGGAAAATAAAGCCAATTAAATTGTGTCCTCAGGTCTTAGTTATAGCCTTTTTCATTGTAATGTAAATCTCTTCCACATCTAGTCTAGTCTTGCAAGAGGACACGACAAGCTTTACATAACTTGAATTTCATTCATTCAGGCTCTTGGCAAACTATGGCACATATTGCTGCCTTGGTTCCACCAAATTTCTTTTTGGAAGGTTTGCCTTGCAATCATCACAGCTAGACACTTTATTTAAGGGAGAATGGAGACTCTGAAGAACACTTTAGGAATGTGTCTGTTCCCTGTCTATGCTTCATATGCTTTCCCCACACACTGGGAAACATTAAAATAATATTTAAATTCTCTATTATTTTTAATCAATCATTTCAATAGAGAGTGGAATTTATATAAAACACAGGAATAACAGTTACTGTGCACATTGGTAGAGGCAAAATGAAGGCATATATATATTATTTTTATATATGTGTGTGTGTGTTTTATATTTTTATATATTTATATTTATATATATTCATTCTGAGGTTTGTCCAATTAGAAAAAAAGTTAGCATATATATATATATATATATGCGCTATTTTAAGCTATATATATATGCTATGTATGCTTTTTTTTTTTAATTGGACAAACCTCAGAATACTAACCTTAAATGTTTAACAATGAATGAGGAAGTTATTTCCATCTAACCTGAAGTATCCTGAAGAAAAAGTAACCTCTGACTGAAATTACTTTTTGTAAAAGTGTATAAGAAGATAAGAAATTAACTAGAGAGAAACATGAGGTTCAATCTTTCTAGATTATCATGATTTTGAAGCTCTTCTGAAGATGAGATGTGGATGGAACAGGCAAGGAGATGGGAACAAAGCAAAAAACACCATGTTTCTGGGATGGCAGAAGCTTAAGTACAAATATATGCCAAATACAAATGTATTTTTATGAAAACTCRTTTGACTATAAATAAAAATGGATTCAAATTGGACTTATAGACATCCARTAACAATAACTGCACACACAACTGCTGGCACACAGATTTTTGTCTATAGAACTAAAACCACCACAGAGTGTAACACAAATGGAAGGCTCAAAAGAATGTGAAGACTGGAGAGTTTAAGGTCATGGACAGTTTGTTATACCTGCAGCCATTACTCTCCTTTCTCTCTTTTTTCACTTTCTCATTTCTAATTCTTTTGCTGATCTTCCTTCCCCTTACTGTGTGCTTCCTAGAAGTTATTATTACTGCTGTTTAATGTGTTAACAAATATTAATAAGTATCTCAATGGTAAACTGCCAGGCAGGATATAGCACAGACAAATAAGATTTACGCACCTCATTTTAAGAAAAATATAATGGAAAAGCGTAATAAAGTTAATGAGTAGTGGCTGATTTTTCTACCAGTGTGTAGCTGAGTAATCATGCCACCCTTGGGATTGGAAAGGTATCTTGATTGCGAAATAATGCCTTCAGCCTTTGACTTTCTATTGCAATACATAATAATGTGTCCTTAGAGTACAGCACATAGTGTCTCTGTTTCCTTAGAGCATATAGTACCCATTTTGTGCTAATCAGGACACAGAAAGGGGCTTTTGGGGCTACAGGGAGTATGACTGGAGCTGGAGAGTCTCAGCATCAGGTGTTGTGGGGGAGGAGGAAAGTTTTCCCTTGGCATTTGTGCTGAACAGAGCGGGGAACTGCTAAAGAGAAAATAGATGCGGGCGTCTGCACAACTATCATCGTTTAGGTGGAGGGGAACTGCA
This sequence comes from Apteryx rowi, assembly GCF_003343035.1. Lineage (NCBI taxonomy): Eukaryota > Metazoa > Chordata > Aves > Apterygiformes > Apterygidae > Apteryx > Apteryx rowi. Next base: position 2,230,702 of record NW_020450849.1, read on the forward strand.
GAAAGTGTCTGTCTGGAAACTATAGAGGAAAACAGGAAGATTAGGACTGTGAGCACCGGGATTAAGGTAGCATATGTCAGGTTAGTTTTCAGGTTGAAGGGGTTAAGAATGGAGAATAGCTCAAGGAGGAAGAGTCTAGGGAAGGTGGCTTCTAGCACTAGCCTTGGTTGCATACAGATATAATCTGTCTTCATTGCATGTGCTTTCGTTTTGAGTTTAGCTTCATAAGCATCTGTATTGATTGCTGGTCATTTGGACACTTCTGGAACAATGGGAGATGGCAAATAACTTGGGATATTTCTCCCAAATATGAAATACTGCCTGGCTTCCCGGAACTTGGAGTCACTCTGCTTCCAAGAGTGGTGGTTCAATATTGAGAAATGTTTCTAGCTTCCTGGGAAGCTACTAGACCTACAAGAAATACCATTTGTGGTTGCTCCTGTTCTCACTTGCTATTGGCAGGGGTATTTCCATCAGTTGACTGAATCTCCATGATGATTCCTGTCCTACTGTCTTGCTGTGGTAGATAACACACAACCTTTCATGATCCAGAAGGGTCTTGGGGCACTCAGAAGACAAGTAAAAGGGCTCCTAGAAAAGTCTATCTTTTGCATACAGTCCTTAGAAGGGGTGTGATTTTTCACTTGTCACAGTTCCCAGAAAATCAGGTGAATTTCTCAGAGCACAAAGAAACTCTGGGTGGATGTGATAAGAACCTCCAGGCTCAGAAAATGAAGTACTAATTTCTGTGTTCCAAAAAGAAAGTAAGTGAACTAGCAGGGCTATGCAGACGTGTCCTAAAACTACACTCCTCACAGCTCTAGGATGATTTCCTTCTCTCCAAGCTTATGGGCTTCTGAAGACAATGCCTTTCTTTCTTCCAGCAAATGTCAGAAGATCTACACTCGATAAATTTTATGGTCACTGTTGCTCATTTTTATAATGCTATCTGCGTGGTTTCCTAGTATCTTTGCTGAGTGCAGGTAAATCGAAATTTCTTTTACACAACTGGAATATCCAAAATGGAAAGGCCTTCTCTGCACTTCCATAGTACCTTATTTTTCAGATGTAAAGTTGCAGATCGTACTTAAAGCATTTTTCTCAAAAAAGATTTTGCAAAAGAGGAAGGAAGACAATACCTTGTTGTCTTTGTACATCAATTACTTTTACTTTTAAGATCAGAATTAATTGCTGCTGCAATATTTTTATCTACCTCCAGCATTCTTAATAACCTTTACTTCCTGTATCTCTTCCTCCTTTTTTGTTGTAAAAATAGATGCACTGCCCATGGTCCCTGGACTTTGCAGTAGATGCCTGTTAAGGGGTCTCCTCAGAAACTGAGAATGTCACCCTTTCCAGTGGCATTAAGCCCCTTAAAAAAGTTTCACTTCTGGACCAATATGAGAAATTGAGGCATGCTTTCTTTTCAGTTGTAAGAATACACCTTTAAAGAAAATCTAAAGTTGCACCCCTCATTACAAATAAAAGTACATTAAACATAAACTCTAACATTTAGAACAGCAAGATTGCACTTACATTGTATAATCGCTACACAAAGGGCCAATAATCACTTTGTTCAAAAGAGATAATGCAGCATAATATAAGTAGTAGTTTAAGCAATTATCTGGTAGAACAGTTAATCATCACCCTCAGTTCACAGCCTTTTGTTTCTCAGGAATACACACGTCAGATTGTAATTAAATGCATTCACACTATTCAGTGCTGTGCAGGCTGCCTGGGTGAACAGTGGAACCAAGCTGGAAAACACAATACAGACAAGTTTAGACACAGCTTTTATGTCTGTGTCTGCCTGGCATGGGGTCCTCGCTGACAAATTTGTTATGTAAGGGTGAAACCACATGGCAGTAAATTATTTATTAAAGTACGTAATTTATGGTAAAAACAATGGCTATAGAAAATTTATTTTCACAGTCATAATTTTATACTTTCAGAGCGTTTTGTTACAGCATGGATTATTTGTCTGGAACAAATATTCTTACCTTGAAGTTATAAGTGAACTGATTTTGGTATTGGAATGATTAGTTCAAAACTGATTCATGAAAAGGATTGCAACTTCAAGGGGAAAAAAAATCTAACAGCAGACCTTTTGTCCAAAGAACTTCCCCAAGAGCAGTTGCAGTTTTTAGAATAGCTGTGATTGGCTGAGAGAAGGGCAACTAGGCTGCGAAACAATTGGCACTGTACGCCGTGATCTGTGAGAGACAAGGAGGGGGAAGAGGCAGCTTTCTTGCTTTGCCATGTGGTTATCCCATGGCTTTCCGAAGATGCAATCCCATTCTGTAATGAAGACAGCTGAGACATCTGTAACACTGCATAGTCCTTGCCATTGGATGCTTATAATTGTAGTTTTGAAAGATGGTGACAACTGATCCACACTGCCAGACAGAAGTGTTCTAACCATATTGTGAGGCAGCTGTGTTATCCTACAGACCTTCAAGATTTTCCAGGCTGTATATAAAATGCTTTCTGAAAAAGATGAGTCCCCAGCTCGAGCTTTTTGCCTAGTCCACACTTGACACTTGAGTTTCAAACTGTGTTAAATCTGATAACTGTAAAAGATCTGTGGACTTTTTGCTAGCAATAAAGACACCAACTTAATTTCTCAGCCATTTCAAGTGGAGGGAAACAAAACAAAACCCCATTTATACAGCTTTAGTTGAGATTTGCATGTATTTTGATGACCTGTATAAATTGAATTTGCAGGTATAAGATCGATACTGTTGAGTCTGTCTTTCCTCCTGTATTTCACAGAGTGTTGGTTTTAATTTTGTAAACTACCTATTAACATAGTTACACCTAATTTAGTAGTATCTTCTAATGAAATTAAAATATGAATGCAAGTTCTGGTGAGAAAAAGGCCTAAACTTTTCTCAGTTCCCCATATTCAATCAAAACACTTAATCTCTGATTCTTTTCTTTCTCTTTATTGGAGAATTCAGGCATACACAATATATATGACTCTATATATCTAAAGCACAGTTTTCTTTGTTTAACATACCTTTTCCTCTAGTACATTTTTGCCAATATCTTCCATCATAGAGATTTGTTATACCTTTGGTTTCCAGTATTTACATACAGTTTATATATGCTTCTCTGAGTTCTTGTTATACCTCTGTAAAGAGTGTATAGTCCAACTAAATCAGTTAAAATATTATGAGAGAGAATGTAGTTGATCTTTATAGAAAAACATCTCATGATAGGCAAATATAAGAAGTTATTCAGAAGCCCTGTAAATAAAGTGGCGTTTTGTTTATAAATCCCGGGACAGTGATCTGTTGCTGTGATTGTATTGAATTTACCAAAATTAGTACCCAGACAGTGAAGTTTATTATAGTATGAGCCAACAGTAGAGGGGTTCAGCAAATGTCTGATACAATAAATAAAAGTGAAACTGTTTGACAGCCTTCTTAAAGCTGTCCTGTAATGTTTATTGAATGTTTCTGGATAATATTTTAAGGAACCTGGATGAGAGAGTCAAGGGTGTTTAACATTTGGAAAGGTCTGTGCTGTATTCTCAGCATGTTCCTGAATATTCACTCAAAATTATTTGTTCAAAAGACAATATTCTGGCACTTAGAGACTTTCAAGAGCACATGGCCTAACTATGCTCCATCTTCAACATGGATCTGCCATGGATGGCCACAGCTGTGACTGCTCAGTGAATCCTCCACCACATATCTCCTATCGTCTGTGGCACTTTCATGATCAGGTAGATGAGCCAACCAGCCTAGAAAGCCCTGACAGATATGCAGCAAGGTATTCTGGTATTTATAGGTACCCAGCCCAACCATTTTGCCTATAGTGTGGAGGCCAGAGTGCAAAGACAGTAAGTGCAGATATTGGATCACATTTATAAAAAGCCGCAAAATTCTCAGTGGCTTCACCATTCCCTGGCACAGGGGACTGCTTAAACAAAATGTTATTTAGTGATACCTCACCTACCTTTTCTTCTTCTTCTTTTTTTTTTTTTTTGGGTAATTATCTTGAGGCAGAACAAGAGACAGAACTGAATCAAATTGCTTATAGTCTAACAATTCATAATTTCAACAAATATCCAAATTTAATATCAGTAATTTGGAAAAAAATCAACTAAAATGCAAATGAATAATTTGCAATGAAACAAGAATGACAACATACTCAGCAGATGAATGTGATGAAACTACAGAGAAGCAGGGCCTGCAAATTTGCCTTCTTATATATTAGATACTATGTTGTAGACATTGAACTTCTGTAGTCTCTTTAAATATTAACCCTTCATATATTTGCTAGTTCCCCTAGGGCCTGATCATCTTGTACACTCAGGTGTTTTGCTGGCTCATTGAGCCACTTTTGTTTATCATCTTAGACATTGTCTCAGCTTCTCTTACTTCACATTCCTGCCTTCTCCTGCTTACCTTGGGGTAAAGGAAGAGAGTAAAAGAAGGAAAGAGTAAGACGGGTAGTTTGATATGTAGTGATGAATACTAAACAATAGAGTGAATTACAATGGAATCCTAAAAGAGAGACAGTAAACAAAACCATCAGGAAAGCTTAGACTCCCATTTGCTTGGAAAAATGGTCTTCTTTAGAAGGGAAAATACCAAGGGATTAAAGGAMCTTGCTTTAACAGATTAAGGAGCAAATGCAGTATTTTTCACTGTATAAATCACYGCCTACATCTGGGGGCCAGGCATCATTATATGTTCAAACATAATTCTTATAAGAGGGAAGCTCATTCTGCTATCTTAATAGCCAATCCAGTGGCCACTAAAGACAGTAGAGTCTTCCTGTTGAATTGGAGTTATATCAAGGCTTCATAATCTTATTTTTACTGTATCCCAATATAAAAAGTTAGGCATGCTGAAAATGCATGTGGTTTGTATACATTTTTTAAAAACCCATATAATTGCAACATAAATCTTCAAACAAAGGAACCCAGAGTAAGAGGGGCTACGGTTTCTCTAGAGATAGCATTAACTCAAAACAAACTCTTCCTCAGATCTCAAAGGGTTAATTATACAGGGATATAAACTTCCCTGTGTTCAGATATTGAACAACTTTCCTCCTCAAACTATGGCCAGTCCCAGAAAGTGCTGAATGACTTTAGCTCCTCAAAGGATTGCAACCCCAAATCTGTGGACTGGTCATTTTATTCAAAAGTAGCAATAGTACAAGCATCGCTGAAACACCCATAATCCTAAAAACATTAGAACTATAAAAGGCATGTCAGAGGTTATTTAAGATTTGTTTTTTGTCATAACTCTTTCTTTAATTAGTGTTGCTACTATTACTCAATKTATTTAAAGGAACAGTTCCTCACGGCTTGCTACACTTCTACAACACTCAGACTTTTGATACATTCCAGACTGATTTCTTGAGAAGATTTGCTTTATAGTCCACATTCCAAATAAGCTCAAATTTAAAAAGTCATCCTTCCAGCTGATAGCTTAAAAAAATTCTTCCTTAGTCCTCATCTACAGTATCTCAGATATTCCCAGCAACAAAAATGTCTGCACATTTTTAAAGTTGTGGGGTAGCACCCTTATAAATCCACAGATCTTATAACCTAGGCCTCATCAGAGAGCTCACACATACAGGCGGACTCATTAAGGAAAAGCACATTTTGTAGATGCTCCACATAGCATATAATAGAAACATAACCTGACAAAAATTTTTACTGCTTTCTTGATCTAACATGTGTCTTATTAAATATCTGTTCCTTTTATAAATAACTCATGGTTGTCCATTCTCCCTTAACATATGCGTGCAGCTTCCCCGTTAACATTAGTAGGACTCGCATGTGCATGAGAGGGACTGTTGAACTGTACACTATACATTCTATTCATAAAACTTGAAGATCAAAAGTTAGCCTTAACGAGGCAAACAATCTATGGTTGCTTTTCTATTCTTATTAAAGGTAGCATTTGTATAAACTGTTTTCTTCAGTCATTTTAAAGAAGCTGTTTAAAGTAAGTACCACACTAATAATGTAGCCCTAGGTGACTGGGGCATCTGAACATTTTAAAATTTTGATTAAATTAGGAAGGGGGAGAAGGCATTTTTAAAAGTATGAGCTCATATTCATTACAATAAAGATTATTAAGACATTGGGAACTAACTAAGCTAAAAATCATTATCTTTGTACAGCAAATTTAATCTGTAATAAACAAGCTCTTGATCATTAAATCTCTCCACTGTACTTCGTTCTCTGCATTGTTCAAATTGGATACCTTCTGTAAGAGAGCCCACTGGAAAAGGAAAGAAAAAGATTTTTTTTTTAATTATCTCTATTCATTTCACCTTATGTTCAGTAGATAACTGGGTTGCTACAGCAGGGAAAAATAGCAGAAGTACTGAGGAAAAAATGTCTTAGCATAATCTTTTCTAAGAAATAGCACAAGACATGGATGACATTGATGAGGGGAGGGTGTTATTGTTATTCTTGCTGTTTTGATGTCATTACCATGTTATTTCCATTGTTCTGACATAATCACTTGTTTTTTCTAATTGCGCCAGTCTCAACAGGATGATACTAATGTCATTCATCAGCATGAATAAATAACTTATGCTTTACTATGTAATTCATACATGTCAAACATACATACAGCTAAGGCTTTTTTTTTTTACACACTATAGCATTCAAATGTATACGTTATCCTAGTGCAGAAAATCTTTTCGTTTTAAAATGTATATATCAGGACAAACACACTTGGATGTAGATAATTAGGCACACATAAAAACTGTGGACATTTCCAGCCACGGAATGAATCTTTTCTTTTAGGTGGACTAGATTATTCTATTATTACAGAGGTTTTAAAATATAATTTTCAAATTGAATCATAACTTTTTGTCGTTTGCTAKGGATGTGCAAGATCCTTGCCATCAGAGGATCAGGAAGGAACTGGGCCAGGGGGAGCATGTGTGTAAAATTGTTTTTTCAGACAAGCTCTTTTTCGTGCAAGACTTTTCTTGCTATTGTTATTCAAACTATGTATTTTGGAATGCTGTGCTGTATATTGAACACTTTGCTTGTTGGTTTACTTAGGTATACACACAAGCAAGTGGTGCCCTGAATTAAAATATTAGCATTGCATTCCAGAATTGCCTGCATCAGGTATAAACCCAAAACCTAAAATAGAAGGGAGCTTTTTTTAAACAAGCTTCTCTGTAAATTTTTACCTCTGACTGCCAGATGCATTAACCGATGGAAATAAAGTATAATGCACTATATCACAGCTGTGTATATCTTTCTGAGCATTTGTCTGTGCATACACACACATTTTTTTATTCTTTGTCTACATACTCTCTGCATAGTTCATATACCTGAATGACTGTCTCTTTCTTTCTGTACGTATGCATGTATCACAAAATAGATATTCACATGCTTTAGCCCTATCATAAAATTTTATATCTCAAGGATATTATATCACAGATGGCACCTCAGCTAAAAATGTTGCTGTAAAAGATGTGAAAATAGAAAGGGGAGCGCAAGCTGCAGTGTGTTTCAAGTAGAGAAATCTCCAGGAAAGAGGCAGGAAATGCAGTTTGGGCTTACTCTGGTCTTTTTAGTAGATGTATACTAGCAATTAATTTGATCTGTAGTCTAAGAGGCATTTTATAATTAATTTCTCAGCATTTACCACATACAAGCCATCACTTCAGAGTGCTATGTCATTAACAAAATCCCATTTTTTCATAGAGAATAGGCATACTGATCTACATTTTCCCATGCCGCCTAGCCAGAATGGACTCGAGGGATATTATCTTATTCAGAAAGAACCTTTCAAGGTTGAATAAAAGAAGTGGTGCAGGGTCCCTGGGAGAGGGAAGTGATCATCATTTTCACCTTCAACTCTTCTTTGATGTGGCAGAGTCAATTTTTAATCAGCAGCCATCAGACTGGGCTTCATTTCGCCTTACAAAGTCCTATTACTCTGCCACTTTCTGGAAGGAGGTGATAAGGACAATGCTCTTCTTTTTCTCTTCATAGAGCCCCATATATGATGAGTCCCTTTGGAGAGGTTTGATAAAAAAAGAAAAAAAAAAAAGAGTGAGTATGTAGGGATAAAGGTCACCTCTCTGCCAGAATTAACTCTTCAAGACAACAAACTTTTGATTCCAGCGCATTTGTTTTTAGCAGGTCCTCTGTATGTAGTTTTTGTGGTCAGCAGTAACAAGACAAGGGTTAATCCCCATGAAGCTTTTGATGTAAATGCTACTTCCTATTATTGTATTGGCCTGTCACAGAAGAAAAAATAAAATGAAACAAAACAAATAAACAACCCTCCCCCCCCCCACACACACACATGCACACAGCACAGGCACTCAGTTCTCCAATACAAAGTGGACATTTTGAAATAAGCAGCACAAAGAAAAATATATACAGTTAAAATACATCTATTTTATCAAAGCTTCCCAAAGTAACCCTTTATCACAAGAATATGCCACAGATCCTTGCAGACAAATTACAGAAGAGATATTTCCTACAATCATTGAAATTGAAAAAAAAAAAAAATCCCCCCCTCTGGAGGTGTTTTTTATGTTAAATAAACCTAAATTATTTTTYAAACTACGCATTCATGCAGAAAAAAACCTCTATAATCTCTTAGTATCATTTATTGTAGTCAGCAGTCTTAATTGCCTCCCTGAAATGGATCAGAGTTCTGGGAATTACACACTAAAATGATGTTACCACTCTCCAGTCTTCACATTCCTTGATATAATCTCATTAAAAATATCAAGCCTCTAGGTGAGGGAATACATATGGATGCTAAATGCATTTTAAGCAGGAGCACCTAAACTGATGACCTAGTTATTACAGAACAAAGCAGCTGAAGATGAATTTTAATGTTGAAGTAAAGCAGTTTTCTTTTTTGGTTATTACTATAATTATTAACATGTTTTTGGACTGAATTTTCTTATTACCTCTGGAAAAAAAATATGATAATTCTGAACCAACCAAAACAGTGAAATGACATTTTTGGAGTAAAATAAACTCTTATTTTCCAGTAGACCACACAAGTTAAAAAAAAAAAAAGAGAGAGAGTTTCATTAGCTATAATCACCATAAAGAGATGGGAAAAGAGCTATGCCAAGTTGCAATTTTTGTTTCAAAAATGCTAACTGTGTTAAAAAAAACCCCCAAATCTCTGGAGAAAATAGACTCATCACCTAGCCAAATAATGGGTGAGGGAGGGGGAAGTTATGCTGAGCTCCACCTATGAAATAATTAGATTTTTAGAGAATTGGATTTCTTGTTATAAATTGCAAAGAATGCTTCTGCAAGAACTAAGAGTATATAGCCTGATATATCTTAYTGCTGTGCGATCCAATGTGTTGCAGTATTAAACCATTGTATCTTTGGTGAAAAAATAACAAAGGCAGTATGGAACTGGCCTTCAGAACAAGTAGTTAAAACAATCCCAAATATTTCAATATTTTAATTATCAGTGTTATCAAGCAGGCTGGGTGTAAATGAGTCCCGTGGATTAAGCCTGAGATATAGGGCAATATAGATTATTTTGATGAAAAGAATCACTGCAATGTGACACTGCTTTTGAAGCAAATGGTCATAAATAGTTTCCCAGTGATTACAAAGGATTAAAAAAAAAAAAAGTGCTATCATATCTAAAATGGAGATAGTATTGTTTTCCTGCTATGATAAACTCAGATTTCAGAGTTTTTTATTCTAGATGAAACATGAAAAGAATATGTAAAACTTTTTTTTTTAAATAGTATCTCTGGTTTGTAGTGGGAACTGGACTGCTTAGGGGATTGGTGACACAAGATAGAGCATTTATTTTCGTGGGTGCCAGTTCAGATCTGTCATGTGCAAATGAGAATAATGACCCCTGATGGCTCTTGGTAACTCGCGTTATAACAGTAGTATCACAAAGGGTGTGTGGGGGTACTGTATCAGAAGTTATGGCAGAGAAGATTAAGGACTACATGAGAAAGAACACCGCATTTCTTTTTTCCTTGTAGGGACTATTCCTCCAAGCTAGCCCATGTTAGTCCATCAGTTTGGAGAAACTTACAGTCTTACAGCCTGGATTTTTTTTTTTTTTTTTTTAAATATTAGCACCATAGCTAAATAGGGACAGAAGCCTTGGAGTCTCACTTGAGAACCGTCAATGGTCTTTCACTTCACCTAAAAAGGAAGGGGTCAAGCTTGACATGTACATTTTGGTTTAACGGATCAGTCCTCATCACTCTGCCTAGCCCTATTAAGTAATGTGAACATTTTTCTGCACTTTCACATGGCTAGATCTCCTAAGGAAGGATGCCAGTAATTCTTCATGTACTCCGATCAGAGCAAATAGAAGGCAAGGAAGGACCTGAGACAGAACCACCAGAGAAAGATTAGCTATGAAAATGGTATGAGATAAGATGATACCTACTCCCCAACACTTGGATATATGGGGAATTTTTTAACCTTTAAGGTTTATTTTATGTCCTTTTTTTAAGCTTTAGTCCACAGGTCCAAGGGCTACAAATGTTGAGTATTGATAAAAAGTATTGATAAAAATAAAAGGTCATCAGAACTGCCAATGGGCATGCTTTTGATAAAACATTCCATATATATAAACTCATTATTTTGAACTTCTATCATGGCATCTTGTTTCCTCTCAGAAGTGTAGCTCAGTGGGATCTGAGGATCAGGGCAAGCCTCTTATACTCATTGAGTGACACTGTGGGGTTCAGATCAGCCAAAAGGTAATTTAGGAAGCCACCTAAGCTTTGTAACCTCTAGAATTGCAATACCTCTGTTTATTAAGRTAACTTCTGTCTGTAAACCTCATAGTGTTGTATGCTGCAGACCATTTGTGATATGTTCCTTACTCTGAAACAGTGAAGAGACTTCTTGTTGCCTTCTGCTGTGCCTACTTTGAGGGGATCTGCCCATGTCAGATCTGCAAATGTAGCCATCTAAAATGCTCCTTTTATTATGAAAAACATTGGCCAGCTACTGTAGGAGACAGAGGTGAGTGTGCGGGTCACTATCAGCCAATCTTCAGGTTCCAGTTTTCTCACTGCGTATAACTTTTTTGAATCTTTTTTTAATTTTTGTCTTTTTGTCTAATTTTTGTCTTCTTTTTAGTTATTCAGGGAAATCTAAGGAGGTCTAAATCTCATTTAATTTTTAGTCGGAGTCTGTAGGCACAACACAATCTTTCTACTGCTGCTGTGACTTTTGAAGAAGTACTGTTCTGGCGTGCCATCAGTTAGTTATCATCCCTCCTGCTTCTTCAGACAAACCTACTTACAGGGCTGCTCATGCATTTCTTCCTTCACCCAATTTAATCAAAACTCAGCTGGTTAAATCAGCTAAATGAGTTAGTTAATCTAGGCCATTTTGATACAAATACATTAGGAAACAATTATCAGAGCTTCTGAGCTGGCAGAATGGAGAGTGATAAGCTGTAGTAGGGTCACAAATACTCATTAAAGTTATAACCTTTCTTCAGGTGGCACAGAGGCAGCAGATATTTATCCAAAACTGGAAACACTTGAAGATCTAACAGGAGAAAAGCAAGAAGAGCAATTGAGGCATCCATTAATCTAAGGAGGGAGATAAACTTCTAAATGTAGTATAAAGTGGTAACCCATGGGCATTAACCAATGTATGAATGCTGCTTACAGGAACATGCAATAAAATGCCCATCGTACAACTGTGACACTGTAAAAACCTTTCTAAGCTTATTATCTATATAAAACAGGCAGTTTATGTTTAAAAGATTGTTTTGATTGCCAAGTAAAGCACAAAAAATTTAGGAAATGTAAAATTAAGGTACCTTATGCATATATATCATAGCTTGCAATCCTGAACGATAGGATTACATACTGTATCTCCCTCAGCAGCCTTACTTTATCTATTACCTGGGATGATGCTTGGCAAAGAACTTCTTCAGTATTTGTATTCTCCATGTTATTGTTTGACTATAGGCTTTATTTACTGCACATTGCCAAAACCATGTTCTGAAGACACAAAGGCTAAGTTCCCAAGTTCCTAAGTTTTTTCCTGTGGTCATTCATTACTATAACATATGTGTGATTCAAAACATTGATGAATGCATTTCCTGTGCTCAGGAGTCATAAACCATTTTACTGCTAGCGAATTTTGTTATAGGATGTCTTGAAACCTCCTTTTCATTTATTTCAGTGGAAGACAGACAGATACCCCCAAATCTCTGAAAAGCTAGCTACAGTGATTAAGGTAAGAAACATACACTAATTTTAGAAGTCCAATCTGAGACCTCAGAACCTGATTTTTTAGGTCCTTCATCGTTATATTGCTCTTTATACATACAGTGCAGAGGCCCACCTGTTAATCAGTGTTGTAGACCTCATCTTAAGGGCTTTCGCCCCCAAGATGAGGAGCACACAACTTCTGAGAACATTTTGAAAGTTTGGTTTAATTGACTTGAATAACGTGTTATAGAAACTCTATGAGGGCCAGCACCAAACTCATCAAGGCAGCATTCAGTTGCTATTGCCAAGAGACAAGCCTTTCTTTTCTTTCTTCTGCTTCCTTTCTCATAACAAACTTTCTATCCTCTCTCAAAACATTTAGCAAGAGTCCATGACAGTAATGTTCTTCATTAGGTAGTCCTGATCTATCCCCAAGTAAGTCTATTGTGCATGGTTCTTGAAGCAAGAATTTTGTGGGGAAAAAAAATGTGGTCATAGTACACGCACAGAAGAAAATCTGCATTAAGGCTTCTCTAGGAACCCAGACTTTGTAATTACCTAGCTTCTGAATTACTGATCACTTATTTTCACAGCCTTAATAAAATATTAATATAATTGATTGCATAAAATGTGTTTTTTTTAAAGGAGCAAAATGAATAAATTCTACTATGTCATATATTTTTGACATTGCAATAACTCCTAACTTGAAGTGGGTTGAAATCTTTCTATCTATCAGCATTCTACCACTTGAGTAATGAAGTATCAAAGCACTGTGGTAGGTTGTTATCCTTTATGCAAACCAGGATTTAGAGCATTTTCGTCAGCAAGTTCTAAAGGTATTTGTTTACTTAGCAGTAATAAGAATTCCAAAACTCTATTACAGAATTTGGAAAAAAGTATTTCCTAAGAGACAAGATGTTTTCCTCTTCTCTTTGGAAATGTACTGTCTTCTTTGCCTCCCTTGGCATTCACCGGGCTCCATTTCAGCTCCTTGCATTCACCTTTCTAGCTCCAGTCACCATTCTGCAGATAGGTCATTCTAAACTCAATTTCTTTGTTGAGTTACCAATCATTTTTTTACTCCAGAATTTCCATCTCAGTTTCAGTTTCCTTGCTCATTCACCTCCACTTTTCCCAGTCAGCTCCTCACCCAGTGTTCTGTCCAAACTTTCTTCTCTGTGAGCCCCAGTATAAAAATTCCCATTTCAGTTCTTGAAAAATGTCAGTATGCTGCTCTTAATCTTTTGTTCTCTTTGAACAGCCAATTCCACTTTTCCCTCAAATTTTTATGTGATATATCTTGGGTTTTTTTCCTCCTATTTTTAGTCACAGGCTCCTCACTTCTACATCTTAGCTCTTGTCCTCAACAACATTTTGAGAAGTTCAGTCCTGGTTTCCCCGCAGGCTGCTTATCCAAGCCCAGTCCAATTTGTCTGCTCTACATCTGAGTCTGGTTGCATTGTCCTAACTGCTGAAACTCTGAGGGACATTTACAGCATGGAATAGCCTTGCTGTTCTCATTTCCAGCCATGGCAGGACATCATGATGCAACCCACAGCTTCAGTATGGAGAGCATTGTTCTGTCCCCAGTTCTCAGTCTCTGTGGGATCTACAAGGCATGTGGCTGTGATGCTGTAGTCTTTCCTGACCATGACTGTGTCACGGGTGAGACAGAGTAAATGACAACCACTATGGGATCTGGATCCTGGGGCTTATTTAAGAACCAGTGAGATTAGAGCTGTTACTCTTCTTGGTTATCTCACTTGCTCACTCTGCTTCCAATGTCACATTCACTAGGTCTCAACTTTCCTTCCCTGCTGGTCTGGGATGGTTGGGCAGAAAGTCATGTCAGTTCCTGCTCTTCCTTGCTGCTCACTGTTACCAGTCTCAGGCATCACTGGCCGAGGCCCCTGAGCATCCCTTAGCCTTCAACTCCATGCATCTCCCCGATGCCCAAAATTGTCCCCTAATTCCAGGATCTTTCCTCCAGGCAGTGTCTTCACATTCTTCTTTCCAGGTCCCCTTCTTCTTTCCGGGACCACTTCTTCCTTCTCTTTTGCCACTAGTCTATGATCTAAATAATATATGTGCAGAAGCATGATGCATGATCAGCCTCCTGATTGGTGGTTCTGTCTCATGGCTCTTTATTATTTGGAGAACTCAGGATGTGCCACTTCTGTGTCTTCAGAATTTACAACCAGCCCATACCAGTTACAGCCTGTAAGTAGTAGGTTTCTGCTTGAGAGTTCAAAAGTTCAATTTTGGACACTCACCCCTGCCTTCCCACACACACATGCACACACATACATGTAGTTATCTGCTGCCTGTTAGCATTTACAGTTTAAGCTATTTTTTTATTATTGTTACAGAATGCCTGGTGATTATTCAACAACTTATAAATTTTCAAAATTTGGAAAGACCTTTCTGAAGGCAGCAATGTTTATATCTCCAGTATGATGGCACCTTCCTATTAAATGCAATGTCTTTGGGCTAAAGCAAGAAAAACTTCAAAGTAAAAAGTTTCCTGTAATCTTTTAACATGGGCAAAATATCACATTTCCAGTCTCTGCAGTATCTTTCTTGGAAACATCAGAACTGTTAGGCTGATATTAAAGTGCAGAATCACAGAATCACAGAATGGATGAGGTTGGAAAGGACCTCTGGAAATCATCTAGTCCAACCCCCCTGCTCAAGCACGGTCACCTACAGCACATTGCACAGGATCACGTCCAGGTGGGTTTTGAATATCTCCAGAGAAGGAGACTCTACCGCCTCTCTGGGCAACCTGTTCCAGTGCTGTGTCACCCTCACAGTGAAGAAGTTTTCCTCACGTTCAGATGAAACTTCCTGTGTTTCAGTTCGTGCCCGTTGCCTCGTGTCCTGTTGCTGGGCACCACTGAGAAGAGTCTGGTCCCATCCTCTTGACACCCTCSCTTCAGATACTTGTACACATTGATAAGATCTCCTCTCAGCCTTCTCTTYYCCARGCTAAACAGGCCCAGCTCTCTCAGTCTTTCCTCATAAGAGAGATGTTCCAGTCCCCTAATCATCTTTGTAGCCCTTCGCTGGACTTGCTCCAGTAGTGCCACATCCCTCTTGTACTGGGGAGCCC
>NW_020450849.1:2247090-2302923 GCF_003343035.1 Apteryx rowi
CAGTAAAGACTGAAGCAAAGAAGGCATTCAGGAACTCTGCCTTCTCTGCATCCTTTGTCACCAGGGCACCCACCCCATTCAGCAATGGGCCCACATTTTCCCTAGTCTTCCTCTTGCTACTGATGTATTTGAAGAAGCCCTTCTTGCTGTCCTTGACATCTCTTGCCAGATTTAATTCCAAACGGGCCTCAGCCTTCCTTGTCACATCCCTGCATACTCTGACAACATTCCTATATTCCTCCCAAGTGACCTGTCCCTTTTTCCACTTTCTGTATACTTCCTTCTTCTGGTTGAGTTTTGCCAGGAGCTTCTTGCTCATCCATGCAGGTCTCCTGCCTCCTTTGCTTGACTTCCTACTCATAGGGATGCACCAGTCTTGAGCTTGGAGGAAGTGATGTTTGAATATTAACCAGCTCTCTTGAATGCCCCTTCCTTCTAGGGCCCTAACCCATGGGATTCTTCCAAGTATGTCCCTGAAGAGGCCAAAGTTTGCTCTCCTGAAGTCCAGGGTTGTGATCCTACTTGTTGCCCTGCTTCCTCCTCACAGGATCCTGAACTCCACCATCTCATGGTCACTGCAGCCAAAGCTGCCTCCAACCTTCACATCTCCAACCAGACCTTCCTTGTTTGTTAGTAAGAGGTCCAGCAGTGCACCTCTCCTTGCTGGCTCCTCCACCACCTGTGTCAAGAAGTTGTCACCAATGCTCTGCAGGAACCTCCGGGACTGTTTGTGCCTAGCTGTGTTGTCTTTCCAGCAGATATCRGGGTGGTTGAAGTCCCCCATGAGAACCAGGGCCTGGGACTGTGAGACTACTTCCAGCTGTCTGTAGAAGGCCTCATCGRMTTCCTCTTCCTGATCAGGTGGCCTGTAGTAAACACCCACAACAGTGTCACTCATGCTAGTCTGCCCTTTAATCCTTGCTCTTGACCCATAAGCTCTCGACTCGCTCTTCATCCACCCCTAGGCACAGCTCGATACATTCCAATTGCTCTCTCACATAAAGAGCAACTCCACCACCTTTCTTTCCTGGCCTGTCTTTCCTAAAAAGCACATAGCCATCCATGACAGCACTCCAGTCATGTGAGCTATCCCACCATGTCTCTGTAATTGCAATGAGATCATGGCCCTGCGACCGCAGACAGATCTCTAATAAAGCAGTTCAATATTGGCAAGGTCATACAAAGTGGAGAATGGAAGTATCAAGTAGCCCTAATAATAGACATTTATAATGTGTCAGTCTTTATTCCTCAGAGAGAAAATGGGAGAGGAAAAGGTTCTTCTCAGTGGAAATAAGACAAACTTGAAGTATAAGGGAGGATCTTCTAAATAATGGTAGTCACAGTACCTCACAGTACTTTTCATGTTTAGCACTTTCAAAGTTTCTTTAATTCTTTGTGATTCCATGCATTTTGCCACTAGTTGGCGGAATTTCTGATGTTCTAAAATGTTTGGTTAGAACTGTTTCCTAATCTAGGAGCTTAAGCATTCAAGAATACATTTTACAAATAAATATCTTGATGTTGAAAGCAATCCACGATTCGGTCAAAGACCTCAGATAACACAAAATGTCATACAAAATGAGAAAAAAACAGCTGAGTTCTATAGTCTGTAAACATTAGTGGATGTTTAGCTTTCTCTTTTCCTCACAGGTCACCTTCAGGTTCGTAACTGGCCAAGCCCAATGAGGGAAAAGATATCGTAGAGTGGATTGAAGATCTTCAATTTTATCTGATTAGGATATATTGTTAATTCCAGCTTTTCCAGCCACAAAGGAGTATAAAGTTGGCTTTTTTTTTTCTCCTGAAAGAAAAAAAAAGAAAGAAATTATGAATATTTTGTTTATCACCAGTGGAGATTAAATGGATTCCATATTTAGACAATTTTCCTTTTAGTACTTCTGCTGGCAATAGTCCTAGCTGTGTTTGAGATAGCCCAGATCTTAATGATTGCAGTTTCATGGTTCAGGGGTATTTACATTTCACTATTGCTGAATACCTCAGACTAAATTCAGACTTCCAGTATCTTCAGTTCCCAGTGAACCTCTCTTCCAATATTGCAGCAGAATGTGTCTTGCTAAGACTGTAGCTTCTAATCACGTACAGACTTAGTTTTTTCCATGCATTATATCTGTTATGTCCAATGGTTTTCAGGTCTTCTCAAGAATTCCTCAAAAAGGAAAATCATTTGACATATTTAAGGTTTCTTTCCTCATATTAGTTTGTCAATTTAGAACTTGCTGAGTGTCTGTTTGTGTACAGGTCATCTTACCAGAATCTTTTCTAACAGGTTTCTGTGAACTGCCAAATAGAAATTGATTTCTGTGTATTCATTAGGTGCTAATTTAATTAGAATTAATTAGAAACCTCAGAATTTCCCACTTAAAAGTTTCTAATACARCAGAATGATCTTAACATTTAAAACTTAGTATGAAACACTTGCAAATACTGAAAGGCTTCCTTATTGCCATCAATGTCCACATCTCGTGGAATGATTGATAGATGAACACCGGTCATTTAATATGGCTAACAGAACTTGTACATCTCAAAAATTAACTGTGAAAATACACTAGGAATTCTGTCTGAATCAGACAAAAATTATCAGTACTTTATACACTGTGTAATTATCAGAACTCTGCTATACTACAAATATTTACCATGTGAGTATTCACATTTGAAGAATATTCTACCCACTCCCCTCCCCTCCTAGAGAGATATGTGGGTTTTAGGTTAAGTGTTAGGTAACCTTTTGTACAGAGAACAAATTATTTTTTGTTTTTCTTTCAACTCTTGAATATGCATAAACAACWCTCAAAAAGAAACTGAACCATACCTTTCTGAAGATTTAAAAGATAGTTCTCAACTGCCTGGAAAGGAAGCACAGCCAGCCAATAATGTATATTTGGATAGGATGCCCTCAGAAGATATTCACTAGTAATTGGTCTGCTTTTTCAGTCATGTAGGAACTGTGGAATTTGTCAGTCATTATTTACATTGAGATCTAATAGTTATTTAAAACCTGCGCTATGGAATGAAAAAGAATAGTTTTAGTTTATTGTTATGTTAAATATTTTAGGTTAAGATATCTCATTACAATGCAAATGCATATAATCGTTTCTTTCTGTATAATAACTTTTGCCAAGATGACCGATAAAGCCACATAGGGCTCTGTAATTTGGCTTTGGTGAAGACAGCCAGTGAATCAACCTATGTTTCTAGAAAACAGTCAGTCAGAGAAAGTACAGATGTCAGTTGGAGAGTTCCTTAGGCTGTCTGCTGACCTCCATGCTACTGAGTAAAAGTCAACAGCTGCTTCAAGGACCACTTGAAAGGGTGATGGACATTGATTAAATGCTATTGGGAGTCTAGAAGCTAAAAGGACTAGTGTAGGAACAGACAGCCTTTGCCTTAGAAAACATGAAAAAAAGATTAGCTGCTTTTAACTAGCTAAGTTATGTAGATGCACTGGTCATTTCTGTAAAAAAATGTATATCTTTAAGAAGCACTTTGCACTAATTGTACTACTAATTGTAAGATTATCTTATCATCTGCTAAAAAGTTAAAAACTAGCAGATGCATGGTGCAGTTTGGAAAGAAAGTGCATGACAAATGTAATGATGTGAGTAAATGCATCATCGTATAAGCTTCAAATAACTCCTCACTCCCAAAATAGTTGTATAAATGCATATCTATATTGCTTGAGTGGTGACTGACAAAATCTGAAGGCAGGCTGTAATCAAGAATATTGCAGAGCTCTGTATGAAACAGAATGGCTTAATCATTTATGAGTTGTGGCAATGCTGGAGCAGTTCTGTAGCTGTGAAAGCTAAAGCTTCACTTAGATTTAAATAAGATCTATGGTTAAATAAGACTGTGAAATATGGACAGTGAAAGAAAAAGGTCAGGTTGTGTGTGTGTGTGTGTGTGCATGCGCTGTGTGTTGTCTTTTTTTTTTTTTTTTATGGAAAGAATGTTTGATCAGTGAGAACATGTTTTAATGCCTTGAGGTGTAAAAGATGTTTTTCAGACAGACACAAGAGAAGGAGGATGATAATTTGGACAAGATGTTTCTGAAGGACCAACTACCAGCAAAGTAATCAGCTGCTGGGCAGAGAAAACACTACGGGAGGAAAGACACAAAGTAAAGTGACAATATCAGCAGAAGACAGCAGAGCTGGAGGACATTCTGCGTTACACTGTGCCATTCTGCCAGTGATGTGTGGACAAAGATATTATCATATTACATTTTGATACAAAGCAAAATAATCATATTGTACTTACTTGAATGTTTAAGCCAATTATAGCTCTGTGATTACAGTAAACTATTAATATGTCTGTACTAGCAAACACTTAATCAACATTTCATTATCAATCTGAGGCCATTTGTTAGAATTTCAGATTCTAACAAATAAACCCAACGTAAAAAAAACTTAATAGAAAGTTTATTAAAAATAGCTTCCATCAGTTTATAAATTACTTAATTCATAGTATGAGCATAGTACACTAAAATATTTAGAGAAATATAGAAAATATGTGAAAAGAACCTGAAACTGCAATTGAAGATTCACATATGACTGCATATATCAATAAGAAGTTCCAAATTTGATTAGTGTAAAAACAAAAGGAGTTTAGTCTTTGCTTTAAAACTGYATTAATTCAAACATCTCTATCAACAGTTGTACAATATATGCATGATTTCTACTTTTTAATGAAAATGACATGATCTGCATGCATGGTCAACATAAAAGACAATTTAGCCCTTTATGTTTGTAAGAACACAGAATCACTGGCTGTGGGTGACAGCTAATTTCCTCTAGTCTCTTTATGCCCTGCAGCTATTAATGCATGCTGATCTTCAAGTATTATTGGAAAAAATTAAGCACAGACATAAAAAGAACAAAAAGAAAGCCATCAATTTTAGGCTAATTTTAACAAAATAATTTGAAA
Source organism: Apteryx rowi (assembly GCF_003343035.1). Classification (NCBI taxonomy): domain Eukaryota; kingdom Metazoa; phylum Chordata; class Aves; order Apterygiformes; family Apterygidae; genus Apteryx; species Apteryx rowi. Next base: position 2,252,035 of record NW_020450849.1, read on the forward strand.
TGCACTACTACAGTTGAAGAATATATAACATAATGCTGGACTAACAATTTTGTATGAAAAACAGCCTGATATCACACACAAAAAACTGTTAAACTGTTATAAAGTACAGATGTTCTCTTAGATTAGGGAAATAAAGTTCTCTTTTAGCATATTTAAACAAACCATATGGGATTCATTTTAGTCCTTTCAATGCTTTTTTAGATATTTCTTGAACAAATACTTAAGGAGTATGATATGGATGTAAAAAAGTCTCTAATGTACTTTTATTCTTTGGTATTAAAAAGGTACAAGGCAATAATTTAGGAACTTAATACTGAACTTATTAACTAGAAATGGAAAGACTAGTAAAATAGGAAAAAAGCAAAACAAAACAAAACTTTTTTCTTGGTTTTAAAGTCGTTGCCAAATATTTCCCTATTTTTTTGTTGAAATTAAATGTGTGCTATATTTCACATCTAAGCTTGTTATTTTTTTCTTTCAAATAATCTATACTTTTCTCTAGCTGTAAAGAAAGTTCTCCAGCACTTTGTATCCAGTCTGATTTGCTTGTTTATTCTTGGTTGTTCCAAATTCCTCCATATTAGAGGTTCCATTTTCCCCTTTAAAGGGTCATTATGGGTCCTATAAAGATGCAGGATGCAAGTGTGACTGAGTTATGATTAAAAGACATAGTCTTGAGGAGGTTAAAATCCTCTTGCTCTTGTTTGTCTTTGTATCGAGCTCTAAGACGCATATTCTGGTTACAGCTGTCTACCTGCAGTTCAACCTGTTGATGCTGATTTTGAGTTTGAAATAATGAATTATGAATTTTGTTAATCACTATCTAGAAGTGTATACTGAAAATAAACATGAATTRCATGTAGTTGCTGTCACATATTTCTGTGGAACCTCAAGAGAATGAATATAACTTGCTTTGAAAAAGTTCCAGGGTTTAAGCTGCTCATATGCCTCAACTCAGCCTTTGCTTTTCCAGAAGTAATTTCCAAACACAGTATTGCAAATACTAGGATATAAAGATTTGATTTTTGGAAGTGTGTGTCACCCCCTGGTCAAACACAACCAAGTTAAGGCAAAGCACTTAGTTTTCAGCGATTCTGTCAATCAGCTTCTAAGCATCTGACTGCTTATATTTGCACACACACAATTGACTCCTTGATCAAAAATGCCAGCACAGTCATCTGTAAGAGGAAAATCAGGCCTGTCCAAAAGGCTTCCACTGCTTCAGTCAGGTCCGTTGTAATATAATATAAGTTCTGATGCATTAAAAAATATGTATTATTTATTCCATATAATAAATTCTTTTTTGAACAACTTACAGATCACAGTATAYTATTTCTTACTTTTGCTTCTCAAAAATAGCTATCTCAAATATAATTTCATAGGAATCTTATCCACTTTTTTCATATAAAGACATATTTATACAACTTCTAAATGCTTAACATTTCCTTATTTAGATATCAAAAAGGAACTGCCCATTGATTATTGTAGCTTTCAATCTTTTCTGTGAATCTTTGGTATGCCACTTCACAAATACAGCATGGAGTGATTTTGTTCAGGAGATGGATATGTTTAATCAAGAATGCCATACAACAATACACAGTAAGCTCTGTAGCCAATTTTAAAATGCTTGAAAGTCTAATATATTGATTTTGGGGAAATACCAGAGTGATCTTTTCCACATTAGGGACAAAAAGAACAGAATTTCACTGAAGAAACCCCAGAAGCAGGGGACTGGATGATTTATAAGATTGGTAATAAGATACAGATCTTTTGCTTCCAAATCCAGGCAAACTAATTGCACCCAAAAGTTATTTCTGTCAGGTGGCTTTCTATGGTGTAAGTGAAATCAGTGCTGTTTTCAGTGTATTTCCTAGTGAATGGCTGACCTCCTCCTAAAGTCCATAACCATGCAATTGGTACTAACTGGCATCCTGCACAAGAAGACCTGATGATTAAATTACCCTCTGTGAACTGGAGGTGGCCTTCTAGAACATAGCTGGCAATTTACTAATAGAAGGAAATGAGCTTCAGAAACCTTCATTTCTGCTTCCTCTACTGTATCAATTGTGTAGGTAAGCAGAAGCTTGTTAACACTAGAGATGTGAGCTTGACTCCTTTTCCTGGTACTCAATAAATTAAAACAAACAAACAAACATATGATCCAGAAAACAAGAACTTCTCAGGGATATTTCAGTTGTAAAAAAATACAGAAAGACAGATTTGGTATACTCAGAAATACATCAACATTAGCAGAACACCAGTCTAAAACATATATACGTTTAACAAGTATTTGCATTCTACTCAGGATCAATACTGACATATGTGAATAATTCCCATTAACTTCACTGGGAATGATTTCTGCTTGTCTGAAAGAAGAGTGTGGCTTCCATAAAGTAAATAACAACACAGTGATGTGCATCAGCATCAAGGATGGGAATGTGTGTACATATATGTACAATTATTTGGAACGTTCAGTATTCCCTGGAAGATGGTTTGAGCTCCTACAACTGAATATTGCATGTCAAATGATTTTATTACTAAAAAACATTTTCTTGTTTCAAAAATTGCCTGACGCATCTTTTTCAGCTCAATTTAAGGTGAAACTTTACTTGTTTGCTCATATTATCTGTGTCTAATATATATAATCTTTAATAGGTAACAGTATAGATTTCTGTGGGTTGGATACTTTTTATTAGCAGTCACTCAAATTACTGGATTTAACGCTGTCATTAGTGCTAATTATGATCCATTTTGCTACATGAGGAAACTGAAATAGAACACGATGAATCACGCCTTTGCAATGACATGACATAGTCTATTGGCAAAAAATACAGCATATAGTTTAAATTAGTTTAGTTTTTATTCCTTGTGCTAATCCTCAACATTTCAATCAACTTAATAGTAATAATTTTGGCTCAGCCCACCTATTTCCAAAAATAAATATGTATATTAAACCCATATAATCCCATTTCAGGAAACATTTATAGAATGCGTATGTAACCATGCTGGTCAGAAAGGGGCAGTTTCCTCTCTCATTTCACTTAGCACATTTTATTGGAAAATTAAACACTGAAATGATATCCTTCTTCTGCCACTTTTTACATTTTGTATCCTGGCCCTGTTGTCTTGATTGCCAAGGTAATTTAAAAAAAAAAATTAAACCTTAGCACCATGGCCCCATACCAAAAATATATTGCTGTGCATTCAATTGCAATATTTCTCCTGAGGCCAAAACATTATTTTCACAAAGAATAATGCTATGCAAAATAACAGGAAACATACTGTGAATAATGTCTTACATATGAAACCCTTGGTACTGTTACTAAAACATTGGTTATGTGCATGCAAAATTAAACGGCCATGAAGAAGAGACAACATAATAGTTTGTGCATTTATTATATATTAGCTAATAGCTTTTTTATTTTGTTTTAAACACTAATATTTCTATTTTAAAAATATTTCTAAAATTATTCAGTATATGCCTACTGTTGCACATGGCAGAAAGTGCCTTAAAAAAAGAAAAACTTGAATGGAGTAAAGGTAGAGGACAGACATACCACCCTGACAGAGATTCTGCACTGTACCTGAAGTAATTCCAAGACCACAGTAGGCCCAAATGATTAGCCTATTTATTATTCTGTCATAATGGGTCATTAGTTTGGTCTGCCTTCAAAAATGCAAGAAAATATTCTTCATCCAGAAATTACTACCTCTTCTACGTTCTGGAGCATTTTGCTGATGCTACACAGGTTTCTGAAATGCCAGTGTGAAAATGCCAGGACTCTTGGTCTCCAAACCCTACTTCTTCCTTGCAGTAGCCCAAATTCTGACTGAGGGATCAGCATCACATACTGGTTTGCTGGACACTATAAATCTTCCTAAAGTCTAGGGCTCTAAATGGAAATGCAGTGATCAGTCCTGAGAACATGATCAATCCTTACTACTGCCAAGGCTCGCCATCGCTGCTGTGCCTTTTGGCCAGAAATAACATGGCTCCATGGCATTCGCAAGTTCCTTTCCTGCAGGCTTAGCTAGGTGGTTGGATAAAACCTAACAGCAATCTCTTTTTCAGACTTTCAAGAGAATTTTTGAAGGAGTTAGGTAATTGAATACCCTAAGAAGTATGGGTTTATCCCGCAGGGCAATTTAGTTCACTGCCTAAGCAGCACTATGTCAAAATTTTCACTAAGTCCCCTCAAACTCTGTAGGCACCTATATTTCTGATACATGAGCTGAGGATGCATGTGATTACCTTCCAGTGAGAATTTTAGTATGAATAGCCAAACTACACCTAGACAAAATATAATCAAAAAGCTATATTGTGTTGGCTGTCAGATCAGATTGATACTTGTTATTTTTCCTAGGTTCATTTCTCACCAGTCACACTAAAATGATTACACAAAGTCACAGGTTTATTCTTCATTGCTAAAACAAAAACAGTTATTTACTTGATATATCTTAACACTTTCTGGAAAAAAAGTGTCATCATTTCTGGAAATATCTGGAAAAGCTCCTTGAGCATGCATKTTGTACCTCTTACATCTTCTAAACATTTCTTTACCATATTGGCTAATGCCTTGGGTATGATTCTTATTGCCTGCAGAAATAACTTCTGACAAACTTATGTCAGCTCTTACTGTAATATCACCATTGTTATGCTGTTATCATAATTTAATACACAGTCATTATTAACCAAGAACAATTTTAACAAACAACCCAGACATTCTAACTTAACAAAAATTATTCTATCTGCATTTTCACAAACAGATAAGGTCACAATAACCTTTCTGTACAAGAAGGTGATTTCTATATTTGAATATATTCATAATGCAGCCTACTTTTGTCAGGAAAACTTCTTAGGCATAAATGTTCCCTGCTTGCATTTCTGTGGCGCTCAAACCTTGAGAAGGTCAATAATTGCATTATAAAAAAAGAAAAACAAACTAAAACAACAACAAAAAAACAACAAAAAGTTCTAAACAGATTCTGGAAGCATCTCAAGCTTGTGCATCCTTTTATTACAAATGACCTGTCACTTCCTGGTACTCTGGAACCTCAAAGATACAAGATCACTCATCAAAGAAGAGGTCATTCTTAAAGTGGAAAGACATCAGATGTATTGTGCACAGTTAGAGAAATATCACTAACAAAAATACCCACAACAATCAAGATCACTCCCTGTACAGTGGGAAGCCAGTGGGAGTTTGCCTGAGCAAAGGCAAAGCCAAGGCTATTACTATTCAGACTGGTGTTACAATTATAATCTGTTTTCAGAAAGCCCAAAGTCAGACTGTTCAGAAGTAAAACTGAAACTGATATATTTCACTCTGGTTTCATCTGCAAAAGAGCTGAGGTTGTCAACAGGACCTTAGGAACATGAGCAGAAAAAGCTTAATTTCCATGCCACAATGCTGAATTTTCAAATGATCTTCAAATGAGCCTGACTTTTGCATTTGCAGGGTTGTAAGAAGATGAAAAAGACATCCATACAGCCCTATGTAAAGCTAAAATTATTGGTGCCTGCAATTTATTTATTAAAGCATAATCTTTTAAAACATCCCCTCTCTACAGTGACCTTGATTTTTGAATGCCCCACTTTACACGTAATAGTGTGCAGATATGTGCAATATATAAATGCTTATATATGATGGTGTGTACACTAGGGAAGTCTGCAAGTGAGGTGTGGTACAAGGGTTTGGGGCTTAAGTGTGGATTGCTGCCTGCACTGGAACAATGGTGTAATGATGAAATATGGACATCATCCCAAATGGGTATCATGACCCTTCTCATGGAATATTTCTTACATTGTGCAATATAGGCACTCGAGATGGCTTAAGACGACCATGAAGAAAGGTAAGGGGCAGGATGTGGCTTTAATACTTCTCTTCTGAAGGATTTTATTCTATACTTTACTCTTGATGCTGTAAATGCTGTCTGGGAGATGGGCCCTGAAATAAAGGTTACATTAGTCACTGCATATCAAGGAGGTAGAGCTGCATAAATYGCCTATTTTAACTAATAGTTCATTGATGCCAAAACACAGCTGAGATATAGGACACCCTTAGCTGATTATCTTGTCTTCCTGAGGAACCTGATTGCAGGTCAATGCTGCAATCATAAGGAGGTAAGGGACAAGGGACAAGCCTTCTGTCTCTTCTTTGTGTCGGTAAGTACCCTACTTATTGGGCTACATCGTCAATGGATATTTAATTATGCCATGCAAAAGCAATACTGTAATAGAAGGCTGTGAAAGAGCCCTAATACTTGGTGGATGGACATTCTTTACCAAACATCAGTTCAAATCTCCAGAGGCAGAAGAGGAATGTGTACGCTCCAGAAACTAGAAAGGGAAGTGTTAGAAAGCGGAAAGTTCAAGATGGTGAATGATAGGTGAYGAAAGATTTTCCCTAAATTAATTAGAAGGGAATTACATATCACTTTGTCTTTGGGATTTCCCACGCCTTATATCTGGTGGTTCTCTGTTCAACACACTCTTGTGAGTTCCTATGTACAAATACCTATTTTTCCCTGTGCATTGTGGACATGTTAGATTTCAGGAGATCACATGATCTTTAAAATTTATATGATTATAAAACCAGAAAACAGATTTGTAAGGAAAACGTAAAAGGACAAATTCAGAGTATACCTGACTGCAATCTATTTGCACTATTTCTTTGAAGCACTTCTTGACTGTGAAAGTCAAGAAGACAATTCAGCTGCATCCTGCCCCAACTGCAGCCTTTCAGAATGAACCTCTTTGAATGTTTACCCTGTAGTAGGAGACATTACATCCCAAATGCTGTCTTTCAGGCTTCACYATTAATGGTGATGTGGCACGGTGGGGGAAGGCTGACAGCTTTGTCTACTTATCCGGGTTTTCTTTGCCTCTCTGACATGACAGCCTCTCCCTCTGCTTTTGTTCAAGGTGGAATCTCTTTCCTTTCTCTTAGAAGTCTGTCCTCAGAACGTGTCCAAGAGCAATGGGACTGTAACAACACAGCACTCCTCTTCCACGCAGGGCTCTGATGACCCTGACACCTCCCTCTTTTACATACTGTTAATTTGCTTCCTCTCTGGGGATTTGGACTACAAAATCCAAGTGATACCTCTTCCATTAAGGGTTAGGATCTTATTCTGCTTTAAATTCACATATCTCTTCAAGCTTAACAGGACTTCCAGCAGGTCACAACATTTTCAAGCTTCTTGCCATATAATGTGGATGATATATTGTAAAAACACTCACTGTATGGATAGCTCATCTAACTCGYGACCAATATCTTGGGTTTTATTCTTTACAGAGACCAGGCATGATATTAAAAATACAGATTACAGATGCAATATTTATATGCTTATTTCAAACTTGGCACCTGTTTCCTCACTTTCTTGAGTATCAAAGTTTTTCATATACACACATACATATGCATGCCTGCAGTCCTACTTCTATTTTTATCTCATTTCTTATGATTGTTGGTCATAATAATAATCATACAGCTTTCACTATTCACATAGCTTTCTCTGGAGATTTAAAGTGAAATTATAAATGGCACTTAAAATCATATTGTCTTTGCACACTAGAACAAATGCAAAGGGGGCCTAATTTGGGGACATGAAGGATCTCTCTTCTGTGAGGGTATTAAATAGCTTAGCTGACTTAGTCTAACAAAACTGTGTCTGAAAGGAGGCATGACTATTTATTCTTTTTATGGTGAAAAAAATACTGTGGTGAGAAGAGCTATTTATGCTAACAGACAATGCAGTCATAAGAACAAAAATGCTGTAAGTTAGCCAAGAATGTACTTACATTAGAAATGAGCAGTACGTTTATAACCTCCTGTATATCTGTAACCTCCTGTATATATATAACTGTATATCTAGCATAAAGGATTGGCACACCTGAGCAGCAGTGCAGCTTTTAAGATGGAGCCTGACAAGCCTGACATGATAGTAATGGGGAGAATATGCCATGGATCAAAGCAATAGCAGCAAATATTCATCAGAGGTGCATTGGTACCTTTCTGAGGTCAGTTTAAGTAATAAAAAGTGTAGCCTAAGAAAATATRGAACATCCATTGACACCTGATGAAAGGAAAAAAAGGAGTTATGATGCCCTAATTACACTCAAAAGTACGCATGATGGTATTTCCTTGTGTGTGGGGGGAAGCATTTCTCACAGATATTGGACTTCCTAGTTGCATGAGGACTCATTACCAGAATTTGTATGGGAAAGAAATGTGTTGGCCATCATGACTGACAATGATAGACAGTCACTGCTAGCAAGGGACTGGATCTGATGACCTAGCAGATACCTTCCTGGCCTTGGGCTGGCCCCACTAATCAGGATGTTTCAGCCAACATCAGTTCAGTGCTCATGAAACATGTCAGAYAGACAAGAAAGAAGTAGTTTTCTATTTATTCACAAAACAACRGTATGATGGGCAACTACAAGCAGCCTCTAAACAGCATGAAACCATTGCCTAGAGAGACCGTCTCTGAGGACTTCTGCTCTCTCTTCTTGTCCATTTAGCAATGTCTTTGGCATTGCTGCTCTGATTGCAACAAACCAACAGATATCAAAGAACTCAATTTTTGAAACAAAGTGTTTGTCTAAAATGTATACTTGTCAACAACTGCAGAACTATGCTTGCTTTTTTTAGTTTTATTCTCAATACATGTCTAAGTGTATTCATATAACTTAAATTCTTTTTAGAGCTGCTGCTCGGAGGCATGGTGTGCTAGATAGCTATCCAAAGTGATTTTCACTGTCAAACTATAAACTATTTAAAAGAAGATTTCTAAAGTAAATACTTACAGATTCTTGAATCTAATGGCAGTGCTGGCTACAAACATTAAACTCAGGAGAAAGCAATCTTCTTTTCTGGTAGATGCTAATTAAGCTGTAGTGTCTATGGTATAGTAAACATTAGTGACCTTTTTTTTCCCCTTCTTTTGTTTGAATCTTAACATGAAGATTATGATGGGGCAATTTAGTTCACAATCTTCTCGCCATTTTCTTATCATTATCATGCAATGTAATAAGACATTTCATTATTATTTAGTCTGAAACTTTAGCAGAGAAGTTGCTGAAATTACCTCTAAATTTGTACTTGAGTTACTGGACTCATTATTTCAAACATCTAGGTCTGAATCAATATCAGTAATGATTCATTCTTTTGATTAAGAAGTGACTCCATCTGTAGATGTCAGATAATTACTGAGATGACCTATAATGAGAACATTTCACAACTCTCTGACTTAAATTTCTTATTCCCTCAACAGCATAATGACTTCCTCCTAGATCTTTTTATAGTGTGTCTATGCTCCTGGGGTTTCTTTTCATGATCAGTCACTATCAGTGGTTGCTTCTGTCATCTTTTTTTAGACAAAGAAAGATAGTGGCTCCATACAACAAAAACTGCTCTTTGTCTAGGATTATATATTTTTTTTTTCTGCATATTTCCAAATTTTGTTCTAAAAGCTCTGTTACACCAGTGAGTATTCAAAGCTGACACAGGCTACAAKGGTAAAAGATGATACAGGATACTCTATGCTATTCATTTAAGTAGTCTTAGGGGAATCAATGTGTTTTTAAATATAAAATATTAAGATTAGAAATGCAAGATATTCTTTTGATCCCAACAGTTGGGAATATGATATTTAAAAGTTTGTAAGAAGAAATGATAACTTTCACTGTGAGACTTGCTGCAATACTTGAAATTCATTGCTATAGCAAAATACAAGAAGTGCTTTGTAGTTAAGTCGTAAATTCTATGTTATTTCTTTTGATTCTTTTGTGAACCATTTCTAGGGAATAGAAAAATTACATCAACATCATACCCTACCTTTTGACTCAACACACTGCAGTTTTTTACTCATATATTCAGTAACACTTAATAGCTTTCTAATATAATCATGTAAATAGATTATGAATATTTGTTTTTACTAACATACTCTTGACTGTGGTCCCCCTCTCACCATCTTTACCTGTTGGTTTAACAAATGAACTGATTCAATATTGGCCTTTAATTTGGTTTGTATGTCATCCAGGCTGCCAGCTTCTCTGCCAAGGCAGTCTCCTGTGCATTCATAATGCAAACAAAATAAGTGACTTTCTTTTTATTTTTTTGCTAAAACTGCAAACCAAAAGGTCAAATATATGTAAAATGGTTTAAATACAACTATTCAGGCAAACAGTGTCAAAGAATATACTCCCTACTGACCATTGCATTTCTTTCTGAGTGAAAGAAACTTCAAGCTCATTAATTACTACCACCTCATTCTTTTCCCAGGATTTACATTCCTGTTATGTGACTGGACTTGCTTAAACAGTTGGAAATAATGAAGACCAAAAAGACAGGCTTATTTCCCAGCTTCCTTTTATAGTAAAGAGAAAGAAATTTTGTCTAACAATAGACCTTGAGTACAGTGGGTCAAAAACCTCAGATACATTTCTATCACAAAATACCTTTAATACAGAACATTTACTGCATCAATAGACATCTTCTTTATTAGTATCAAAAAATGGAATCATTATCCCTTTTTGATGTACATATCAATTTTAGACCTTACATTAAAAATACATGCATGAATGAGGCCAGCAAGAACACTAATGAATGAAACCTTTCTAACTTAAGAGACCTGGCCCCACTGGGTTGGGAAAGAAATCAGAACTGTGGTGACAGTTCCTTTCATAATGGGCTTTATGTGTTTATGTATGTGCATGTGCTTTTGACGACAGGAAGAAAACACAACAAAGATGATCAAGGAGGAATGACCCAGATAAAATTCAATAATTCCACTGAAATAGTAAAAAGCAGGAAATACTCACAATAAAAATAAAGCTTCCTCACACTGATGTCACCGCATGCTGGGCCCCCAACTACCTGCTTCTGCTGTGTTACCCCACATCAGAAATGACTTACCTCATTTTTTATTATCGAACCTGATACCAATGACATAATCCAGAGCATATAAGAAGTGCACAAATCAGGTATTAAAATAGATGGCTTAGGCAAAATAGAYCAGATAAATAGTTTGGACAGTAGATAGACATGGTCTTCATAAAAATGGATTTAATATARTATCTTGAAGTTTCCAGAAAATGCTTCATTTTCTTTCCTGGATAATGGGATATAAAATCTTATTTTGTGTGAAAATGAACATCCAATAGAGTACGATGCTGCTCTTGATTAATCCATTTCCATTGTGTAGAAACTGCTTGTACCTTTCAGAAGTATCCCCATGAGTCTCGATTTGTATCTTACTAGTTAAGAAGAAATTCTTAACTTTCAAGATAAAATCACTCTTCAAGAGTTTCTCATATATAACTGTCATTATAGAGTGTACTAATTGTTAACAACATTAATTGGGTTCATTTCTCTTAAGATTTGCTTATTTGAAATTGACCTAGATTTTACTGAGAAATCAGCATTAAGAAATTTTACCATAAGATATTTTGCAAATCTGGCAAATCAATTACACTGGTGATTTGAACTCTCAGAAACAGCTGAGTACTTTTCAGTCTTATTATGGAAAATTTGTTTAAAGTGAAGATATGAACTTCATCAGTTTTCTCCCATGAAAGAATGTCTTTAAGCTCACTGTAAACAGTAATATTTTTCTGCAATATAGTTTTGTTACAAGCCTTTGCAGTTTAAGTGCATTATCAGGTGCTGTACACTGTGTGCCACTAAAAGCTAAATGCCATGTCACATGGTAAGAGTTAAGATTGCACTGTCACAAGTGCTCATCCAGTTTGGCCTACTTTATAAACACATTTTCCATGAACATGTTTGGCACATACAAAAAAATAAATCTCCCATTCCTTCCTGACCTTCTGTAATAACCAAGGAATGCCAGTTGATTTCTCTGTAATTTGTGCACACTGAGGGTTAAGGTAATTATTTAACAGAAATCTCTGTGCATACATATAACATTTTCATGAAACACTAGTAGCTTTAGCAAAATGAATCTGAGTTTCCCAGGAGCAGTGGGAGACCCAGTGGTAACTCATAAACAAAAGCCTAGCCAGCTTCCATCTTTCTGTGACCTACTGCTGAGAACATACTGCTGGTGCTCTCTAGAAAAGGATGACAATTCTTTATGACAATGACAATGCATTTTTCACTGTTAATCTCGGAGAAATTTGAACATCAGTTTTTTGCAAATAAAAAAGATTTCTAGAGTGAGAACAAAATGTGCTACACCACTCGGAAATCAAAAAAAAAGTTGTAAATCGTCCCTTTTAAAAATGCTCTTCTACAAATTGTCCACTAATGTTACTAGGCAAGCTCCATTTGTCTTCATGCAGTAAGTGTAAAGTTCTCAAATAACTTTCTCATGCACTTTTGAACATCTCACCTGGCCTCCCACCCATTTGTTCATCTCTGCAATGACTTACTGTACAAAATCTCAGATCAAAATAAACGATGTTGAAAAGATGATAACAACTTGACACTGAAATGTTTCCCCCTCTCCGCAAACGAGTCATTTCTCCTTTCATTAAATTTCAGGTAGGTAAGAGTCATTCTTGAAGCAGCTACAACTTTCTCTTTACATAACAATGCAAAATTTAAAGCTTAAAATCTCAGGGCTTGGTACAGAAATTTAGTATCTTAAGAGAAAGAATTTCCCAGCTTCCAATGAGACCTAGCATATCCTTCTGGAGTTGGCAAGGTTAAATATATTAGATTGAGAGGATGTTATAATTTAAAGGTTTAAATGTCCATGTAGGTCTTTTTTAGTCATTCATGATTTCTTCAGAACTTTGTACATTCAACAAATGTAAGAAATACAAGAAATGGTCTTGATAAATTTTAAGTTATTTTCTATGAATTTGTTTACAACATACCTGACAAAGATATGAATAAAATACCTAACTTCTTGTTTTAAACTTCCATATTTACAATTAATTCTCTTAATTTCAACAGAGGAATTGTATAGTTAAAAGTAGGAAAATTGATGTTCCTAGGAATAATCTCTGGATAATAATCTGTGCCACAGTGTGAAAAAATATGGAGCAAAAAAAGAAAAAAAAAGAAAAAAGCTTGTTCTGAATAGCTTTGGAAATAGAGAACTTTTTTTTTTTTTTTCCCAGCACCCCTTCCCCTCCATACTATATTCAGTGTAGCCAGGTGAGTACATTTGGAACAACCTTGTGCTTTCAGAAGGAATTCAGATCCTTCTACTGAGTCTCATAAGAATATTAGCTGGTTGTGAAGCTCTTCTTATTAAACCTTACTCTGTCTGTTTGTTTTCTCTTTCTCTCTTTCTCCTTTTCTYTTTTTTTTTTTTTCTTTAAAAAAGACTTTGGCCCTTTTAAACCTCTAATGCATGGGTTGCTGTCTTTGTAGTTTTTAGGCACTACCAGGCAAAGCCATTATCACTGTAAAGCCCAGTGGGAATTAAAGAGAACAAGAGGGAGGAAATATGCATTGCTTTTTCCACAGTGAACCAGAAAATATTTCAGAATTACATCCTGATGCTAATCATGATTTTTCCAGCCGCAGTAGTTAATAACATTGATAAAAGTAAGTGATGAAGCACAAAAATAAAGCAGTTTGCAAGTGTTTCTAGTATAAATTCTGTTGAAATGAGGAACTGATCATGCTGTGCTGAAATGTATTCTGTTATCAACTGYCAGCAGAGGATTATTGCAATTGTCTCTGTGTCGTGGCATGTAACTGGAAGAGCTAAGATATACAAAAGCACTTTGACACTACTGTGGTATCCAAAAGTTAGAAGTTCAAGCATGGAAAGTTAAATTCAGAAGCTTAAATGAGCTGTGCAAATTCACTACAGAGTGCACAGAGAGTGTTTAGTGCCCTGGAATTTATGACAGCAGTGCTCTGAGGAGGTTGACTATTAATCAGATGATAAGAATCACTTAAGAAAAGGATGTGTCTAAAACGTTGTCTTTTGCTCAGCCTTAGGATCTCTRTATGGTAGATGTTTACATAAACTGCATTTATAGCTAGTCTTCATGGACCTCGGCATTAATTTTTCTCTTTTTTTAAATTGTCTAAATAATAACTGTATAATAGCTTAAATTTTGAATAGGATTTAGACTAAGAACGTTGTTGGCTGATATATGAACAAGTATCTTGGATGTGCTGAAATGGTCCCACTTCAGCCATCTGAAATATCTTTAGGAAGAGGTGATGAAAAACTGACTTGAGATAAGCTTATATCTTGACATTTTGTGCATTATCACTGAGAAATTTCACATTTTAAAAACAAACATACATTTGTGAGAAAAAAAAACATGTTTATTACTCAGGTTTGGACAGTCATAACATGCACAGCACTATACATGTTCACACACGTTGGGACATGTATACATATAGTACCTATGGTTAAATATCTGAATATTATCCATCCAGGTAATAAAAACTTTCTTTCTCTTATTTAACTACAGAGGTGTCTGAAGAAAGGGATTTCTAACTCATATTATTCACAAATGAATTAAGATGCACAAGACTATAGAAAATCAAATGTGAAATAAAAAGAAAATGGCATCCAAGAGGACAAAGAAGCTAAACCAGCTGCTTCATGCGAGAGAGAGAGTCAGCCTCAAAGTTCCCACTACAATTTGAACATGCAGCCTGTCAAGAATGGAGTTGTTACTCTTATCCATGTATTTCTGTGACTAATAGACAAAAAAAGAAAAAAAAGCAAATAAAATAAATTAGATTTTATTTAATAGAAAGGCTGCTATGCATTTTGAAACAATGTAAATTATAAAATCTTTTCTTTTACATCCCTTCTTCCCCTGGCTGACGYCTTCAGATTAACTGCAGGGACAGCAGATACAACTAACTACATTAAACGCATTAAAGTATTTATGAGTCACTACAGTGAATGCTATATGAACATAAAGAAAGCAACCCACTAGAATGTGTGGGGAACTTGTGTAATTGTGAGTGCAGAAAAAATCTTGTAGGCTCTACAAAGCCTCTATGAAATTCTATAGCTGACCAGCAAAACAGTGTGTATGATCCTTTGTAAAAAATCCTAATATAACAGTACAAAACTGCATAACTTTATATCACAGGGATCAAACACATTTTAACAAGTGCTGTATGATGCACAGTCTAATTTAATTGCTTGCCAAAGATAAACTTGAAAAAAAATTATGAAAGTTAAATCACACCATCAACCAGATCCTCTGCCATCTGTCTTCCCTACAATGCGTTCAAAACACTCGTTTCCAGGAATGTGGGCATGAGAAGAGTGAGGGARTTACTCCACTTGGTGCTGCACTATTCATAATCCAGTGATGTTGCTAGAGCAACACTGATTGTGCTCCTCTTTTTTCTTAATCAGTGCCTTCTGTCACCCTTATTTATATACTTTGAAAGAAGGTTCAGCACTAAAGCACCCAAAATAGCCAGTCACCACTATTACAGATTAATACAGGCAGGAACTTCTCTCCTAAAAATACTGAATATTTCTATCCAATATGTCATTGCTGTAAAGGCAGCTACTAAGCTCATTTAGTGTGGAGCAACCTTCCAACAATGCAGAATTGCACTCATCTTTTCTTCATGGAAGGAAGCTTGGTAGCCCATCTGTCACTAGGGAAATGTTAATTTGATTTTAATACATTTTCAGACAGATTAAATATTTTATCCATGTGTTCTATATTCACTCTATATGACAGATTGTGAGGTTAGGACTGGGTGTTTGGGGGGCATCAGAAAGAGGATCTAATAACWTAACTCAGGTTTTGTTTTTAGGACTTCTTGAAACTCAGCCCAGTTTAAYAGCATTTGAAAATTATTGCAATGTAATGGCTGTTCAGAAGTGTAGGAGAAATGAGTTGATAGCCTAATTGGAAACCTGATTTCTGGTGAACATATAGAGCCTTTATGCCATTGTATTCTTTGTTGCCTGTTTCATCAGAAAATTACCCAAGTAATAGCTGAGAATGATCCCTGGAAGTGATGATCCCGGTAAAGATGAAGTTTTTTTGTTGCTGCTTTATGAGGATGCAGGCACTGTTGTACAATCTTTTCTTCTCACCTTCTTGTTTAACTGGGGTTAAAATATGAGATGGCTTAACCTATGATTTGCCAACATTAAGACTAGAGTTGAAGATACTCAGAAGCTTGATAGAGGTGCCAAAGGAAGCTTGAGATCTGAGATAGGAAGCGATTCTTAGAAGTTTTTATATAACAGCAGAGGGTCAATCTCAGTGGAACTTTGAAGTGTTTGAAGTCCCCAGATAACACTGAATTTGAGGGCTAAATTACGGTTAGGGAAAGGCCTGTTTCATTCAGTGAGGGTCAGATAATGCTCATTCTGAATATTTCATGACCTTTGACTGTTAACCTGGGTAGTRTGTGAATGCATGACCTGAAAAACAGGCAAGAGATATGTGGCGTTGCAACGGGCTGTGACAGGAGGGGCCTGAGAAACCACTTGACAGTCTTTATAACCAAGGAGTAGAGGAATATATCTGTATGTATGCAAGTTTCCTCATTTATGAATAGGAACATGTGAAGTATGACTCCCATGACAAGCCTTTTGGGCAACTGGAAAAATGAAAAGTGGTAAATATGACCTTCTTATATGACAGCTGTTGACAAGACTCTATATAATGTCTGAAATTCACATTTATTATAAATTTTGGCTTATTGGCAATAGTTACTAATCCCTAATGGCTTGATCTGAGCATTGCTGAATACTTTTGTAAATCGCTGAGTGTCCTTTTGTTTTTATTGCTTTAATGATAGAAGGGTTTAGCAATATGGAATCAAGCCCTAAAGCAACAGTTAGTAAGAGTTGTCAGTGACTGTCATTGTCAGCGTGTGACTAGGGAAACAAATACTATCTTGCCAATAAAAACACAGATATTTTATGTCCTTTATTATAAAATTAAAATCCAGTCTGTTTTAAAGGTTTTCTTCCCCCCCCTCCTTTTTTTTTTAAATGCAGCGGGTAGAAAGTACTGAACACTATCATTATTGAGAAAAAATTCTGGCTGATCTATTAGTCTAATAGATAATATTGTTCATCACGTTTTCCTGACTTTCTTTGTTAATGAGCATCATAATGATCTAATGAGCAAATCAAACATCTTAAATCCCAATTTTACTGAATGGGGGAGGATAAAACTCTTACTGACTCCTATGTGATATGAAACCCTGAAAGTTCTGAAAAAATAATAATTGTATTTAGGGTTTTCCTAGCCTTTCACTGTATAAATATGGTTAGAACACATTTTAAGTGTCAGTTTTTCTTATCTGGAGGACATTTCTGACCAAAACAAAACAAAATAAAAGAATCCCCCCAGCCTCTACCTTAAGAGAAACTTGAAGCTATATGGTTAAAAACCCATGTCAGGAATACCAATGTGAAACCTGCATGAGCAATCTTAATTCTAGCTCTTTATAGAGGCTTATTACAATAGACATTAATTCAATGACCACATAATATTTCTCAAATAATACAATATAATTTAATGTAGTTTTATGTGACCTTAGACGCATATGCTTAGGATCTTGGAATACATTTCCTGTTTTGTACATTTACTCATTTTTTTTACTGTCATAATGAAACATGCATGTTTATCGACTACAACTTTGATATAATAACAATATATAATTCTCTCTCTAAGGCTATGCCTGCTTTGTGATTCTAAGATATAATTTCGGGAGCTACCTTCTCTGGCTTTAATCTATATAGTCTGGGCTGTAATTGCCCTGAAGATACAACACAGGATGCAGTCCCTTGAGTAAATATAAAGGAATCCTGGTGGGCTTTTACCTTTCGGTGTTGAAGTCCATGCTCTCACATCTGCTATTGTTATCTGAATCACCTAGATTAAAGCTAAATCAGGCATATCTACTGTGCTGCAATCACCAACCCCTCTAGCTTCAGTGCAAACATAGCCCAAAGATCTGAAGTTTAATAATCTGGGCACAGATGCTTGCAATTCAAACCACATTGGAAGGAATCATATAATATAGAACTGAGGTTTACCCAGACAAATCTAAAAAGGACAGGGAAGAGATTTGGATCAATAATCATAACTGATATAGTTTATAAAAACTAAAACAAAGAATTACCTTACCACACTTAGGTGCAGTTGGGATCATCCATTAATTAACTATAAAGCTGGTCCACTTCAGGACAACCCTGAAGACCCAGGGAATGAATCCAAACCCTAAGGATCTGACAACAGGTGGGGACAGGACTGAGGTAGGAACCCAGGAGCTGAGGCAGTATTGGAGGAACTGAGGCAGAACTAGGTTTGAGAACCTGAGGAATGAGGAACAAAAACAGAAAGCAAGAGTAAGGAGTAATGGTAAAGCTAGTGCAGGGAACAAATTGCGTAGTGGAGCATAAGAAACCTTTAAAATCTTTACCTCCATCCAGCAGAACTAGTGAACTAGGTGGCACCTGGTACTCAGTGAACAGATTTTCTGTGAAGGCATGAAAAGGCATTCATGAAAGCTGGAATGAATCTGAAAAGTAAAGCACAGGTTAAGGCAAAAGGTATCCAGTCAGTGTGGGGAAAAATTGTAAAAAGGTGCAAGAAATCTATTTCTAGTTCTTTTGGATAGTTTGTAGATGTTTGGTATCAATACAGATCTCTTTTCCTACAGAGTGTTTGAGATTCTTTTCTGCCCAGGTTAGATATTTTTGTAGACTCTATTCGCCTTTTCTAGAGGARCTTTCAAACCTTTATTGATTCAATACAGTCTTCAAATCTTGTACATTGCACTATTTTCCTCAGCATAAAAAGCTGGTACAATCAGTAAAGATATTTGGTGGCAATTTTCAAATATTCCAAATATTGCTCCACAATTAGGTTGACTCTTTTCATCTATTTATTGGTTTATAGATAGTATTATACTTTCACCTTAAATTGGTTAAATAGTTCCATGAAAAAATCAGAGGTAAACTGAGTCCACAGTCTAACACTACTGTAATTCTAAAAGAAACTCTACTGTAACGTGAACAGAAACAATGAGGAACGGAGCAGCTTCCTCAATATGGAGGAGAAGAATAGAAGTGTTGCACTTTGGTTAAGCTGAGGGTGGTGATGAAAATAGTGCTCTGCTGCTTGCAAATTCAGAGGTATTCTGGATTGATTTACACATAGTAATTCTAACACACTCCAACACAATCTAATGTGCAAAATTTTGTTGCATACAGAAAATCATGGGGTTTTCCACACTCTCACAGCATAATGGTCTCTTGGAAGGATCTTGTGAGGAGTTCTTAAGTAGTGTCAGCCATAAAGTACCTCGCTAAAACAGAATCATGCCTTATTTGGATTGCTAAAGATGTACATACCTTCCGGGAAATATAGTTTGTTCCTCGGCCACAGTAAGTTGTTGGGATTTTACATATTTTAAAGGCATTGATTTTGCTTTGTTAGTTAGATTCAGTGTAAGATTTTAATGAAAAAAAATGCTCAAAACCTGATTCAGTCCCACTGATCAGGGAAAAAAAAAGCGCTCTTTGAAATAGAGATACAGAAAAAAGGAAAAAAGGCTGGAGGACTCCTTTTTCTGCAGCACGTATACTTTACCATTTCACCAGCCAGTATGATATGCTAAAGTGGAAACAGGAAAATACTTCTTAGAAAGCAGGAGGGATGAATCTCATTTAACATAGGGTTAATAGTTGGCTTAGATTTCTTCTTGAAATAGGATAGTTTCCAGAATTATCATGTCCCTGAGGAGGCCTGATATTCACCCTTAGCTGAAAAATCTTGAGGTGGGTTTAGACTAGACAAAAATGTTACAGTTTCTGCCAAAACACATGCCCTAAATTGACAGAAGTTCACAAGAAAATCACAAAGCTATGTGATTCTCCAAGATGCATGAATGAAATATAGCACCTTTGATAGCTGTTGAATGAATAGGTTTACTGACCATAGTGAGAAGTCCATTTCTTGGTTCTGAGGAGGTTCTTGCATGCCGTCCTCTGCAGAAGCTAACATTTGGTTTGCCATGAAGAGATAAGGCCATAGAAGAGGGTCCCCTGGTACCTTCTTAGTATTTTTCTGAGGGTGGCAACTGAGATTGTGCTGCACCCATTACAGAGATTTGGCCTGAGCACCATGTGGTAGAGGACAAACCAGGGGACTAGTGTACAATTATCAGGCAAAAACATTCTTCTGATGCAAGAAACTTCTTTCATCCAGGAGGGCTGGATGAATACAGGAGGTATACAGTAGGTATTTAGAGTGACTCCTGCTGCGTCAAGACTTCTTTGACCTCTTCCCTTAGTCTGTGACAGAATACAAGAGCTACATGCCAAGAGTTTTCCTCTGTGTCTTGACTGAGTGGAATTTGATTTCCACTGGTTAGTGATACCGCTGGTGTCTTTACAAATTTCACCGAGCTGCTAAGTAGTCAAATCCACCTTCTACCCTAGGAAATGAAAACCTTTCATGAAGGAKAGCAAGAACTTCCTAAAACACTGCTAACAGAAGGAAATTTTCCCTGCTCCCATCGTCTCCACATCATCTACCAGCTTTTTATTCAGCCTCTGCTGTGCTGGAGACAGGAGGCAGAAATGAATGCCTTGCAAAGAAATTTCCTCAAGTGACAGTTAAAAGGTGAACCTACTATCATTTGTGAAAATGACTGTTTATAGTTTAYTTTTCTTTTATTTTTTTTTTTAAACATCTGAATACTGTGTCCAGTTCTGGAATCCCCAGTACAAGACATGGATTTATTGGAACAAGTGAGATATATCATTTACAACTCCTTTTGTCAGAGGGAAAAGTAGAGAGAAGAAAATCAGAGCTCAAGAGCTCAGTGCTCTAGGACCTGCAACTTCTGAAAATTGTTAGTAATATGTTTGAAGTCTGGAACTGGATGATCGAATCTCCTCTAACAAACCCGTCAATTTGTGCTCCAAAGAGGAAGTTGCTCTATTTTGCAATTCACTATGGTTATTGAGAGGAAGGATGCAGAAGCAGGGTGGAACATCTGAGCAAACTTCAAAGCAGGAGCAAACTTCTCATTTGTTTGCAATTTACAGGATTTAGGAGACCTGCAGAGTCTTTGTCTTAGGCCAATTTCTGGTTGACATTATAGAGCTAAGTTGGCTGTGGTGTAGCATGCTTTATAAGGTTAGCAAAAAAACCCAAACCCAAACAACAGACAACATTTTCTACTTATTAGTAAGTCATTAAAGGTACTATTCTAGGAAAATTCAAAAACATCTGGCCTCCAAAAAGCTATTTCTGAAACAAAGTGTAATTCTGTTATTCTCAACAGTCTTTTATAAATTTGAGTTTTTTAAAAACAATTTCAAATTTTTCTGGATTTGGTGCATTTGTTTTTAAAAAGAGAAAAGTACCTGAGCCTTGAAAATGCCAACCCAAAGGTTAGAGTTCCAAAAAATGAAAATATAGTAAAGGAGGTGTCAGAATGGAAATCATGACTCTCTAGATTAGAATGAAAGCATGATTTTGTAGATATTTAAATTAGTACTGTTCCTTCTACAAACAGATAAATTATTGCAATAATCCAAACAGTAGCTGAATACTAGATTTACCAGTAGGGGGTCTTTTCTTTTTTCTCTTCTTTTCTTTTCTGTTTTTTTTTCTTTTCTTTTCTTCATGTACTTTAACTTGATATGCTAGAAATTTGATAATAGACAAAAGATAGCTACACTATCTGTGTAAAATGGATATTTTACTTTAAAATGGATGTTCATATTTTCCTTAAAAGCACAAAGAAAAATCCTTCAAGCCAGACTCCTCGTTCATTTTCAAATACTTCATTTTATCTTCTTTGCAGAGTCATCCCACTGACCAGCTGCTCACAATGTGAGTAGAAATACATTACGAAGCAGCAAACAAACCTGCTAAACTCCACACCTTCCTGGCCACCTGTACTGGACCTGGTACTGTACCTTGGTAATATATTCGTTCTGTATTTGCTCATATGATGCAGGCTCTGAAGCTCTAAGGGGCACTCCAGATTGCTCCCCCGTGGTGCAGTCTCCCTGGCTTGACTTGSAATGAGACAAGGGTTTTGCTATGCTCTAGGGTCTGTAGTTCAAACACTTCCCTGTACTTAGCTAATGGGGGCAGACAACTCCATCTGTAAAATACAGTACATGTTCTCTCTTGAGTAATGTGCCTCTGAGAGACACCCAGAGAGGATACCCCTTAAGTATGAATCAGTCAAACAGAATTAAAACTGTAGTCTGTATTAATATTCTAACCACACATCATGGAAAAATATGAAATAAAAGTTGGAATGCAGAGAAAACAGATTGAGGTTTCAAACAATGAGGTTTGTGCTGCTCTGCACATTTGTTGCTTAGAAAGAAAAAAAAAAACAAAACATGAAGGTCTGGGAAGCAGGATTTTCTGAGGTAGTTACCACTATGGTAGCTAAGCAACATTACATTGAGTAACATAAAAAAATTAGCTAAAACATTCATTCTTTCAAGCAGTAGGTAGTTCACTGTTCTCCAGGATATGACAATTATGTAAGAGAGTCTGAAAAGAATTCTATCATCACTGTTGTTTCAGCATTTAATACTTGTCCTTCACTCTCAATTAAATCAATGAGTGTTAGACACCTGGGTGCTTTTGAAAATCCCAATCTTCAGGTGATGAGATACTCTTAAAAATCTTCTTTGTGGGTCATATGGCCCCTTGAGAACTATACATTAAAAATAGCAGCATGGATCTAATTGTTATGCTATATTTTAACACACCTTGGAGTAAGAAATTGTTAATTTGTAGCTCGTATTGAATACAAACTGATCTATGTACTATAGTCAAAAATATTCACTGCTCTTCAAGACCCTTGGATCTTCCATGTTGATTATATTCCAGATATCTTGGTTGCAGGCATAATTTTTCATAATTCCTTTTCATAATCCATGCAGATTGATAATTTACCATTGCTGGGGACCCACTCCATGGAATTTCAGGTGCACTAGTACAGTGTACTTGAAATATAGGTACCAGAGGCTTTGTTTAATGAGGATGAATTTACATTCTTACATTCTTCAACTAAATAAAAATTGAAGCTGTTACACAGAATTTCTGATAAGGATATATTTTTGAAGCTAAATATAGTTTTCAAATATTCATATATAGTCAGATTTTAAATGTGTTCATTTTCTCCCTATCACATGGCTTCATCCCACCTGAGATGCTTTATAATGAAATCCTTTGCTGGATAAGTAATTATGATTTTTAGGAGGTGTTATTCACTTAGCTTTGGGTTTCGCTTTTTGTGATAGTCTCTAACCAATAGCGAGAATATTTCTTTCAGTGCTAAAGAARGATAGCTGACAAAGGTCCCCCTAAATCCACCACCTGCTCTTTAATTTTTCTTTGTGTAGATAAAATGTTTTTCTCTAAGGAGATTTCACGCTTCTTTTTGATAATGTGTTTTATTAAATGCAAAACAGTAGAGTTAAAGGTCTGGCTTAAACCAACAAAAGCAATGAAATTTGCCACTTTGTTGTTAACTTATTCCATATGCCTAGTTAATGCAGCAAATAATAAGAAAGTTGGCAACTGCTCTAAAACCATTGTATTAGCCTTAGACTCTGTGAAAGGGGTTAAAAATGATATATTGAAGTGTTGCAGCATTCCCTTCATTTTTGTCTACTTAAGTCAATCTCATAATTTGTTTTAATCATTTTTTTTGTGCYTACTTACATACATACTCATTATCACCACATGAAAAAGAGGACAGACCTTGTATTTCCATGCCTTTTTTAAAACTTGAAATAGCCAAACCCAGTGCATTAAATCTGATTGAACAAAAAATAGCGCAAACTTTCAACACAGACAAAAAAGAAGAAAGAAAGCACGCCTTTATCTATGCCTATTACCCATCTTAAGCCCTCTCCTCACACTTGGATTTACAGTTTCTTAAGATTTTTCAAGCACTTGTGGGTTTTTAGATTAACTTTCTATGATTCTTTTCCCTCAAAAGCTCTATTTAGAGCATTATTTTTTTCAGTTTGACATCTCTTCTCCCACATTTTATACCCCATTTAATGTCCTCTTTTTTTCTTCTTCCTTGATATCAAAATCCTCCCATTCTCTTTTCTCCTACCTTTTTCCCCCCATTTTTGTTATTCCTTTCTCAGTTTAAATGCTGTTCTTCATCTTCTGATATAGCCTGCTGTTACACTGCACAGTTCAGGATCTTTTTTCTTAGTCATTAGAGGCAGGCTTTCTGTCAGCTCACTTTGGCCATCTAAGAATTAGGCATCTAGTTACTTTCCTGCTATCTCCAATGGAGTGAGATAGGCACTTCTAGAGGGTGATTTATTTTGCCTTTCTTCCAGCTGGGCAGACTGTGAAGAGTCTCTTCTCCATCACCTGCTGAGTGAACCTACATGATTACATGGCTGTCTTTCAGAAGCCTAGAGGTGAATAACATGTTCTTAATTTTCCAAGGGTAACTTTGAAATTCAAACCTGTAGAGAAGAAAGTTTTCCTGTAGGTGTTTCTGAAGGAGATCGTACCTTTCTGCCAGGACATTACTATATACCCAGGCCTGTAGCAACTTGAACCTAGTTACAATAGACAGAATTGAGACCACGTGGATCAAGTCCTTAGTATCTGTTTTGGTAATACCTGATTAAGAGTCAGAAAACCTATTCAGAAATGTGAGTTAGTTACTTTTTTTAAACTRGTGCTTCTGTCCAGATCACCATGGTTTTTCCAAAACCCCCAACAAAACAAAACCAGAAACAACTCACCATAATCCTTGTCACTGTAAGTAAATTCTGTCATGAAAAATAATAGTTTCATTTCAAAGCTATTTCTTGTGAGAAAGATATATGATATGAATAACAAAAAAATCATCACAAGTTAACAATTAAAACATTTCCGCTGACAAATTTTTACTTCAAGATAGATAAGCATAAAACTGCAGGATAGATTATGTACAGTGAACCACTTAGTAGACTTGGCATTTGTACATAATTCCAACACTCTCCTTCAGGCATTTCAATTTCAACCTTTTCAAGATTTCAAGATCAAGAATAGTATTTAGCTTGTCTGCATAGTTATGGGATGAAAAATAGAGATATACTTTTTCAAGACCCTACTCAGCACTTTCATATTAGAGGATRCATATTAGAGGATCTTTGAGAGGGATTGTTAGGTAAGTAAAGAAAGCAAACATTGCTTTGTACATGAAATACTTTTAAAACCAGTAGTCCTTTAAGTTCTGGTTGTCTGGAAAAAAAAATCTTCCATTAATGATATATTTTTCTAAAATTTCAACTTCTTTTATAGTAGCTATTGCATTTCCTTGAGAACTTAACAATAAGTCTTAAAAGTCTAATTTTTAGGTGGAAATTCTTCTTTTAAGATTATTGCTAGTGAAAATAATCTGTTTTATTTTTCAAAAAATATAATCTTTGGAAAAAACAATTAGAAAATTCACCACTGCGATACCACTAGAAGTATTTTAGCACTGACAGTCATTCTGGATTTTGATTTTGATACCGAGGCCTCCTTGGAAAAAACATTCAGTCTGGGGAAACTTCTGCTTATACTTTACTGACTTCCTTTCAGCTATTCCATTTTGGCAGAAGCTTGAAATGGATTCTGAATGCCACTCCCTGAATCCATGAAAAGGTGCCATAACCATGTATACAGAATGTACTCTTGTCCTTGGTGTCAAGCATATGGTGTGATGAATATTGTACCTGCCATATGGTGGTTGGATATCACAGGAAGCTTAACTCGTTGGCCGTATCTCCTCTTGTGATTCGATTTAGTATGCACATACGATTTGCATATTACTGAAGCTGTAACTAAAACTAGGACACTTAGAGTCTGCACTTAGTTACTCTCCGATGTCCTCCAAGAAAGTTTCCTCCCTCCAGCTGAGCCAGTAGGAGTTGCAATAAGTTCGTCTCAGCTGGAAATTGCTCCTTGCAATAAATCATGGTTATTTCATGCATTGATGCACTGTAATGAAACATGTGTTCAAAAACATTTTTTACAAAGCAAATTCTTGCTATAATTGATGTAGCAACTTTTTGTTCTAATAGCTAAGAATAAGAAACGTAAACAACTGTACTGAAGCACACAGTCATATACAGAAGGGTTTCCAAATAGCTCCATATAAGGCGGTAGTCTTTTTAGCTTCATTTTGCATGCGATGAAGGGATACAAATTATTTGCTGTCTGTTTGAATTTTGCTTTGTCTGTATAGGCAGAAAAGGGTATGATATAATTATTCATCTATGTATCCTCAATACTCAGGGTTCACAGTCAGGGCTGTTTCAGAGAAAATGATCTTCCTAATGACACTCAGAAGTTTCTACCTTTTTCTATTTTTGTTTTAGATTCACCAAAGCCTAGCAAGTCTGMTTATTCATATGTTTATTATTATGATTCTAGAAATACATACTGTGTCACAAATTAAAATAATTCTTAAATGTATTTACAAAACTATTTGTATTGAGGCATACTTCCAATGAAATACGACAAAAATCTTGAGTAACAGTAATTACCTATATCTTTTCAATGGTACCTATCATTTTCCTTCCTACAACGACTGTCCTGTTCGAGCCAGGTACCTTGAGTTGTCTTCCTACACATCCTTATGGTCCTGACAGATTTTCTCCCACATCTTGATACATRAGTTTCAATTTTTTGGACAAACAGAACTAGACTACGTACCCTTTGATGACAAGGGAAGTCTTACCAGCACCTTGWCCACCAGAAAGTGATAACTGTAAGGGAAAATATGAAACACAGCAAAGCACAGAAGAATATAATGATACCAAKCAAAATGTCTGATTCTCTCAATGTCTCACTAGTACCCTGCTGCTTCCACTGTTGYGTGGAAGAGAACATGTATTCTTCTGTATTTGGTGGGCTGCAGCACAAAGAGCATAATTTCAAATTATGCATTCCCTCATAGTAGCAGATATGGTTGACTACTTTAAATCATTGATAAGTTATTTTCCACAACAGTTTAATTACAATGCATGCAATACGTACATTCAATTCACATTTTAAATATAAGCATATTCTAGATTTAGATGAAACTCTTTTGGCCCAACTTTCCTGCCCAAATCAATGACAGGAAGCACAGACTATCGTCCTATTAGCAAGTACAACTGCTAAACTGGTGGGATCAAATTCATAGAATATTACATAATTGGGAAAAATGTGCTTTGGGGGTAAAATTTAATGGCAATTTAAAGTGGGTCTGAGGGAGCAACCTAAGAAAAAGAGTCAATGTTGCAGTGCTTAAAAGGGGAACTACAGAAAAAAAAAAGGTGAAAATGGGAAGGAAAAGATGGAAATAAAAAAATAGAGAGGAAGTTCTTAGTTTTTGTTTGTTTCTTTGTTTTAAGAGAGAGAAGGACTTTTTTTTTAACCATATGAGTATATATGATGAAGTTACAACTAATATAGAAATTAACCAGGTCACTGTATAATCAGTCTTATAGTAACTTAAATGCTGAGTATTATTTAATAAGTTAATAAATTACTACTATTACAAATAATAACAGTGCATTCAACAGTATTCATCTGTAGAGTCCAAAGCACTTTATTGGATTAATATGAGGTGGAGAAGCTTATGCACAATGATATACTGTGATTTGCCTCCTGTCTCACAGTAAGTCAGTAGCAGGCTGAATATAGAACTCAGTTCTCTAGGGTCCCGTCTGATATCCTCTCTGTAGGCCTACATTTTACCCTGAACATAGGTTAGGTTAGAACAATTCAGTATTTCATTGCAATTATCAATTAAAAATAGCACAATTTATATTAATTGGAGCTCTTGTATTTTCCAGCTTTGTGACTAAATTGATATAAAAATATTAATTTTGCAGATAAAGATATGACATATTGAGGGTTAAACTGCAATATATTTTATTTCTATTTCCATTTATTTAATTTCAGCACACACTGGAAAGCACAACTAAGCTTCTTTTCATTAACTGCATTTTAGTACTAATGGTCAAATTCTGCTTTCAAAGATAAGTTCCAGTAACTTCACTGAGGTAAGGAAGTTCACCTCAAGTTACAAATTCTAATTTTGAAGAGAATTTAGCTCTGGTCTATCCGTTGTAACTAATTTTCATTTGCCTACAGATTAAACTTGTTTGCATTATATATGACCTTATCATAACAAAGAAAATAATAAAATTATAAAAAGGGGCAATAAAAACTGTTAACAGGAGAACACCTTTATTATCATTTCTCATCCCCCCTGTTCCAGTGTTTTTATATCACTGGCCTGATACCAATATAGCCAACATCCCTGTCATGCAAATATATGACTCTTTGTGGAGGTGAATTTACCAATTCATAGTTTAGCTTTTATGGTTTTACAGGTAGATTCTAATTAGACAGAAACAACTTACTTTCTGAAAGAGAAACACAGAGATCGGGTATTCTTAAATCCTGGAAACAATTTGGGGGAAGAATATATCTCTGTTTAAGAGAGCAAATAAGCAGTGGTGTAATTCAAGTATCCTAACGAAGAAAGTAATGATGAAAGGAGTCTTTTAGACAACTGGTAGCATAGCTATGTCATGTAGATCATTTTGTTATGTTTTGTCAAAGAATCTTAAATTTTTCCCTTTCTTAACTTCTACAAATACAAATGACGGATCTCTTTCCATATTCTCTGCAATGACTTTTGCAGTAAATTTAATTTATAATATTGTCCTAAGTATCCAGCACTGCACTGTCATTGAGATTATTGAAATGATAGTTCTGCTAGATAATCTATCAATCCAAACTGCAGGAACTGGACCAATCTCGTCTATATTAAAATTACCTTCCCTGTAAGAAACACATAATTCTTTTCCTTTCTTTCACAACTTTGCCTTCTGTTTTGAGTTTTATGAATAATTGCTTTCTACTGATCAAAAACAAATTCTAATATACTGCACACATGGTCATTGATCACTATAAGCACTAATGTATAAATAAAAATATGTTTACGTTTCAAACTAAAACTGGCATCTCTGTAATAAGACTTCATATACACAAGCTAGTACATTACCATGCCATATCTGGAGAGGCTGATTGCTCAGTTTCTGTGAGAATTTTTCCAGCTGAAATATGGATACTATACTAATAAAAAAGTAGTGTCATTTTCTGTGTAAAAAGTCTCTACATACATATTTAATTTCTAAATTAATTGAATTCTGKGATTCTCTATTAATTAAGATAGTATTACAGGTATATGTATATAAAACCAAATGCCTTTACAGTGTTGGCTTGGTGTACCTCTATAAGCCTGTTTTCTAATTCTGTTTTAGGTGAGAAATTGTTTGTTATTCCCTCCTTGGTCTCTAGTGGATAATTACACATGCCACATGATCATCACACAGTTTTCATATAATTAGTCATCTCTTATCTATAAAGGCCATAAATAAATATATGACAAATCAGAACTGTGATGCATTAGGAATGCTTTCAGGTCTATTTGCCCTTGATAAGAAAATACGATACTAAATACAAAAAGGGAGAAGGAGAAAAGAAAAAAAGAAAAAACAACAAAGTCCAGTTCTTAAAATTTGGCTAAGCACTTTTTTTTTTTCTTTTCTTATTCATCATGCCATGTAATCTTAATAGGTTTGATAGGTGTAGACCAACAGTTTGGAAACAAAAGAAAACAGGTACCTCCTCTGAAACCCTAAATATCTTCTAACTTTTTTTTAAGAATTTCTCCTTGCTGATTGTAAGAATGGCTACTCAGGTGCCATTTTCGAGTTGCCTCTGTTTTAACAGATGGAAACAAATCAAAACTGTTGTCACAAAGAAGTCTAAGTTGAAAATATGTTGTGGCTTTGGTAAGTTTTGAATGTTTTGTATTTGTTTAGCTATGCAATTTTAGTCCATTAGCCAGCAATAAAGGCCTCTTTATCAGTCTTATGTACTGTATAGTGTGCTTCAAATATTTTTACATTAGACCACCTTCACTGGATTCTGCAACTATTCTAATTGCTGTAAGCATTGCTTCAAAGAAGGTCTTTCTGCAGGGAGAGGAAAGTAGAATGAGAAAGAAAAAATGAACAAAAAGAAAGGCAAAAAGTCTGATGTTGGTTTGAAATAATGACTAATGTACAAAAATTGGATTAGAATGGCATTAAATTATGAATCGTCACTTGAAAACCAGATAAAGCTTTGCCATTTTAGCAGTAAAACCTCCAGCTTGGCATGCTAATAACACTCTAAGATGGACAGATGAATTTAGATTAAATACTTATGATGTCAGTGCATTTGCCAGAAGAATGTGCACCTTTGCACCTATTCCAAGGTATAGATTGACCCCCACTATCCCTTTTATGCTTAGTTTGCYGTCCAGAAGTTGTCTAGAATGTGTGCTGCAAATATTTCCTTAGGGAATGCCAGGTAGCTAGGATGCTATTGTCTTGCATTTCAGAAATAAATTCAGCTGTGTTCTACTACGCAAGCTACAGTCCGCACAGCAGAGGAAGGACACACTTTCAGTGTCCTTCCTTTTCACAGCCCTGCAGTACTTGGACCTGTGCGTTTCCATGCCCCCTTCTCTCTCCCTTTCTCTCACTCTCTCCCCCCCATTCAGTTTCCCTGTAAAAGCATAGAACCTGATAGAAGTCAGTAAGAGTCTTCCTGTTGACTTCTCAGTGGTTTAGGGTCTAACCTTTATGATGGTATAAAAAGAATATTTTTTTCTTCTTTAGGCTATTGTCTTTTTCCTTCATACTGTATTTTGCCTGCATGCTTTCTTGTTAAGCAGGAGGGAATGCCTTCCAGTTCTTCTGCTCTTACATGTTAGGTTAGAAAAGATATGAAAGGGGATCTCTAAAATTTCATTCTAACTTTCCACTCGGAAGACGGGTGTTTGTTTCCTTCTTTTATCCTATAGCAGAGAGATCTTGTGGCCACTTTGGCAAATATTAACTTCATTACTGCAATAAAAAAGGCACTATCATCAAATAAGATTTAAAAATAGGATTAATGAAAATATACAATCAGAAAACATCTTATAATTGCTTTCATGCTCCTTTTACCTTTAGTTGTTCATTTTATATTATGCTTATATTTTTTCCCTTCTAATTCTGCTTTCATTTTCTTAACCTTACTAGTCAAAGCTTCTTTATTTTCTTTCAGATGTCTTAAAGAAAAACAAAGTTCATGATTCACATCACTTAAAAAAACATGTTTTTTCCAGTGCGACCACTGAGAGAAGAGAGAGTTTTGTCTACAGACTGGAATCCCAAATAAGATGTGTAAGAATGAGCTAAAGAATCACTCTAAACTGAAGAACAAAAGAGAAATTTCCAAACTGCCATGTCTTCTGATTGACAGCTCATAAACCGTGAAGCATGAAAAGTGTTGGCTCAAAAGTATGCATATTTCCCTCCTTATGGAGCAACAAATGTTGACTCATCATATGGAACAGACCACAAAATGGCAGCATAGAGATACTGGAAGATACAAGAGACACAGATATGAGAGTTTAAAATTCAGGTCTTGCTAGAGTAAGGTATTAATTCTCAGAAACCCCTCTTGATTATCACTGCATGGGCAAAGATCCATGACTGAATCTTTGCTTTCTCCCTGCAAGAAGTGTCAATGATGGAAATTTCTGTTGCCCAAGAGAGCACTGTTGATCATAGTTTGTATCTATCTTGTGCCTTTATTTTATTGATCTTTATAGTGCTTTTCACAATAATATGTAGGTTTCTAATGGAATAGCCCTGTGCTGTAACAGTCCTAATTGATTTCCATTCTCTCAGCAAAAGTGGTCTTTGTGGCAGATCTCTTAYAGTGCTCAAAGTATGTCAACCAGATGCAAACTCAAAAGAATGTGAGTCCCAGCACTGAAAATCTCAAAATGGGAAAGCAGGCCCACTGCTTTCACTGGAGAAAGAATACAAGGGCTTCTCCTGACTTCTGCCTGGAACAAATCCCTGCTATATTACTGTGAAGGTTACATAGACCTACCCACTTAGGAACGCTAACATTTCCTGTATAGTGTCTGCCTCCTGTTAAAGTACAAGTTGATTGCTTCATTCCTTTCCACTGAAGGAGAAGATATGCACATCAACTCTATCAGAAGTGTTACAACTCCAGAAAATGGGAGGCAGAGGTTTTTTGATGCCAAAGAGGCCAGTACCACTGTACATTCCATAAAGGTGTGAAAGGTGTTTCAGCACATGAATTGGACCAGACCTCTGGGGAGGAGCAGTCCTGATTATGTTTATCAGATAGTATAGTTCTGACTGATGGTTATAGCTCAAGGTTGTCTGGATGACTTTAAAGATTGTTATCTGCCCCCTTCCAAGTGTGATTGGATCCATGTTATATCAGGTAAGTTTACTTCAAAACAAAATTAATCTCAATAACAGACTTTTTCCCCTTGTCAAACAGCCCCCATGGTGACCTGGTTTGTCTTCCATCAGGGGCTTCATTCAATTGCTAAGTATAAGCATCCAGAGTCACTTGAAAGCTTAGGGTCTACCCTTCTAGCCTGCCTCTGCCCCTCCAGAAGGGGCAAAGTTAGTGTTCCCTTTGCAATCCCTGTGCAGATGCTTTGGATACCTTTGTTTTCTCAAATAACACTAGAAGCTTATGTGCGGGGAACTGACTGAAGACCTGGGTAACCAGCAAAGTGCATAGTCCTCATTCTTGACAGTATACTGCAATATGTTTTAAATCTGTGTTTGGACCTTGATTTAAGCATAGTTACCRTAGTAAAGTAATTGCTTCAGAATAGATATTTTAATTACTAAAAAAGATCTGAGACAAATATAACAATATAAGTGAGACTCTTCAAAACATTTCTGAGCCGTATATTCCAAAATCCCCAGACATCCCTCTCTTAATAAGCTGTAGACCAAAATATGAGCATATGGTTCTTTTGAAATCACTTAACTAGCTCCTATAATATTTTTACTACCAAATACATGTATTATTTGTTTTTCCTAAATATATTCTATGTATTCATAATCACCCACTAAATAAAACAAATTATTAAAAATAATGCAAAATCAAAATGTCACACTATTCCCAAATATGTTCTTCTTCCAAAATAATTACCAGTCTGAAACAGTTAGTTTAGAGTTTAGGTGTATTATTGCCTGATGTAAAGACATACATGGGGCATGGGGCCACATTCTGTGACAGAAAGGCTCCAGAGACGTGTTTGATCATTCTTTGTGATGCATAAAATATGTCACAGCTGTACTATAAAAGATATCAGCCATCAGGTAAGGCTGTCATTTGCCCTTGCTGGATTATATTGGAAAAATAGTGTTTCTGCCTTGTACTTGTGTGGGATTACTGCTCAAGAAAACACAACCTATTTAGTTTTCGCACACATTACCATACCTCTGCTCTATTTCAAAAGAAAGTAGTCATAAAATAAACATGCTAAGGAGAATAGATCTGGTTGATATTTTGTTTCAACGTACACCCATTTCATACCTTCTAAGTTGTGAATATGTTAAGTACTGGTCTACATTAAGGCTAGGTTCTACAAAAGGATTGCATATTTCTCTAGGGACTAGTTCCTTTTATTTGATTTCTGTTATGCACACATCTTATTTTAGTTCAAAATCTAAGCCTGTGTCACAAATAATATGTATAACAAAGGAACAATAGCAGTAAAAGTAGACCAAAATGTTTAAAGGTTTAATATATTTCCCAATAAATTACAGGCTTTTAAAAATATATTTATTAAGGCACTGACATTATTAACATATTCATCAAAATACATATTATAGTTTTAGTAGAATTTAATGATTGTGTGGCCACTAAGATTGTCCATCAAGAAGTTTCTKTATCAAAAATTCATACCTCATTATTTATTGAATAGAGAGGAAATTTCATACTTATCAAAACAAAAATTGTTTATTAAAATAACTTTGGAGACTGGCATTTGTGTAACATTTATTAAGTGTAGTATGCTCACATAAAATGTAATATTTTAATATGTGAGATGTAAGGAACACACAGAAATGTGTTGGGTAGACCACTAGTTAAAGTTTGCAACAGTTACTGTATCATAAAACATCCTTATTGAGAGGCAGAGATAGATGCTATACTCCTTTTCTAGTCTAATGTGTTTAGAGTTTAGATTAAKGAGTTTAGTGTTGATCATTTGAGATTTTGCTCAGGATCTTTGGTGTTCAAAATTACTCTAATTTGCAAAATGAAAAACCATCATTAGTTAAAAACACCACAAGAAAAACAGAAAAACAAGATAAAGAATATTATATTAAAGGAAAGCTTATTCCGAATCACCTGAAATGATACACATGCTGATGAATAACAATCACAGCTTTCAAAGCCATTAGAATCAATTTTACCTGTTGTGTAAATATCTTGGGGTTTTCAAAAACTTTTCACAGTTAAACAGACCTATCTAAATGTCAGTTTTAGCCTTAGTTACTCAGGAAGAAAATGAAAGTCGTTATTATTTTTTTAATTGAGTTTGAAGAAACACTTTTCATGGAGAATTAACATATGGCACAACAGACAAAATTGATTAAGGCCCGCCATCTGGCAGGGGGCTAGAAAAGTTGCTGCCATATGTTTTGACCAAGACTGCAAAATAAACTGTTTTATACTGTCACCACCTCCAGTTCTGTTTTATAAATTACATTCAGTTTTATTATATATATGAAAAAGATTAGGAAAGGTTTCATCTATGACTGGCCGCTTAATTGGAAAACAGACGCTATATAAAATTTTAAAACAGGCATAGGGTGAACGGGGCTCAGTCTGAAAGCTATTTGACAGCTGTAAGTAACAAAAGTGCAAGGATTACTATAAATTGTTTATTAGGTAGATCTTTAATTCTTAATCAGTAATATTTACATCATTTTTCAATATTCAACAATTGTAGTTTATTCTTGATAATAATTACAGGAGAAAATGTAATACAGAAATCCTGGGCAGAGGGAGAAGAATGTTCATGAAATTCATGGGCAATATTAAAAGAGTGGTGAAAAAAAAATCCATCTTTTTCTTAAAAGGATACAGTTTCATAAAGAATAGATTTTAAAAATCAGTATATATGTATGTTGCTGTTGGAAAAATAACATATCAGGTTCAAATGAAATTTAGGAATGTTAATCTCTTTTGCAGCTGCTATTTTTGTTTTATGGTATTTTTACAGCTGTTTTTAATTTCTTTTAAGAAATACTAAACCTTTCGGAGTATTCCCAAGTGAAACACCATGGTACAGATAATTGGTTTCATTGCAATTCAGATTATGAACATCATTTTTCAGTTGTTACTTTCAAACTATATACACAGCTAAATCTGTAAGCCATTTTCTTTATTTCAGCTACTATCAAAAAGGGAGAAAATAGTTTAAAACATCACAAGACCTTAATGTCTTGCCAAGGATTTGTGATGTTTGAAAATATTTACTCACTAATGAAGAATATTCATGATATATGCAAAAATATCTTCAACTATATTTATGCTTATGTGGTATATAAATACATGAACAAATCAATTATTGCTGGCATAAGACATTATAAATTGAGACCTCTATGCACCAGAAAGGCCCTTGCACTCTAAAGAGATCCATTCAAAGAGAATATGGGTAAAGTAGAATTTTAACTTGGTTTTGAATAAATCTCATAGCAACTATAACTGAAGAGCTGTTAACAATACTTCCAACATTAACTCTGTCCTGCACTCTGCACACATTATGTTCAAGTTTGCTATCAGAATGTTATTAGGAAAAAAAAAACAAAACAGAATAACTTTTATTGTCCTCCTCTCCCTCTCCTGGGCCTCTGGTTAATATGGGGCACAAAGTACTAAGCAACACCTGGATATTTCTTTTTATCCTCATGTTCAACATGTGGTTCCACATTGTATCTACTACACATCCTCCAAGCCCTGAAGCAAGTAAGCTTTTATTTTTCTTCATAGGTTTCTATTTATGTCATCAATGTAATATCAGAGTGCTTCATAAAGAGTAATGAATTTATTCTCAGAACACTTCTGTGAGATCAGGAAATACCTGAATGAATATTTACAACGGCAGCATGAGAGAGAGGCACTGAGAGCTGAAGTACCCTTTCAAATAGTAAAGAAGTATAAAATCCAGACTGCTGGGTCTTAAACCATGGCATCTCTTACAAGGTTATTCATATCTTTCCAGAGTATCCTTGTTCACTCAGGTTATTTACAACCCTGCCTTATTGTGTGCCCGGAGTGCCCAATGAAGACCTGATTCTGATTGCACTGAATGCAACAGAAAGTTTCATTGACTTTTGCGTGTTTGGATTTGGCCTGAAATTAAGCAGCAGACAAAAAGTCCAAAATATATGAGATCAAATAATGGAGGACTGTATCAAAATATGTACACACAGGGAAGCAGAGTTCATGTTGCATGTGTAACCTTAACTTTGTCATTTCCGGACTCTTGAGTAAGTGCTCTTTTTCTGTTGTGCACTTCACTTACTCTTGGGGAGGAGGGGAAAGCAGTGGAAACACTGAAAGATTTAAAAAAAAAAACACACAGAGAAATTCAAAAACAGACAACAGTAGAACTTTCTGTTCAGTGCATTTTTATACATACGTGTATATATATATATATACGTACACATACATACATAGATATGTATATAAAATCAGTGAGGCAGAAAGTGTTACCTCTTACTATATWTGTCTGTTTAAAGTCTTGCTTTCTTCCATATGTATCTTCATGTACCTTACAGAARAAGACAGGACACCTTCAGGCTCTGTTTTATACCCTGTGGACTGTCATTCATTTCAGAATTCCCTGTGAGTTTTCTCCGATCTACACACACACGCACAGAACCGCAAAGAATATAAAGCAAACAGTTATGAAAGCATTAGTTACAAAATTCACCATGAATCCATGTAAACCCTTACCCTGTTTCGCACATCAACACTAATTTCAATCCACCGATAAGAGGCACTTGCCTGACTAAGACTAATCCCTATGCCAAATTTCATATTTTTAGGAAAACATCCATTGTCACCTATGTGACTTAGGCACCTATGTCCTATTTTTAAACATTAAGTACTTACAAAACCAATCCAAACTGAAAGACAATTGAGACTTATGGTTTACTGAAAAGGAAGAAAGTGACCAGAATAGCAATCGCAAACGGTATCTTGTAGGAATTTCTATTGTTGGATCAGTTTCTATGATTTTTTTTTTTTTTTTAATGTAGATGAGACCTAACTGCTGTATCACTTTGGCACTTTTGAAAATTATAACTGTACTTCACACAACTCAGGTCTTCCTTCTAAAATAAGTCACTCTATTAAGACAGATAAAATAACAATCCTCAACAGATATTCACCTTCAAATTTCTCCAGAAACCGTGTTCTGGGGGAAGTTTTTTACCTACAACTATTCGCTATCTATGTTGATAATCTGGCAAAATATTAAGTTCTTGCTGGCAAAGCTTACAGATCGTATAAGAATCTGTGAAGTGGTAAGTAATGCTGAGGACACATTAGTTTTACAGAGTGATATAGATTACTTCTGAAACTGATCTCGTTCAAACAGCACACCTTTTATTACAGACAAATGTATAGTCATACATCTGGCAGCTACAAAAAGTGTAGATCCCACAGGACTGGGGGACTATACTTTGGAAATCAATGGCACACTTAAAGATGTAGGAATAATGGTGAGTAACTGACTCAACATGAGCTACCGCTATGGTTTAGCATGGTGGCTAAGGCCAATATGGTCCCTAGTTGTATGAGACGAGGGAATAATGAGGGAAATGGTCAACCTTGTTGATTCAGTTAATGGAGCAGGCCTCAACTTACTGAGGTGTTCAAAGTCCTGGGAATCACCAGTTCTTAAAATAAAGGAATTTTTTAGAATGGAGCTTTTCCCTATAGATTCTTGGTGTCTTTGACCATAATCCATTTGTAGAATCAGAAAATTTACATGCAAGATAGGACAAGGCAAGTATAGGAAGTAATAGACATTTTATGAAAGTATCATCAAGCATTATAATGCAAGAAATCTAAACAGAAAATGTGGATTTTTGCCCAACCTTTAATCATTATGGAAAGTAATATGTTACCCATATATTGTGTGATGTTCTCCAATATTTATAGCTATTACATCTGCATCAGACTTCTCAGATATGTCAAAGGCATAACTCATAAGTGACTTCATGATATTCAGGAAAGTACTTTTTATTCTAATTGCAGAGAGACAGACTTAATTTCAAAGTCATAATGTATCAGGAAAAAAACTCATGTACCATTGCTAAAAATAATATATAAGGTTTTTATACCTGAAGATTAGAGAATAGAGATAATTTTTTTTTTAATTATTTTTCCTATTGTTTTACTTTGTGCTACTAACAGCATTTGGCATATGGTGTTTCACTGTTTCTCTAACACAGGAAATTAGGTGATGTTTCTTTTGTTGTTGCATGAACATTTGACGTGGGAATAAGAGAATGAACACTCCCCTTCCCCCAAAAAGCATGAAAATGTAAAATAAATGAAAGGAAAACCACAAAAACTTGCAGAAGAACTCAAGGGTAAATCTCTTGTCTGAATCTATTTTCCCAAAATTTAAAAATTAACTTTAAAATATGCTAGATTCAAGGATACACTGTTCTTTTAATCAAACACTAAAGACCTGTTCCATGCCTGAAATGATCAAATGGAATTTTACCAATAAATATAATTATAACATCAACAACAAAACCAGCTGGAGCATGTCTTT
Organism: Apteryx rowi; assembly: GCF_003343035.1. Classification (NCBI taxonomy): domain Eukaryota; kingdom Metazoa; phylum Chordata; class Aves; order Apterygiformes; family Apterygidae; genus Apteryx; species Apteryx rowi. The sequence goes on from NW_020450849.1 coordinate 2,290,716, forward strand.
ATCTTTATGCACTGCTTCATCAATCTTTTTACTTTGTCAACAGGATTTAACAGCAAAACATAAGTTCTTTCCTCCTGTACCATAAGACACGTACTCAGTGGTGCTAAGCCAAAAGAACAGTCATTGCAAGATCCTAGCAGCAGTTCTTTACAGCACAAGGGATACTTTAATCTACCCAACTAATAGGTTCTTTAGCCTTACTCAAAGGTTTAAAGGGTATGGATGAGTACAGACCTACCTAAACTCTTCTTCTTATACTTCCAGCTGTTTTGGAATCTGCTAAAATTTGAAAGCTTTATAGCTATGTTTTGGAATCTGCTAAAATTTGAAAGCTTTATAGCTAGTTAAGTGTTGTGTCCAAGCTAACATACTCTTGAAGGAATCATTTTGCCTTATGGCTTTACAGTTGGTGTCTCACCACCTCAGAGCACTGGCAAAAGAGCTCATATCTGTATATATCCATGCTATCTTTCATATTTATACTTTGAAACTGGTCTTTTCCTCCTTTTTCTATCTCGAGCAGGACATTTCCAAAGCATTTCCTCACATTAAGTTACCGTTTTTTGGTCCAGCTTTTTTAAACAATGGAGTTCTTTAGGAAGGTAAAATATTTCTTAATTCTGGGCATGACCACAATTGCAACAGAGGAGAAAATTCTTTCTGATCCTTAAACTGTGGCCAGAAACAGATCAATCTGGAAATACCCTGGCAATACATTTTTACATGGATTGAATGAAGAGAACAGCAACATTGGCAAGATGGCAGCTGAAAGCCAGGAAAGACATTAAGTATTACGGCTGGATAAGGTCACCTGTTCCATCTTATCCCTAGAAAGTTTTGAGGAACAGACAGACTATAAGGAGGAATAAACTTCAGCATGGGTGAAAACACTATATCCCACCTGCTATTTGTACCAGTTGGCTTGGCCATTCGCACAGATTAGTCCAGGCAAATATCATTTGAAAAGTGCTTTGGGGGTTTATCCCAAAGGACAATTTACTTTGCCAAAATTAAGCTTAATGTATATTACATTATTTTTTCCTACTGCAAAGGAGAGATTTATTAGATTTTTATGCAATTTAGATATTAAAAAGGCACAATATGGTTCTAAAGGATGTGTATAAAAAAGGCATTGTCAAAAAATGGCCACTTAAAATAAAAGGGCAAAACCAGATTAAGATCTATAAAAAGTTCCTGAATTCTGCTACTCATCATTGCCTACATTTTTGGTACTCATTCTTGTATGATGATACCTATAAATAGACCCTAAGCATGAGCAAAGATTCATCCTCTGACCATGAAATAACTGTACCTAAGAAATATAAATACTATTTTTACAGAAAAAAACAAGTGTTATACTAATAAACTAAGACAGACTATGACACAAATTTAAAAAAAAACAAACTTTTACATCTTAAAAAGTCATATTTACTGTTTTTTGCAGTAAGATCAATGAGATGTTGATTTTGCACTCTGATCTTTTCCCCAGACTTTCATTTGTTAATCAAGATACATAACAAGAATCCATTTGAATAACACGTTATTCTTTTTATACTCAAAAATAGCTTACAACAGAGAAGTCACAATAAACRATTTTATGTGAGATCTAATTTTCAAATCAGTGCATCACAAACTCACAGATAGCCTATACCATTTATAATCCATGTTTTTAAAAAGGCAGTGTTTAACACAAGCCAAGCATGCATTAGTTGCTTAGGCCCCAAATACTTTATTATAATACATTCTAAACGTAAGAGGCATTGCAATTTAATGTATACATTCAGCTGCTCCTGTTCTGTAAAATAATGTAGAGTAAAGGAATCTGAATTCTCTCTGTCTTTGCCCCAGACACTGAGGAGAGAAGAATTCTATCCAGAGCAGGACTCTGAGACATCTTACTCTCCTGCAGAACTTAAAGGGTAATGTATGCACAAACAGAATCCCCCCTTAAGGGAACCATTTTCATCATGGCACACTAAGCATAAAACATGTTATTCTGGTAGGGGCATTTTGTGCTCTTGTGAAGTGCACCTTTTCAAATTAGACATCAAGATGCCCATGGCCATAATAGCATCTCAGGGGGAAAAAAATAACACTTTCTTTCTTAGCTGTAAAACCGCACACCCCCAGTAAAGCTAAATTGAACAAAACTACCCTCATGTTTTTAGAATTTTCAAAGAAACAATGTAACAGTAGCCTACAGGTGGTAACATTTTAAGAAAAGTGCATCCGAGTGGTGACCAAAGATTCCAAAGTCCACTGACAGGACAAAAAACAGGACCTGAAGGAAGAGGAGGTACATGCCTCTATTTAACATGTGACCTATGTCGAGCTCTTCATCTAGAGTGGGAGGTGGCCCCTCCCAAGGCTAAGTGCATTAAATTGTATATGCACACATGGAAGGTAGGGCTCTCTGGAGAAAACTTCATGAGGAAGAAATAATGCTTTTTAAAAAATTATTTTCAAGTAAAATAAAAATTTTGATTCAATATACAGATTTTCTCTCTCTCTCTCTATCTCTCTTTGATCTTTGAAACTCTCTGGGTAAACACATCTAACAGCTCTCAGCTGCATTTGCTTAGCTTAGGTAGATGGAATTTTACAACAGGCAGTTGGAAGAACAATTGGATTTCCACTGCAATTGTTCTGAAAGAGATTGAACAGAGTTATTTCAAACCAAATAGAACTTCAAAGTAGAAATTTACCTGTTGTAAATTTAGATTAGTTGTAATACTGCTAATCAGAACTGCTGATGACTTATTTTCTGCAGCAGATTCCAAATTCTGTGAGTTCACAAAGCAGACAAAGAYACAAACTGGTAGTATGCTCAATTTTTTAAAGCATATACTTTTATCTTTTAAAAGGACTATCAGGCAACAAAGTTCCTCTCTGATCACAGCTATATACATATATAAACATATTTTTTTTTCAAGCTGTTTAATAGGTTATATTTAAAGAAATCTGCACAAGTAGCAATCATGTTAGGCTTTTATAGTTACTCCACAGCTTTCTGGACTGCATCTGATAACAATACATAAAATCAGTATTTCAGTCAGGAATAGATTCTGAAGAAGGAATCATAGCTCTAAAAAGTAGTTTTTTTGTGGTAGTGATATGGTGTATGTGCAGTGTGCATGCAGGAACGTGCATAGGACAGATTGAATTATATGATGCAGAAAGATTTTTCCAGCATCAGCTTGGAGTGCAACTGTAAATCACTTCCTCTTTTTAGCACTTAGACAAGCATATGAAATGTTGTCTTACTATCATCTGTAGATCAAATACATGGAGCACATTATGTATGCACATGTGTACAGATGTACACACACACACACATACAGACTGCAATACATAATGTTTATAAGTAAACCCACATTACAAGATTATAGTTTATATATATTTATTTTTTTCATATAGCCAGAAATATGTCCAGTACAACCATATAAACATATGAAAATAACTATATATTTATTAATTGAAATAGAAATATTTGGTAGTGTTTATAGTGTGCGTGTATGCACGTGTGCAGTTACGTCTTGTGAGGTATATTAAAATGTTTTGTATTAAAGGTATCTTTGAGCCAGGCTCAAAAATCTATTACACAGTGAAAATAAACTCTCTTTTTAGTGAATGCTGGCAATGAGCTTTCAGGTGCTGAAGATTTCCTCAGCCTCACCTGATGTTATTTAAACTAAAGGACAAGGTGAACAACACTATGTGAGAAAAAGAATGTGTCAGCCTGAGTCATTGTGAGGTGGTAGAAATGGGCCTTCTCTCTTTCTTCTTTGAAATAAACGAAGTCGTTGTAGTTGTTCTTAAAGTCAAATGTACAGTAATCAATTTTTAACTCTATTTGAGTTCCCCATAAGTAGGTACTATTGTAAGGATGAACTGTTTGCACTACTAGTAACATTGACCAGGTCTACTTTAGYACTAAAACAGCCATACTGCCTTAATAACAGATCCCTAGCCCAAGCACATTAAAACAATTAAAGAATAATTAGAAAAATAATTAGAAAACCTCTAAAAATACAGACCTACATCTAAGTTACATCATTAACTTTAGAACAAATAAAATTAACTATATTGTTGCTGCTAATGGTAGAGAAAAGTACTGAAGAGAGAGGAAGGAGGGAAGGAAATGAGGAAAGAGACAAGCATAAATGGCACACACACCCTCACGTACTTTGATTTGATGTGTAAGTCTCAGGTTCTCATTTGCCTGAATTCAGTTTTAGCACTTCTATCTTAACTTCTTTACATAATAACTCTAAGAAAGTCCAAAAGTCTTAACTGGATGCTCTTTGTGAAGTATTTTAAAAGAAATAATGAACATACAGCTATTCTAAAGGCCCTGTGAGAATRAGTAGTACTGCTGAGAGAATGTGTTAAACTAAAATACAGAGTTTCTATAAAATGGTAAAGATCTTTTATCTTGATTGTATTTATCTGGCATAATGAAACCACGTTTTAAAATATATTTTTCTCTTAAGTTAGCTTTCCTACTAATAGCAATTTTAAAAGAATATCCTTTGGTGGTTTTGGTTATAAACTGGCTGTAATTCAAGGGATGAGCGACTATTAGAAACAGGAGATATGCTTAATGTCTACCCCCTATATCATAAAGAGGGAGGGTTGCAACCGAAAGGATGGAGGAAATTTCAGCCTCAATCCACTGTCTCAATTGTTGCTACCAATGGTGTCTCCCCTTAGTGGAAGACAGTGAATTATTCCAGCTACTTCTTGCAAGGGGCAAATAGCCACTGCTTAATTAAGCTGAATCAGTCATATATTTGGGGGAGAGAAAAGAGAATGGGGAGACTACTACAGCTCTATGTCCCCAGGTCCAGACAGTAGCGCGGCTGAGCACGTATTCCCAAAAGGCAAAAAAACTCCCATATACAATACACATATATACACAGCTGACCACACAGATCAGCACAGGAAGAAACGTACAACATGCACACAAATACAAACAGCATCAACAGCCTCATCCTGTTCCCTTCTTTGGCTGATCAGGATGAAGGTCCATTAGTGGGAAACATATACATATATACAGCAAGTGGCCTTAGACATTCAGTCTATTGTGTAACTGACCCCTGGATCTCAGGTCACCCCAAGGCCTGCCGCTTCAGTCCAGCTGCTAGTGCTTAGACACCCTCTCACACACACACACACACAYACWCACACACTCACACACTGGATCCCTCCAGTAACTGGCCTTAGAYACTCAGTCTACTCAGTAACTGGCCCTTGGATCCTCTGATCTCCAGCTGCCTCACATGGACACATGCACGTGCAAAGGGGTCTCTCAGTTGGCCTGAGACCTCATGGTCTCTTCAGCAGTTGACTGGATGCCCTGGTGCCTCCAGTAGCCAGCTCCTCCCATTTTCTCACTCAGAGATGGATGTATGTACCTGGCTCCCAGGCCCCTTATGCTACTTGCTGGCTATTCCAGCTTGATATTCACTAGCAATCACACACTTGTCATTGGTACCCACACAATATGAACACAGACCAGTCTCCCCAGTTGTTGGCACCAGACGCATAGTCTCCTGTTACTCATGGTCTCTATTCCAGTTTCTGGTGCTTAGACTCCACACACACACATGCACACAGAATAGATTCCCTTCACCCAGGAAAATAAAATGGAGTTTGATTAGAAGACAGGACAAACTGTGGTGATCAGGTGCAGGGCGTAGCCAGACAAGCGCCCTGACCATCAACCTGTTTACATGGGACTCGCCCTGTTTATCCCCTTATCCTTCTATTTTCCCACACTAGTTCCTCTTCAAACCACCCCGATCCTTCCCTTTCCCCACCTTTGGTTGTTCCTCTAAACGTCCCGTAATAAATCTTTTACAGTCCCTAAATGCTCTTCCCTGCACCCATAATGTGTCCCATACCCCCTCAGTCATAAAGGTTTGACTCTTCCTGAGGGATGTCACCTCCAACCCCTGGGGTGGTGGCCCTCCTGGGACAGCCTTGGGAGGCGTGAGGCAGGGCTTTGTTTCTCTGACCAGGTTATTGGCCTTCCCTCATTTGCCAGTGTGCCTCTGGGCTCCTCTGTGTGTGTGAAGACAAGCCTTTATCATATAAYCTGACAGGAGCTGTTTCAGGACAAGGAGCCAAAAATGCATTACTTCATTCATGACTTATTACCTTCCAGATAACCATGGATCTGCCACCAAGGTTACAGTTCTTTACCTGTTTGCATGATCATTAAAGATCCCCATGCATGAAAAAGTCATACACCTTTAACATCTAGCTGAGCCTAAGTTGGTGGTAGGGAGAGGGTCATATATTTATTCTGTTTGTTTCAAAAGCAACTTGAACCCAGAAGACTTCTATCCAAAGCAACTTGATCCCCTCAATATTTTTTAAAAACAAAACCATATAGGAGTTATAAGCATATAATCATATATGCTTATATATAGGGATATATAAGCATATAAGGAAATATAAGCATATGATCATATAATCAGCAAACCTCAACACTCAGTTACAATGTGTTTGTAACAGTGTGACCATCCAGCTTAAGCTGGAGAATCTAGACACTGCCACTTTTACAGCTAGTAACAAAAAATGAGCAGACATCCCTTAGTCAAAGCAAAAGATACCAGCATTGCTGTATCTTCATGTTATATGCTSCAACATAACAATATCACCTTCAGCTTTATCATGATGTACTTTTAACGGGCTGAATTTGATCCATGCCCAGATCTCCCATAGACACTATCTGTTGCACTCTTCAGCATGAAATAATTCAGGAAAGATAGAAAGTAGAAAGTAGAAATATCAGTATTCAGAAGTAGGATGGGTCTCCTCAAATATACACTGCATAAATCTAAAATAGTGCATGTACTTTCACTGTATCAGATGGTATTAATCCCTGTCTTCAGCTACTGGTTCCATAAAAAGTATGACTTTTTTTTGCTTTTGGAGTGCTCCAGATGGCACTAAGATAGTACATTAAAATAAATAGAAGAATATCTCAGAACAACATTCAAAGGATTTGTCATCTCTCCTACAAACTGTTCAGTATTTTGTGAAATATCCAAAAGGCCTGATCCAGATCAATTTGCATCCAGTTGCAAACCCATAAGACTGAAACAAAAAGGTGGAGAAAAGGTGACTTTTTTTATAATTAATAAAAAGCTTTCACCATGAGATACCCTACGTTTGGGAAAAGACCAAGAGAAGATACATGGATCCCAGAGTTTTTAAAAGTACAGCTGTAACATAAGGGTGCCTATGCTGGTATCTTTGAGTATGCCATAGGCATGCATTCATAGCTTTAGAAATGAACTTAGAGAGGAGAAAATACTCCAGAACCAATATGTTTCTTACTTGCCGGTTATCCCTTGGTGCTAATCCAAACGATTAATATCAAGGAGTTAATGCAGCACTGCTGCATGCTATATAATGGTGCAAGATTAGAGGCATTAGGTTGATATAATTATTATAGTTATAAGAGAAAGATTTCAATTAAAGGTACCAAAGCAGCATGCCACTAAAACAGCACAGCAGCATACTAATTAAACTGCAAAAACCCACAGAAAGCAATGTGGCTTACACTACTTGAGGCAATGAGACAGCCAAAAAGCAGCATAATGGTGTCTTAAAATCCAATAAAATAATGCCAATAAAATAATGATACAGTATATCATAACAATAAAGAGTAAGGTCAAAGCTTATGGAGTTGCCTTCTAAATGCTATGTAAGTGCTGTGAACAACCTAGATTAAAACTTACCTTTGATATATTTTATCCCTTTATGGCAAAACCAACCTCAAAGTATTCTAGCCCTATTTTTTTCCATTCTTAGAAAGGAATAATAATTCTTACAATAATATTTTTCTTTTCTTAGATGAGAGAGGAAAATCAATRGCAACTGTGTATTCTAGCACCAGAACACCACTGCAGCTTTGACTGCTAGACTGAATGAAACACACACAACTAGGCAGGACAATACCGACTTATGGAAGGCAATGGAAGAAAGTCAGTTAAATGAAATATACTGTCCGTGGTTAATCAGTTTGAAATTTAATTCTATTGTAGAAGCTGTATATCACTGAGAGGACTTCATCTAGAAAAAGAAATTGGAAATATAGTTTATGCTTTGTAGATAAACAAGAGCAATTCAAACCTGATGATGCAGTCTGAGTGTTGAGCTGCTATTTTACTAAATAATTTACAAAATAATATGAACATTTCATACATAATATCAACATTTCTCAGGTTCTTTTAGCCTACTATTCAGAAATGCAGAGTATCTTCAGCCTACTAACATCAACGAGAAATGAAAATCTCAGTGTACTTGAGAATCAGACTCAATCAATTTACAGGACCAAAGACAAGAGATTAGTAGGCAGATAAACTGAAAACCCTAAAAAGATCTACAGGATTAGGAAGGAAACTTTTAAATGGGAATAAGTTAGAGAAGCTGTCAGGTGGCTTTAACATGAATGCTGACTGACAACTATGGGTTCTACATGGACCAGCTGCACTTGCCACAAGCATGAGATGAATTTTTACAGTACAACAAGTTACTCGGTTAGGATATGACAAGTGTAAAAGCAATAGCAAATCTTTACTTGAATGTTATTATTTCTTAGGATTATTGCATTCCTTTCTTAATAACTAAAAAATACATTCATCTATTCCATATTCCGTGTACCCTTGACAGAAGGGACTCTGATGTTAAGAACGTAAATGATAGTTTATATCTGCCTAAAATAACAGTGATACAAATATTATTTGTGTCAGTAAGAGAGTAAAATAAACAAATATAAGTAGATTTCTCTTTTTTTGTTGTTGTTTTTGTCTGGGACTAGTATTACGTTGCTGGGGCTGATAGCTTCTTATACAATTGGGTACTTCAGGAAATTAAGGCTGGAGAATTAGTGGGTAAATGGAGAACTACTGGGGAGAAAGTTCTGGAGAGGGAAAACTTTCTGCCTGTGTGTGCATCCTAGAACATGTATCTACRTAAGCAGTGAGAGATGCAGGGAAGAGCTTTAAGCTCACTTGAATGGTTCTCAAAGAAAGGAGTTGGAAGTCAGGAGTACCGTGATCCTTCACAATCCATGAACGGACCAGTCATACTGAAATGACAGCTGATCAGATAGAGTAATCACTGGGTGATTGCCGTTTCAGGTATCCAGATCCTGGTATACAAATTTTATTTCTTTATAGGTGGCTTGTAATTTTGTATGTAATAAATAACATAAATTGAAAGATTCTTATCTCAGCTCAAAACTGGGGAAAAGAAATTCTTTCCATATTATATCTTGTTAGAGGTTTCATGTGACATCATTTTGACTAGGAAGAGGAGTCAGGGGGAGCCTACTTAATAGGTTTTCAAATAATCTGCTGTTAGGATGTCAGTGTATGCATATAAAAAAARATTGTTGCACTTAAATATGTTTGTGGCAAGATATATCGTGCTGAACCTAGCACAGAACATCAGAATACCTGTAACTTCAGCAACAGTTGGGAATGAATTGTACTCATGGTCTGAGGCACCTAGTGTATACAAAATTAGATGATGTGTGAGTTGATTTGAGATGATCCACCTCTTCAATACATTMTTCCTTAGCTTGAAGCAGAATTTTCACACATTCTACAAAGAACTTTGTTATTTAGTTATCACTCTGATCTCTCTTTATTCCCCAATTACTAATCAAATTTTTTTTCTTTGTTGATGGATTTAATAGCTTATTCCAAAAATGAATGGTTGTATTAGATCTTCTGATGCATCTTTCAGACTCCTTTATTGATATTTTGGGGTAAAATTCGAGCATTTCATCAGTTCTATGACATTCTGTACCTTTATGTTTTACAAATGAATCTACACATGCATACCACAAGTTCTGTTAATGTCTTGATAACATCTTTCATTCTTTGGAATATTTATTCTATAAATAATACAGACACATGGCCTGGGGATGGTTTCATCAGGCTCATCATTTTTCCTAGCTCCTCACCTGAAATAGCTTGCTTTATTTTTGACAGTGATATACCTGATTTTGTCACCATCTAGGGAATATGGACATGCCAGTCCCAGTGTCCATGTATTTTCTTTAAGCAACAATTAATGTTTCACAATAAAATTCTACCTCCTTTACTGAGAGCACTGCAAGCCTTTTCTGACTGATGAAGCTTGATTTTTTTTTTTGTTTCTTGAATTCACTGTGCTTTCCTCCTCCACCTATTTTATATATTCTTCTGGGATCATGTTTATCTCTAATATAGCTATACTGAGAATAGAAGAAATAATCTGCATTCTATCTGAGAACCAAATAAAATACCAAATTCTGCCAGGTCAAGTTGACCAGTCAATGAATTAACAAGAAGTGTTTAATAAGCAGTAACTGGATTTAGCTAAGTATGTTATCAAGGATGTTAAGCAAGGCTTCCACATCTTACTCTTTTAAAAATGCATCTGCAGAGCCCCATTAGTTACCTTTGAGTTACTCTATTTTATCATCTCTTAACCATTTCATGCAAAAGCTTAAGTACTCAGAAGTTAGTATCTGCAGAAAGTAGACAATAGCAGTTAGTATCTAGTAGTTAGTAGTTAGTATTCACAGAAGTTAGTAGTTAGTATCCACAGAATTTAGTAGCTACAGATAGCTCCTAGTTTGAGACTAAATCTCTTAATAGTTTTGGGAGTTTGAGTGCCATTATTTGCTGTCTTCTGAGTTGCCTGATTTAGTATGATATTTCCAAAGGCCCTTAGAGATCCAATATAATTTATATTATATTATATTATATTATGTTATGTTATGTTATGTTATATGGAATCCTCCAGGTTTAAGGTGGTGTTGGAAGCTAGATGGTGGTATGAGGAGATGCTGAGAGAGTTGGGACTGAAAAAGAGAAGACTCAGGAGGATCTTATCAATGTTTATAAATATATGATGGGAGGATGTAAATAAGACATAGCCAGACTCTTTTCGGTGGTACCCAGTGACAGGATGAGAGCCAACAGTCAAACTGAAGCCCAGGAAACTCCATATGAACATAAGAAAACACTTATTTTCTGTGAGGGTGGTTGAACACTGGAACAGGTTGCCTATAGAGATTGTGGAGACTCCATCCTTGGAAATATTCAAACCTGACTAGAGGTGGTTCAGATCAGATGATCTCCAGAAGCTCCTTCCAACCTCAAATGTTCTGTGATTCWGTGATTCTGTATATTCATTACTGGCAAAAGACAGACTTGGAAGTAACTTGTATGGTTCAAATTTAAAAGCCAGGTAAGAAATGGAATACTTACATTTTGTATAGTCTCCTTCCTCATATGATTACTTTAATGATGCCATAATGTCCACYATGTTAGAGCAGAACATCTAAAATGTTTTAGATTTCTATTAGAACTACCTCTTAGTTAAAGTTCCTCTTGAAATAGACACATAAATTACTTCTAAAAATTAGCTTGGTGATAGTTATTTTAAATATTGCTGTTACATTTAAATATCTTTTTTCAGCTTGGAAAGATAAACAAAATGTACAAAAATGTGCAAAAACCTGCATAAAACCTATTAGAATACTGCAAAGAATATATTTACTAGGAGCTGTACAAACAAAATACAGTAGTATCTATTATTTGTTTTGCCAAGCATCTTGCAAAAGCTACTCCCATGGCAAAGTAAATGCATATAGAAAGGTTTTTAAAAGAAAGATCTACTATATAATAGAAATAATAGTGTCACCTCAGATGACACTAGTTCCTATCTTGGTCAAAGCACTATCTCCGTAATTTTGAATGATATTTAAATATTGAACAATCGAGATAGATAGATAGTTTTGGTTTGATTCTGTAAGTGTGTGCATATATAAAAAGTTCAAAACAAAGCAAAATTAACCTACAGAATTTACCAATCTTTAGAAATAGTAGAAGGAAGCTGTGAATGATGTCTCGGGAACCTTTGGATCAGGTGAAGGAAGTATACAGAAAGTGGGAAGGAAGTATACAGAAAGTGGAAAGGAAGTATACAGAAAGTGGAAAGGGGGAGAGGCCACTTGGGAGGAACGTTGTCAGAGTATGCAGGGATGCGACGAGGAAGGCTAAGGCCCATTTGGAATTAAATCTGGCWAGRSATGTCARGGACAGCAAGAAGGGCTTCTTCAAATACATCAGTAGCAAGAGGAAGACTAGGGAAAATGTGGGMCCTTTGCTGAATGGGGTGGGTGCCCTGGTGA
>NW_020450849.1:2304552-2339371 GCF_003343035.1 Apteryx rowi
TAGGTGACCCTGCTTGAGCAGGGGGGTTGGACTAGATGATCTCCAGAGGTCCCTTCCAACCTCAGCGATTCTGTGATTCTGTGATTCTGTGATTTTCTTAATGGCTTCTGAATTCTGTATGTTCCCGTCAGTCACCTCAAATTCCAAGGCAATCCAAGTAAATACGTTTGTACATCATATGAAGAATAGATGTTTAAAGAGAAAGAAATTTTAGGAGAGTTATTTCTCTCCAATAACTACCACCTCTTTGAGAAGAATACAGATAAAAGCAGACTCTGAAAGATGAGAGCTATTCCTGTTCTTTCCTTATTATATAATTCTGTTCTTCAGCTACACCTCAGTTTCTACACCAGTTGAATGTTCTGCTTATGTACAGGAGCAGTGGTTCTCTAGATGCTGATTTGGGTGTTGGGATGTCACTAAGATCTGTTCAAACATTATTCAGTGGCTGCTGGGATCCCAGCATTTGCACAAGGACAAGGACATGTTCAAGAGACCCTTTCTATAGTGTGTCAAGAAACCTTCTTCAAACACTACAGATGACAGCAAGCAGATATTTCATAACTCCTGGAAGAGGAGAGTCTTCAAATTACTTAGGGGGACAGGAAGAGAGTTTGGTTTACATGAGGTGAGATAGGGTATGTCTAAAGGGCCACATGCCCTCCTTATCCCCAGATTATTGCTCATCAAAAGGTGTTGGAGCTGAAATGTGCTCCCACCCACACAATCTTTGATTGTCTCCCTTCTTTCTCTTCCTGTCCTCTTAAAATCCATCTAATGTTTCTGACCTTCATGCCCAAACTTTCCCTTTAAGCTTAAACTCTGTCCCCTTTTACTACATCCCTGTTATTACCTCTATGCTCAACATTACCACAGACTTTGTCCACTTACCTCCCAGTACTCCACTCATATATTTATATATTCAAGTTATTTTACATTTAAAATACTCTGAGTACTCCTGAATTTTCTCCTGAATTCAGACAATATATTCTCAAAAAACAGAATAAAAAATGGTCCTTGACAAATCCATCCTGACAAAAGCAGCTTCTTCATCACAGGCAGAGGATTTATTCAAGCTTTTCATACATTTCTCTACAGTCTATAGTGGCCCTTCAGGCACATCATTACTATTTTTCTGAGCTCCAGCAAGAGTCCAGTCAAGTACTCCTTGACCTTCAWGATAGTATCTGCAACATGGGACTTAAAGGTTGTCTGGTATAAATCAAGGGGGAGCAGATTCTCAAAGAACTAAGAAGGATTGGATGACTTATGTGTCTTCTTTCCAGGAAGAAATGGTAGGGGAATATGAGAAGGTGGGGTCATGGGAGAAATCAGATAAGGATAGTCTCTTTGGAAAGGAACAAATTCACCTACAAAGAACTAGGTCCTATAAAAAGTGAGACTTTTATAATAGACATTTTACATTCTGTTTCAATTTAGTGTCAATATGGAACTTAAATATCAAATATGTATAAATAAAGGTAACGAAATAGGAAAAAAAAAGACAATAACAAGGCTGCTTATGCCTGTGGACCTGAAACTGCTCTTACTCTTGAAAGATATTATGTATAGTTGCCCTTCACTTCTTTCCCCACAACCATACCCACTAAAAAGACTTAATATTTAAAACTTCTGACAAATTAATGCTCTTTGAATTGAAATTCCTGTAAAGTTAATTTTATTGATCACTTGTTACAAGAAATTCTTCTTTTGGGTGGAATATATTTTTCTTTTTCGTTTTCCATTTTGTGGTGCTTGCTATTTTTATTGCAACTTCAAAAACAATTGAGCCCTTTCATAAATGTAATGGCTAATTTAAGTGGCTTAAGAAAAAAGAAAGCAAATTTAATGCTTGAGAAATAGTGCAGATGAACAGCTTTGGTTGAGACTTTATCTGAGACCTTCTATGAATCAACAAAATTGCTATAGTGCAGATGACGTCCGTACAAGTTTCTCTACACTCTTCTGCCCTCAGACATCAGCTTTGTTCACAAGGGCCCACTTTCAGGGATAAGAGGGCAGTTTATTGTCGCTACACATTAAATTCCTGACATCTCTTCTAGAATTACAGACAAAGGGACAGTTTGTTTGATAGGACAGTTGTTTAGTATTAGAGATTTTTCATGAAGAATTCTGTATTGTATTCCTGCAGTTTAGAAGTAAAACTTTTTCACAGTTTCATCTAACTCTCTGTAGATAGTATATCATTATATGTTCATGCATGACTTCATTTTGGAGAAAAATTAAAATATGATATTTTGTGTCTCATTGTCCATAAATTATATTCTGAATGCAGGCCTCACTGATTATACAGGGATGCAGTAGAAGGGACTGGAAGCCCAGTATAGCCATATTCAGAAAGTTAGGCCATTTGGAATATTTATTAAAACATGTACCTATACATTTTTGTATAGATATTAAGATTTCAAGTTAATGAAATTCTTTTGAGAGGTGTGGTAATATTAATACTATCTAAACTCTATAGAGTAAGCAAAGGAAAGGACAAAGAAATTATGAAGTTATATCTCCTTTCCTGTTTGTTCCACTTTTAAGGGAGCAGTCTACTTACATAATTCTCTAACAAATGTGTAAACATATATCATTGGATATTTTGAGCTGATCATACCTGAAAATAATAATCTTTTTCTGAAACACAATTGGTTGTGTTTTTTTTTTTTAATTTTAAAAAAGAGAGAACAAGAATTACAGTTGAAATATATCAATTATGTTTACATTGTCCCTGGCTCAGAGGAGTCTACAGTGCCCATGTTCATTGGTAGGAGGGCTCTACAGCTGTCAAACTGCTCACTGTATTGAGCCTCCAGCTGATTATAATCTTTTAAGCAAAATATTTTTGGTTTAGTGGTTTGTGAAGCTTTTGGAAGTTTAGCACACACTAAAAGTCAATCATATATTTTATGGRCATAAGCACTTACCCTAAATGTTTTTCTGAATAGAATTTTACTCACTAAATAATCTCTTTGACTCACTGTTGCCTGAGTTCACCTCAAATAACATGCCTGAAATCTGAAGGAGTGAGACAAAAGATTTTGCTCCCTATACATCARTGACCTGGATTATTGCCTCTTACTCTCCAGGATGTAAACTGATTATTTGGAAGGAAACAATCTTCCTTTGTCTTTGACAYTTTAGTTTATTAGTGTCTAAATCATTTCTAACTGATGGCTATTGACATATCAGATCAGATTGACCAAAAATCTAACTTTTATAGCAAATCCTATGCTTAGGAAGGGGAAATGAGAAAGAAAACACTTCCATTATATTTTTAAGAAGCAGACATTTATTGGAAAAATTGTATGAGCAGCAAAATTACTTTTGTAAAGTATCCCTCAAAAGTTTTATTTTATGGTTAGAACTAACCAACATTTCAGAGGATCTCTACTTAAAAATGATCTTCCTGAGCATCAAACAAAATAATGCATTTACTACATCTGAAAATAAATTAATATTTAGTGAGAAAAAAGTGCACTATTTCAATGATTTAGTACAAAAAGCTACAATTATGTAGCCTTCATAAATGATATCATAATGATAGTGCTTTATCTGATTCATAGAAAATGATTCAGCTTGAAACAAAGGAATAAACAATAATGAAACTCAACAATCTAAGTTAAGTGACTAAGATACTCAATGGCAGTTATGTCTGCACAATAGATGTTTCTTTTCAAAAGGCTGAAGAAAATACTCTAGAATTGGAAGGTTTACGGAAGTGGTAATGAGATACAGAGACTTTCACCTCTAGGTCATTGAGTTCAATTGCATTTTGGGTTGCTACTGACTGAAATTTGCTTCAGCTGATGGCTATCCAATAGTCTATTGTGAAATGAGTTGGAGGTCTCAATCCTATTCCTAGTACAAAAGTAACCATATAACATTTAGCAGTCACAGCAATAACGCCAGCGGTACGTCCATGGGACCCTTTTACCCTGAGTATTCCAAAACAAATTTGCATGGACCCAAATTTTGCTTCAGTACATCAATCACTCCAGTAAAACATCAGTTCTGTGACCAATTCACACAAAATAGAAATTGTTTTTGTATTTAAACATGAAAACAAACAGAACAAGTACTATTGTCTCAATAATAGTTCCYATGGAAGTCTGATGATCTTATGTTCCCCTATGTAATTGGTTTTCAGCATGTTTCAGAATTTTGTACTGTTCATGCTGCCCTGCGTACATACAATCTGAACAAGGAAATGGTGGGGGATCATGCAGCTATAGAGCCATAGCTGTATCAGGTGACCATGYTGACTAGTGTTAATGAGATCTGTTGTACTCCCCATACTCTGTTGCCTCCAAAATTTCACATCCTAAATTCTCTGTTGTAGAAATTCTCTGGGGTAAGCCAAAAATTTAGGGAGTTGTGCAGGGGAAAGTTGAGGCTGAGGAACCTAGGAAGGAGTGGAAGCATTAGAAATTTTGAAGAATTAAAGTGAGAAGGTGTCACCACTAGGCTGCAGAGAAAATAATTCATCCAGATGGTCATGACAACATGATTTTTGTTGTTCCCTTAAATCTACTAAAATGGGATTGCAGTGTTTCAGGGTTGTATAGTCTTGGATACTTTATTCTCAAATAGGGCTTTTTGTTTATATATATTATTTGGACTCTATGCCAGGATTATGGCAGGTTTGCCATTATAAATCCTGAAAGATGCCGTAACAATTAAACATTCTAATATCCTTTGTAAAGTTACATCACAGTGATCTCATGAGGAGAAACAGCCACTTAAAGTCTAAATACAGTAATATAGTCTGATCACAGAACATAAACAAATATTAATTAAGCAATTTTAAGAAGAAAAGGAGAAAATGATGCATTTTGAGTATACATATGATATCCTTATGTTCATTCACAAGGAAAGAGAAGCCAAATCTTAAATGCTCAGATGAAAAAGACTAGATGATTCCATCCTGGCTAGAGAAGAAACGAGTCCCAAAATGGCTATGCTGGGTAGATCCATATATAATAAAAGGAGCTGGGAAGATGTGGCCCTAAACACTCGCCAAGATGAGGGCAAATGATGGAGTCTAAAGTGGTGGAAGCTGCTTGAGGAGTTGGAACAGCTAAGGAGGATCTTTACTGTTGGCTATACTCTTTATAGTGCATTTTGATTTTGAATGCTTTTGTCATGCAAAATTATGTCATAAAATAAACGGGTTTTATACTTAAATTTTACATAGTTATAAGGATGATGATTGGTAGTCTGATAATGGATGAGCATATCACTCTTCAGAAGTTGCAAGTCTGTTACTTAAAGATGGATTGACGAGCTCTGAGTTTGAGATTTTCCTTACATAATTGTGACCTCTACAGTGTAGAAGTCAGCATCTGGGCTGCCTTTGCAGTCAGATGGGGGCAACAGACAATATTAGCCTGTAATTCATCTGATCTATTTTAGGGTGTGTCTGCCTTAGTCTATTTGTTTGGAACAGTAGTGCACCATTAAAACAAATTCCCTGATTCTCCCCAGTTACTGCATACTAATTTGAATCACAGTTGTTTTCATGTGCACTGACTAGATTACATTTGGAGGAAACTAAAACTCTGATCCAAATCTGCTCCAAATAGGCTTCATCACCACAAAGTCCTCCAGTACCTGAGTCAATAAAAAGCTCTTGAATTGTCAAGAGCTTCCACGATGTTCTGAGGTGTTTCTTACTCTGCATAAAGGGATAAAAAACCTCCCCAAAACTATGGTTTTATTTTTAACATCAACTAGTAGGCATCAAATCTTTAAGATTCCACTGTCCCTCATCTATCCAACCTTTCTTCTACTGTTCACCTCAATATCCCTTTTCTTCTTTGCCTGCCTTATCTTCTTTTGCTGTTCCTCATGACTGAACCCTCTTCTGAAACCTTTTCTGTTAACCTGTTTCATATTGCTCTGTCCTGATGGTTACCTCAACCTTCTCAGCCTCCCAGAAAATCCTATATGGTGCCAGCTGTGCCATGAAAGGGCCAACAGACCCTCCAGCATCAGGGTAATCTATAGGCAGAACAAGAGGGCTGCTAAACTTGACTGACTCTTGGTGTGAGAGGACTGAATTTGGTTTTGTATACAGTTCAAGAAGTTGAAGGACTACAACTGCACCTCGCCTGTGGCATGGCAGATATGTTCTTATTATGGAGATATTGAAGGGGTCTTCAAGCAGGGTATGTCTGAATCCAAATCTGCTACTTATTTGRATATTATTGCTTTTGGTCCTACAATTATAATTTGGGAGAATCCATTGGGCCTCTGATGCCACTCCAGGGTGCCCTTTCCTAGACCTGGCAYAAAACCCCTGAATGGCACTCAGGGCATTCAGGGACACTTCTTTTGCCCGTTCCCCACCACAGCCAGAGCTGACAACCTCCTGTGGCAGCACTTCGATATTCATACAGGTAAATCCTGAGTACTTTTTTTCTGTACATGTTGTGATAGTGGGAAGGCAGGGGTGGGAGGGAAGAAACTTTTACTTAAGCTAGAAATTAGATCTGAGCTCTACAGAGAATAAGTGAGCATAGCCAGTCTGATCATGAGGTCTGTTATGCTCTTGTAAGCAAGTTCCCTGGGACTCTGAGCTGTGAAATCTTCCACATAGCTGTGCCAGAAACTGCCTGCACATTCCTCACCCTGTTTAAGTGCCTAATTCTATCACTGCAAGCAAGTAAACTTTGCCTGTGGCAGCCCTCCTGGACTTCTACAAAAAGTCTATGCTGTGCAGCCGCTTTCCTCCCCAAACACAGCAAGGCTAATGTTGTAATGGTGCTGCTCACAGCARCGCTTCAGATCCTGTACCCTGGTTGAGGCTGGAGATAAAGAAAAAAATGAGCACTGTGTATCCTTCCTGTGGCATGTTTTGATTTGTCTGTGCACACCTCCATCAGTGGTCCACCAAGGCCTGCAGGGTAAAGGAGCAGTAGCCATAGCAGTTGATGCCCTGGAACAGACACTAGATGGAAATGTGCATCCTATCAACACTCTCTAGACAGTTAAGGAATCAGTGGACAGTGAAGGCCCAGATGATCTTATCAACATCTCTCACCTGAACTCCTGAAGCCTTAGAGAATCTGTGTATGACTTTGCCCTCATTGACCTTGCTCACCCCAAGCCAGTTAGCCACTGAACAATAGGAGTTACAACTAGAGAGGATCTCCACGGTGGCAGCACCTCTTTGAGCACAGGCATGAACTCCCAGAATTTCACCTGGGAACCCTGGTTGTGTCCTACCACAACCAGAAGTTCTGCACTCACTGTGAGTTGTCCCATGTCCCATGAACAGTGTAGTCCCTCAAGTCYAAGCTCATTTCCCCACCAGAGTACCTCAAGGGGATCAAAAGGAAAGCACCTGCAGCAAAGGCTCCAAGAACATCAATGTCCCTGCCTTCTTTCTCAAGCTAAAGTATGTCCATGAGGTATGAGGGCAATTCAGTCATGATATGCTTCTGGAATAATTGCAGTATTAAGTCTACCATTCCCTTCCTATAGACTTGTCTAAAAGTCAAAATCAGTGTTTGAATTGGGCTTGGACAGCAGGCTCCATGGTCTCTTTCATAAATGAGCAGGAACAAAACAAGCAAGAATAAATCTAGTTTTTCATGTGTGAGGCCTTAAACTATTGATGGGTGATAGGGGCAGTGGCATACTACTGCTGAAATCTCAGTATGGCACTTCTTCAAAAAGCCCATAGTCAAGAACACAACATTTTGCAGGATATCTTTCCTTCACATAGCTTCAGACCACATCATTAGTAAGGGCACCCAGTCCAGAGGATGAGACTAGGATGTAGCTGTGGCACCAACTGCTTGATCAGCTGATCCGCACTGATTGCACTACACTAGTTGTTAACACAGACATAGCCATAGACATTTGCTGTTGGAAACTGTTCCAAGACTGTTGGAAGTTGCTAAAAAATTATACTGGGGAAAGCATAGCTGTAGCCTGTGCTTGAGTACCAGCTACTATCTGCTGATCAGAGACAGGACACTGGACCAGATAGACCTATGGTCTAACACAGTACAGATGTTCTTATGTACTCATGTCCATCAACAACTGGGTCTATCAAGACATCCAACTGTGTTTTTACATATTAATATGATAACAATTTATATGTATTTTGTAACTCTCAATTATTTGTCCTACATTCTTTGTCTTGTCATGGATACTCCATTTTCCATAATGTTTCGGTTTATTGATGAGATGCTAAAATCAATGATGTACCAGTATGAATTGGATAACAACAGCTGCAACGTGTTACAGTAAATATGACAATATCCAGTCCAGCCATACAGTAAGATTATTTAAGTGAGCTATACTGAATAATATGGTTGCAATAGGAGAGAAAGTAATGTTTACAAGCATTAAAAGAGAATAACAGAAAACAAATTATATGTAATTGGTGTATGTCACTGGAATGGCTGCAATACTGACCCTCATTTATTTGCCTTAAAGTGGACAGATTGTTAATRTTTTTAAGACAAACTTCCAGCTGATCAAGAATCAAACAAAAATGTTTGATCAGATTAAAAGTGAAATTTTGTCTATATTCTATCACAACCTGCAACATTGTAGYAAAATTAGAAAACAGTCTCATTTATTTTAGAGGGATTAGTATTTTCATGCTAAATATGAAAATATGTTAGCATAGAGAAAAATTATAAGATGATTGCAATGTATTAACAGCAGCATTAGAACAACAGAAAAGGGACATTGCTGAGCTACCAAGCTCCACAAAACTGAAGAAATACAACTCACTTTCATATATGAAGGACCATCTTTAAGGTAGAAAAATCCAAATCCTTGACATCTACTTTAACTGGATCAGAATTTGACTCTAAAAAGATACATGTGTAAGCCTCAGTCAAAGAACAATAAACATCAAAGTACATGATTTCATTCAAGCAGTTTCTTTCTGGGGAAGGAGCCTCTATTCCATATTATTGCCATTCCAGCTGATTAACTCTTACATATCTATTCCATTCTCTCTAATTTAAATTTCATTATATCTGGTTCTCACTGAGTTCAAAGGAACTTTTATTTTTAAACACTTCCACCATGAAACTGATTTGTTMTCATCATCATCATTATTTGCTGTCTTTGAGAATGTCTTTTACAAGAACTACTTCCTTGAATGTTATTTTCCCAGAATCATAAACACTAAAAAGATAAAAGACCTATTAGATTGCATGGTCCAACCTATTCTGTTTTCAGGATGTTTCCTCAGGCATATTATGATACATAAGTTGTCATATTTTCCTGCTAAGGGACTTCTGCTAGTTCCCACTCACTCCATAGTCTGCAATTATCACGGTTCCACAGTTGTGATGTTATAGTTCAACTCTGCATAACCATATTAAGAAATCAAAAAGAAAAGGGGAACTATGAAGAAGGAAGACATTTTCTAACACTAAGAGTTGTATTTGGGCAACCTATTACAGTGCCCAAGATGGATTTAAATACCCACATTCACTGGCAGCAGTGAACAATTCAGACCACACATTATTTAGTACCATCAGACCCAAGTCTATATTTCTACACTTTTCCTAGTGAATTAAATAATCTTGGGGAAAATAATAAATTCCCAGAGACTGAGACCAAAATACACAGGACACCCTGCATTGCATCGCATCGCATCGCATCGCATCGCATCGCATCGCATCGCCGTGCCGTGCCATACCGTGCCATACTCTTTTATCCTCCAATAAAGGTTTGCCACATGGAAGCCACCTGTTAGGAGTTAGTCCCAAGCTCTTATCTACTTGCAGACCACTTCCTGGGAATGGTTTGAGGGAGTGGTAGCTGCTAAGAGTTAACAATCTCAGTCATTATTTAATTTGATTTTATTGATGTTAAATGAGAAGAATTATCTACCTCTTCAAAAGCAAGCTAAATGTGTTGATCACCTCTCAGTGGCGTAGACAGCATCAGAGGCAGCATAGAGACAGCCCCAGAAGGCTTGATATTTGGTAATCAGTAGTTCAATTTTTAAGTCTTATAAAATATTATAATTATTTTATATACAATTTATAGCAACGACCTCTTCAGACCAATCTCTCCAGTGGTGGATTGGAAATTTTTACTAAACCAACTTTTGGTGCTAAAGAGAGTATTTATGCTAACTTAAATAGGCCTTTTCAACTAAAATGCCCCATTCTCCAGTCCTTTTTCCCTGAAAAAAAATCATGTTCTCCTTTTCTGAAAAGGCAATAAGAGAAGAGGAAGGCATCAGCTTGAATGTGCAAGGATGAACCTTGTTAATTACTTGAATTACCAAATCAATTTCAGTCTACATAAAGGAGTGCACTAATTACTATTGAATGCTGTCTTCACGGTGTTACTGACAAATCACTAGTCATTTTTTTTCTGCTAAGAAATGTTGCGTTTAATAAGATTATTTCATATCTCTGATAAAAAAACTAAGTGAAACCGTGAATCCTTTCCCCAGTATCTTTTGAAGAAATTCAAACATAAGATCAGAATATGTGAGAAATGATTTAAACTTTTTGAATTGAGAAAATCTTTATTAATATTAATGTCTATGATACTGAATCTAAATGTTAACCTAGCCAATACATATTCAGTGCTCAAGATAATTATGGTGTTTTTCCTCAAAGCAGTAATAGAAACTAAAATCAACAGTTAGAGACTAGTGGGAGTTAATACTGAGAAAGGGGAAACTGACGTGAAGACAAAAAGGCAGGTAAAAGTTATACTTTCTGGGTGAAGGCTGAGAGATAAACTACATGAGGAAATTCATAGTATATATGACCCAAAACTACGAGAAGATATAACTGAGGAATTTCACAGAATGAAAATAAATAATTGTTGAGGACAAAGGGCCAGAATAACTGAACAAAATTCCTATTAATAATTAATACTGGCAGTTTTGTTTGAACACAGATTCAAAATTTGGCCCTCCAAAGCGAAAGGAAAATTTCAAATATGAAAGACATTGCAGAGCAGCCCCAGCTTTTTTATATTTAATGGTGAGAACTCTTTGATGTTTAAAGATCAATGCTTCTATATGTGCTCTGAAGTCCCCAAAGCTTAAATTCCTACCTTGACTTTGGTGTTCAGGTTAGGGTTACAGACTCAAATGAAAGTTATCTGAGGAAGAGGTTCCATGGATATGATCTTCTCACTCCTCTCCCACCTTCCCCAACATGGCCTAAAGGTCAATCCTATCAGCATTTTTACACATACTTGGAATTAAAAAAACACAGTCATATTCCATATTAGTGTCAACATTTATTTTTTGTTATGCACAGCCACAACTACCTCATTAGGGTCAAAACTGTCATTCACAAGAACCTTGCTGTCACAATAGCTTCATGGTTAATGTCTGCAGACCAAAGGAACTGCACTGTTCTTTATGCTCATGTATGCAACCAGTGTCCAGGGTTTCTAACCAAACAGTGTTCATGTGAGGTGGAAGGCGCAGCARAGGGTGAAGCCCATGTCAGCGTAAGGCCTAACATCGGCACCAATACAAAAGCATGTGTCTGTTCGGTAGGTACGTTGGTGTGCAGCTCAACTCTGCCCTATAGAAGAGAAAGGAAGGTGTCTCATTTTTGTTTTTAAGAAATCTAATCTACTGAAAATTTAGATAGCGTTCGGGTATTTGGAGGGAAAATGGATTACACATGCAAAAGCTTCCCAGGAGAAGAGAGATGATTAAGTATCAGAACGATAAGAAGGATATGAGGAGCAGTGTTTGACACCGTGGGGAGACAACAAGAGTAAAGGGGARACATACCAATCCCCGTTTTTGTGTGTGAAATGACTGCACCTGCATTATAATAAAATTGTCAAGATTTGGAGATGAGAATGATCTTAGCAGCTGCAACCTTTTACAGCAAGCCCTGTATAAAAGAATATAAGAGAGGAAGAGCTACTCTGTGATTCTTCAAGGAGGCTTTAAGGAGGCTGAATTCATTGAAATAGAGGTGTGATCAATTCCCGTGCTGCCCAGGAAAGTCAGGTACCTATATTATGACTTTACTGAACTATTGATAGGCAGAATTAAGATCACATGGGTATGTCTGTAATTCAGTGCTTCCTGTTTTTAGAAGTCTGAATTTGAAATACTTAGTGTCCTGCTGTTTGTGTTTAGCTGAATTCTGTGCTCTGGAAGAACATGAGATATCACTCTGCATCCTTCCTCATTAGCCCCCCCCCCTTTTTTTTTTGGTAACTGGATGTTATTTAAAATATATCTGGGGAATAAAGTACAATTAGGCAAACATGGTGCATCTTCTCGGTTAAAATGCATACACTCTTAAAGATTTTTTTCTGTAAATTGCAAAAATAGATTGCTTTTAAGATGATTTTTGCTTAATTTTCATGTTGTTGTTGTTGTTGTTGTTGTTGTTTTTTAATTTCAGACTAGCAGGCTATCAAATGTCTACCCACCATGCAGCAACCAAACTTTGAATAATATGACAAGCTACTGATTAGAGCTATTCTATACATCTGCAAACAGTGACTATCCTCCAGACATTTTTATCTGAAGAGACTGGTTCATGGGAACTCCCATCAGGAACCCTTAAGCCTGAAAAAATTTCCTCTTTCTTCAAGTATTACGAATCTCAATACTTTTCTTGCATAAGAATAACCAGAGGAATTTTCTTTTATGCATTTCATAACCATAAAGCTTTAAAAACATTTTAAAGAGTGAAAATCAAAAGTTTTAAGACAGGCTTTCATGTCTCTGTCAAACAGTTTTTTCTTCAGTCTTTGCAACAATTAAGAGGAGGAAATCAGCTAGAGTAGTATATTTATATTACAGATTTTTCCTGAAATCTGTCAAAATGATCATAGCTCTTCAAGTGGGATAAGAACAGCAAATGCTAAGTTAATAAATACTAGGGCTAATTTAATATTTTTTTGTAAGAGCACTGAAGTATCCAAGACAGTGAAAGGACTGTTTTCCTCCTTTTTTTCTTTTTTTTTTTGAAGATTAAGAATATGTACCACTTTAAGGCAAGAACATAGCCTAATTTACTAACGACACTGCCAGTAGAAGGGGCTGAGGTACTTATTTGCTCTCTTATACTGACGCACCATGCTATCAATACGTGGGGAAGGGAACTCCAGAGAGCCTTTCTCACCCCTGTCCCGCAGAGCAGGTGCAAGTGAGCCGAAGAGGACAGGCAGAGCAAGCCAAGCAGTGATCCATCCATCTTCTGCAACTCTCTGCCACCACAGAGAGTAAGATGTGGTCAATTTGTGGAAAGCATGGATCAACAGAGATTATTATTTGAGGGATTGAAATAATATTTTATGTGACATGTCCATTTCTTTCACCTCAGAGAACTGCTCATTTTAACCATGAGGAAAAGCCCGTTAAAGAGTCTCTCATTTCTTCCGCTTGCATCAGTCATCTTCTCATAGGCTACATCAAGAAAAAAAAAATTAGTATACTACTGCCAATTGCCAGAGCTACCAATCATGCAGTCAAACTAGGAGCTGGGTGTTACAGGTGTCTACAAGATCAAAGTTGGCAGGTTGCAGCCAGACCATGGTTCATAATTTRAGTACCACTAATTTCTATTGTAGAGGCAACAGATAAACTACATTTTAAAAAGCTTTTTGCTTTACTGGCAGGACAGATTAGGCCTTTCATTTATTCTGGGACTGTAAATGTAGCTGTTGCTATAGTAACTGTATATCTCTTGAACAGCAAATAATTGTGTTAAATGGATAAATAGCAAATAGGTTTATGGCTACTCTGGTGCTGAGAAACTTGAATATGCTGAATTTTYAATTGTATTTTTTCATGATCATCTGCACAGCATCTATAATATCTCCCATATGGAAACTAAAAATCTTTCCTAATGAGTGTCTTTTCAGAGAATTGTATGTTTATGCACTGATTAAATAAAGAAAAAGAAATTTCTGAATCTCAAAAATTCAGGCTTCATTTTATTCTAATACAAACAATTATTGTAATATTCTACAGTTTTTCCAAGTAGGTATCATGGAAAAATAATGAAAACATAGCAAAAGATTTTGTGAGAATTAAGCCCTTAGGTTTAAAGATTAGAGCAACTAAACTGACTGCTGGTGATTTGAACAACCTCAAAAAGCCATGTAAAAAATCCATTGACTTTGTCTTCAATGCATGTTTTCATTAGAAAAATATTTATTGCCACAGGCAATCCAAGCTAACCAATTTATATTGTATATTTCTATAGGAGATTTGGAAGAAAATGTCTTTAACCTAACCAAGTACAAGCTCCAACATTTATTTTCTGTAAACAGATAACTATTCTGTGATTTGATGAATCTACGACTTAATTCAGTACCACTTCCCYCCTCCACACACGCTAAAATAAAAAAGCAAAATGCTTTTACAGAAATCTACAGCGCTGCCTTTCACAAAGATGAATGAGGGCTGATGTTTTTGATCCCTCTCTGAAGTAGGGTTGTGTGCTAATGTTTGTGAATTAAAAACATAAGCAAAGAACCATTGGGTCATCAATGATGAAGAGGGAAAGAAAAACACAAAAGTCCATCTTACCAGGTGATCAGTTCCATAACGCTAAAGAGCCTGTTTATTTATAATGCAGAACACTGTTACATTCTCTTTGATAACAGAAAATTTGTGTATTATCATGTTTTAAGCAATTTAAAAGAAACACTGCATTCTGTTTTTATAATTTATGAAAAAAATGCTTCCTCAAGATAAAAACAATATATAGCAGGTAAAGCAGCAAATACTTCAGATATATTTTGAGAGATGAAAATCTTATTAGAAAAGTAAATTTAGTTCCTGATTGTTGGAATACTATAAAACTCTGCATGACTGTTAACTACATGACAATAAAACAAAATAAAAAGATATATCAAATTACAGAGAGTCACTACTGTTTTCATAGAGTCAAAATAAATAAAAGTTTCAAAAATAGTTAAGCATAATCCCTTGAAGAGAAGAATTAGTGGGTGTCTGTCTATTATCTGTTTGCATATCTCAAAACCCATGTTTCCTTCCTTGAATGTGCTGTACTATTGGAGCTGCTAAGTGCTTGGCTTTGTCTTGTTTTGTTTTAAGATCTCAAAATCAGATCTGGCTGGCCAGATACAACTGTAAGGATCTGTTTTTCAAGGAATTATTATACTCCTGACACAAAATTATAAAAGCAATCCTTCAATAGGGAAGATCAGGAAAAATGGCAAATATTTTTACACATTCCTAGGGAAAATTTAGTCTTATTAGAAAAGCTGCCATGGGAAGCTGACAGCTCTGGAGTGATACAGTCATGGATGTGATATGGGGACTGGAGTCCATCACCATTATGGGTGAGTGAGCAAACTTCACGAGAGAGTCCATGCCTGAGTCTCAGCATCTTCCAAGACTGCTGCAAACTCATCTATTTAAATCAACTTTTTTTCAAGCAGTCATGCAGTAGTAACCACCAGCACAAAGCATTAATCACATATATATGTCTAACATAGTAAAATAGCTCTAGTTTCTAGAATATAGCCCACATTTTGTATAAGAGATTCCATACATAAATACAATTTTTTCAGTGAATAAAGAACGGCCAGTGAACTGGTGGCACAAAGAAAAGCAACAGTGCTTCAGGCAAGAAGGCAGATCTCTCTCAGACAACAGCTAACAGCAATGGGATGGGGAGGGGGAATAGACTGAAAGGAAGTTCATTGATCTGTGCTTCTTGGGATTACCTTTTGCATCTTTTTTGAAAAGACAGATATAAATTGGCAAACCTTCATACTTATGATATACATAAATTGCACGATATTATTCAGTAATATAGCTACTTTAGTCATTAGTTCCTTAAGAAATCTTGGCTGAATGCTATCTGGTTGCTGTGATTTATTTCAATTTAATTTCTTGAGTTGTTCCCTCACTTGATACTTTCACTACATGTAAAAAATGACACATTATGAAGGTATTTCTCCATTATCCTCTGTGAAGACCTATGCAAAGAAATCCTTCAGCTTTTCTGTAATCTCTTTATACTGTAAGGCAGAAAATCTTTCATATGAATTTCTGATTTCATTCTATACTTGCTAGTTATGAAGTAGATGTACAGACTCTCCTGTCAGACTATTATTCCTGACATTCTAAAATAATTTTTATTTGGACCATCTTTTGTTCTATGTTTGTACAGCACCTAGCACAATAATAAATTGGTTCATGAATCAGACTCCTATAGTCCATGATAATAAAAACAACAACAATTTACTATGCAACTCTTATTTTCAGTTTTATATGTCTTAAAATATTTATCTTACATATATCATAAATTATATTTACATTAACCTTACTCATAGTGAGCCACATTTACTTTTTTAAAGCTTATTTCAAGTTAGATACATTTATGATCCTTTTCCTTTTACTTATTTCCCCCTCTTTGGTACTTTTTTTCAGTGTGCTCTAGAGTTTTCAGTGGGGTCTTTTCTGAATTTCTTTGACTTCATTTAGAGCTGGATCAGCTCTTAACTGCTTTTTTTTTTTTTTTTTTTTTTTACAACGTAAAATTTCAATGCTCCATATCAGGATTAATATAACTTCTATTACTATTATTTTATACTCTTCAGCAAATCGTAGACCATTTCTGGAAAAGTGGAGTCACAGTATATTTCATTTTCCTATGACATCATTGTGTTTTGAGATGACAGTTGCTGTGAACAAGCAGAGGGTTAATAACTCTTCCTGTTGAATTTAGTGTGATAACCTGTTTACAAAATTAGCTTTTAATATCTTCATCACAAAAACTTTTAAAACAGTAGGACTTATAAAAAGCTGGATTTTATTAATGGGAAGATACAAATGTGTAATGTAAAGCATGATGATTTAAAAATTGTCTCTTGTAAAATATTTGATGAAAAAATATTGGAAGCAAGCTATCTACAGTTAAAAAAAAAAAAGTTTCCTAGGAAATTCAATTTAATCCCCTATTTAGTAACTGTGTTTGCACACTTTCATAGCTTAAACATTTTTGGAGGCACAAAATTTCATTAAGCTGCCATATGAAAAGTGTTTACTGATTGGCTTAAAACAACATACAGCGGGATATTTACTAAATGCTTCAGCAATATGCAGCATTTAAAGCTTTTTGGAGTTAAAATTTACAATGCAACACAGAAACCTCAACACTCTTGCAAAAAAGAGCCCTAATTTGTATTTAAAAATAATTTTAGGCAGATCATATTTCAAAGAGAGAATTTTTTCTTCGTTTTATGCCATGCTAGCATCCGTTGTCAGAGGTAACATCCTGTAAATAACTGAAGAGGCTTTTCAGGGAAGAAACTGCTGGGCAGAGCTCAGAGAGAGGACGCTGCCAAGTTTACAAAGCAGGGAAGCCTGAGAGCGGTGTAGTTCCACCGCTCAGCTGGGTCTCCGGTGTAAAATTGGCTCYGTGAACCACGGTGTAAGTTCAGTCTAGGCAGCGATTTCAGGCAGAACCTGAAAGCRGAGCATGGTCTTTCCCTCAGAGCTGTATACATTTACATTTTCAAAGGAGGCTTTATTTTATCAAAGCCTGAGTAACTAGCCTCTCTTGTTTCAGTTTTAAGTTCATGTGCTTTCTAGTGTTTGTTTTTGTTCTTTTCATTCTTTTTCAACTAGTTTTATCCTGGTGAGAGCTGGAATTTGGATTTGAGGAAGAGCATGCACGACTACTGATTTTTTTCCTGGTTTCCAAAGAAAATCAGACTTATGCATTCAATTCTATGTCTCATTTTCTGTCTGAGTACCCACAATAACAGTTTAAAATTTTGGTCACTTCCAAACAAACCTGACAGGAATAATGACCTCAAAAGACATTCAAATCCTGTAATTCTAATGAAAATGAGTAGTTGGTTAGAAAAGAGCCTTTATTAGTGTACAAGACAGAAGCTGTTGCTGCCCCAAACATGGATAAACTCCAGCCAAGATTCATATCTCATTAGCCACTATAATTATGAGACACATATCCATAACAAACAATAGGAGTTATTTATGCTACTTATGGGACTATTTGTATTCTAAACTTTTACATTAATACAGTGGCCAGACATGGAACTTTAAAGGCCTTCTAATAAATCCTTTCTCCTAAAGTCCTAGCATCTGTCACCATTGGCAAATCTGAAACCATCTATCTTGAGCTTATTTCCTGGGCAAACTCCTATAAACGTGAGCAATAGTCTCTGCCAGAAACCAACACACAATTCATTTGTTCTCTAGCAGTTTTTTTCAGTGTGCAATATGTAGACTTTTACACTGTTCTCTTTCCTGAGGAGTGGATTCACTGAAAACCTATTTCTCTTTGTATCTGATACTACTTAAATATAGTAATGAGAAAAAAAAAGAAAAAAGAAAATGGCTAATGTATTTCCATATGACCAAAACCACCCCTTTCCCAAAATTTTGTTTCAAAGAAATATCATTAATATAATATTGCAGGATATAGGGAAGGCAACCATGATAGTCTACATGACAGTCAATAAAAGTCTTTGCCATGTTTGTGGCATTTTCTTAGGAAACAATATAAACACTATTTCTGGCAATTTGCCACTTATTGAGAACTTCAGAAAAGTACCTGAAAGATTCGCAGTGTCTGCCTACTGCTATTCAGAAAAAAATAAAATAAAATAAAACAAAACAGTAAGTCTCTACAGTAACTTCCTAAAGTAATTTTAGATTTGCTTTTCTTTATAAAAACACGACTGTGCTTTTGGAAAGCCTTGAAGAGCAGGCTTGCTGGGCCCGTGCAACCCACTTCACAGAGAAGACAGAGAAAATGACAGCCCGTAGTGGATCTGGATTCTGGGGCTTATTTAAGAACTAACAAGACTAGTGCTGTTACTCTCCTTGATTATCTCACACAGCTCTGCCCCCAACACCACACTCAACAGGACTCAAATTCCCTTTCCTGCAGGGAGGTCACTGCTGCTCTGCGATGGTTGGGCAGAAAGTCATCCTGGTTTTGTGCTGGGCTGCTACTCCCAGTTACAGGTCTTGGGTGTTACTGGTCAGGATCCCTGGCATTTGACTCTAAGGTTCTTGCTCATATCCAGCATCTTCCCTCCAGCCTCTGGTTTTCTCCAGCTAATTGTTTACATGCAGAAACACAGCACGTGCTCAGTCAGTTGGTTGTTTTGACTCATGTCTCCCTGCTAATTGGAGGATTCAGTATGCATCACCCCTGTTTAGTCCAGGTGTTACCAAAATTTACAGCCAGCCTGTGCAGGCTTTTGCTTGAGAGTTCAAAAGTTCAGTTTCRGATGCTCACCTTTACCCTCTCCATACTCATACACACACAATTATCTGCTGCCTGTCAGCATTCACAATCTTATTTTTTACTTACCACACTAATAAATTTCGGAACAGAGGCTCTGCAAGGACACAACAGCCAAAACTTTCCAAGTATAACATTAAAGTTCATGAATGAGGCATACTTACTGCTTTGTTAAAAAAAAAAAAAAATCTACTGGGAATTTTGGAATGATTGGAAGCTTGAAAACAGAAGAATTGTGAACTGTAGATAATAAAATCAAATAATTTGATAAAAGACCAAAACAACTTGAGAAAGTAAAATATTCTAAAATGAATGGTAAGGACATGTAATATTAAGAAAGATTACCTTTTGCTCACACAAAAAGTCTTATCTGCCTTTGAGAGAATTTCAGYATGGCTTTCTAGTTACAGAATAATCTCTAGAAGTTGCAAGTTATGTASTGCAGGTACAAGGGGTCAGTGCTCAAACATTTAAGTCCTGGACTGTGATGTAGGATAGGCATGTATCAGTAGGATGTTCAGTGTTAGGATAATTTATTTTATGATATCAGTATGAGAAACAAAATTTAATATCATAGTTTAAAGATTTTCAGAGTCTTGTTAACCATCTCATTAATTTGACCAGAACATGCACGATATACCGAGATGCCTACTAGTTATCAAATGTTTTATTTTCCTCCAAAGAAAGAGTTATTGCCAACTAACATGTCTGTTCCTTCGCAGCATATTTGTAATACATATTCAGCCATGATTTCCAAATCACCCTTTGTGTCTAACTACAGGGAAACCTGAATTTGTATTTCTTCATTGCTGCTGAGTTTCAGAAATAAACAGAATCCAGTGTGGTTAGGACCTGYAGTCTAGTAAATACTGTAACAATCATAAAGCAATACTATTAATCATACAGTGTCAGGACAGAGATCCTATAACTAATGATTAGAATTACTTAGCCAAGGAAAAATGCAGCAAAAATAGTCCAGGAAGACTGAAACTATCTGACTACCTAAAAGCATGTGGAGAACTACCAAAACCTTCATAAAAAACAGAGCTTATGGTCTTCTTTCAGACTTCAATGACTATTTCAACGCATTCAATACTTAGCTTTTCCTCTCCAGCTTTTTGTCACAATATCAACACAAAACCTAGAAGAACACTTGATTGCACCTTTACTGTTAGCCAAAATGAACAAATATATGTTATCATCATACTGAAGGCACTTAACACCACCTTAAACATCTCTTCTGGTAGACTCTTGCATATGCTTAAAACATGAGCTAACATGAGGTATCCCTAAAACATGAGACATGATAAAATATAGCTAATCACAATATAGAAGCTTCATGACTGAAGTCAGTTGCCCAGCACTACAAACTGTAATGTCTCATAAAGAAACTAATGGACCTATTTAAAAAGAATTCATTAATTTCTGCTAAAAAAGTCAACAGTTGCCAAATAAGGACATCAGAGAGAAATAGTGAGAGCTACTTCACTGTGGAACTTGGTCATCATCAAAAGCAATTCCAAAATCATTAAACTCAATCTGAGGACTATGTATAAAATCCTTGTTTAAACTAAAACTGACAAAATTTGAAAAAATGGGATGCATCCATACATCATGTTGAAGAAGATTGTGAATTTAGTACTCAAAGTCCCAAGAGGTTGTTTGTTGATTGGAATCCATATAAAAACTTTCTGAAGAAAAACAAATGTTAAACCCTTCTAAAGAAGCAACAGTTTCCAGCCATGTGCCCACTAATTCTCATGGGTCTTCAAAAACCTAAGAAATATGCAAAATTAGCCCACAGATTGCAAAATAAGCTTCCTATATAATCTTCAAGACAACCCAGGCCAAAAAGAAAGATAGTCAAAAGGAGGAGGGAGAAGTTTAACACATCTAAGTATTAAGAGAAAATACACATACAGTTGCAAATAGAATTCTACTTATTTAGCAGTAAAATAAAGAATGTTTAGGAAGAGCCATAGAAATTATCTGTGCATAGAGATGGATTTTGAAATAACTATGTCTGAGGAAAAAAAAAAAAGTCAAGACATTAATGAGCAATGTAATAAAAAACAGAAGAGTTGATAAAACATTAGTTCTATTGAAAAGGGAATAAAATAATATCCTCAAAATAAATACTGCATCACTTCACTTTATCTATGAAAAGAACAGACCTAGGCAACACACAAGACTACAAGTTCTGAAGCACCTTGAACTGATCAGCCCCATCAATAATTAAGATATTTATTGCTATTTTACAATTATTGCTGTTTTTATTTTAAAGAAAGTATATATTTGAAAGGGTCCCCCTGTAAAGGGTAACCCAAAAGAAGAAATAAAAGGAAGAGTGTGTAAAGACATTCTAGTTCAAAAAGAAATTATTTGAAAATATTATGTTCAAAGATTTCAAATTCCTGCAACAGAGAAGTATTTTGACTGCAATATAATCAAGCTTCATTTTACCAGTACAGCTCTCTTCCTCACAACACCARTGCTACCTCTAATTCGATGAGAAACATATTTACAGGAGAAATTTTTATCGATCATAAAATATTCTTTAACAGCTCAGAGACAGTGGGCTCATAGATGACTCCATAGAGAGTTATGCAGGTTAGTTGAGAAATTGTATACAGAAGATTTCCATAAACAATATCTCTGATGCAGAAGCATTTCAAATGGAAATGCCTCAGGGATCTATTCTTAGGCATCCAGGTTTATTCCTTTTTCTTTGATGCTTTGTTTATTAAATTTTTAAAATAAAGAAACAAGAAGGGGCAGACTTCATAAGTACTGAGAAATATATAATTATTAGATCAATAAACAATTCAGCAATTCTTAGAAGACATTCAAACAACCTTCCACAATAAAAAGACTACACTATATATGAAATACAAATCTTACAGATAGTTAACATTCCAGCCTAATACAAGCATATTGGTAATGTTGATTTAGCTCTCTTAATTTTGTTCAAAATTACYTCCACAGATCATAGAGTCAAAGAATAGTAAAGAGAACAAAAGATGCACACAACAAAGAATGTACAGGAAAGGAATAGTAATAAATAAAATAAAAACAGGAAAAGTAAATAGATAATAAATGAATAAGGAAGTAGAATGCCAATATCCCATCAAACCCCCACTAAGCAAGCACTGACTGAAATCTGATATATAATATCATTTAATGCAAACTATACTAAAAAAATTACCACAGACCATTCTGTATTATCATCCCTATGGTGTAGTACTGCATTGAAACAAACCAAATACTTTCTATATTTCAAGACCATGTCACTTATTTATTTCTTCTCTTCAAAAGAGGAAGCATCTCCAAAACCAAAAACTATTCAAGGCTGGTAGCAATATTTTCAGAGTGGTAAAATATATTACTCCCCATATTTTTGGAAAAGTAGTTACATGTTGCAAAATAACTGATTTCATGTAGTAAATTTGGCCTTGTGTACCTTTGTACTACCATACCCATTCCATTTTATTGGAATAGCCCTCTCAAAATCTTTGCCTGCATGAAAAGAGCAACTAAATGTTAAGTATCAGTTAGATAAATGTATGCATCTCTTTTTCCACAAAATGAATTTTTACCAAGTATGTCCCACATGGCCTTCAATTATATATTATGACATCTTTGATCTAGGTTATTGGCAGTGTCAAGTCTAACTTTAACAAGGTGTAAGGAAGGATAACCAGCAATGAGGTGATTCTAAAATGAAATTAATATCAAAAGGGATCTTTATTTCACCTCCTAGACTACAGAAAAAATAAACTGTGAATGTTCKCTTTTTGTCATGGGTCCAATATTAGGGCACCATATAGTGCAGATCAAAAAACGAGATTTCAAGAGAGCARATTGCTCTGCAAAACATTCTGCTCACCTTCAACTGTAACAAAATTACATATTTAAATACCCCTCTGGTGGCATGGGAGAGGCTGGAATCTTAAGACAAAAAATGAGTTTTGTAGATTTTTGCATAAAAAAGAACACCTTTGTACCACTTTAGTCAATTAATTACCTAATATGGTATGTCTGATAATAATTTTATCAACTTGACATCAGCCTGCCTGTGTTAACTTTTAAAAATATATATATCCTATCCTTCATTTGGTCTCCTCTATCAATTCAAAAATGCCTAAACCTGAAAACAGAACAAGTTTTGTGAGTCAGTCTTTTCCACTAATCTGAAAAAAATAACCCTGTTCTACCGTACTACAGTCTAATATTACTTTGATTAAAAAATGTTTCTCTTAAGGAAATTTGAATTGTTTCTTCTAGTGTTTCTGTTCATGTACATTTAGCATCTTGTACACACTGAAAAAAAATATATATATATAATAATAAAGTTCCTGAGAAAGACCTTGCTTACAACGCTCCTCATTGGGAGGATCAGTAGAAAGGACTGGAATACTTTTTCAGGAACTTAGGACCATAGGATGATAAGATAATTCAGGTTGGAAGGGACCTCAGGAGGTCTGTAGTGCAATTTCCTGCTTAAATCAAGGCCAGTTATGAGACCAAAYCAGGTTGCTCAGGGCTTTATCAAGCTGGTTCTTGAAAACCTACAAGGATGGAGAGTACACAACCCTACTGGGCAACCTGCTGCACCACTGGGCTGCCCCTGTGAGTAAAGATTTCTCCTTGCATTGTCTGAACTTCTGTTGTTTCAGCTCCTGCCAGTTGTCTTGTCCTCCCACCATGCACTGCCGTGAAGAGCCTGGTTCCACCTTGTCAGTGATGTCTCCATAGACACTGGGGGTAAAGAAAGAAATGTGAGCTCTTCTTTGTCCCCTGCCTTCTGCATGTGTGAATCCCAAACACATTCAGTACAGTCTGAGAAATCTGAGGAACTATTATTACAAGTTTCTTCTTCACACTGATCTGCACAATCTCTTTGTCTCATAGCTAAATATATCATGTGTGCTTTCAGAGACAATGTCACTATATTGACAATCTATGTATCATCTAGTCTGACTGGCTTTGCTGCAGGTTGCAAGGCTTATTAGAATAACTGGGTAAGTATAAATGAATAAAATACGAATACAAYTTTGTGACTTTTGAACATCTTTGGGAAGGGGTTTGTTACTAAATAAAGTTGTGGTTTGGAATGGATCTACTGAATATAATTCTCTCACATTTCTAAAGATTTTTCACAAGCACCTATTAAGGAAATAAATAAGCACAGGATAAAAAGATAATTATTTGATTTGGATTAAAACCTCTGCAAYAATAAGGAAGCATATTTTTAATAAATCCCAAGCAGAAAGTGAAAGTTCCCTGAAGACTGTTATAGGGAATTGTTTGAGAATGATGATACTTTGTTATATTGGTTATTCATTTTGAGGAGAAGGTAGACAATGGCAAAGCTTCCAGTGACAGATGCATAAAGAAACCTAAGAATTGCAAGAAATTTCTTTTTAATTAAAATGTGAAAATTTCAGAAAGACCAAGTGTCATATTATGCTGTCCAATACATTCCTGAAACTGAAACATATGTA
Organism: Apteryx rowi; assembly: GCF_003343035.1. Lineage (NCBI taxonomy): Eukaryota > Metazoa > Chordata > Aves > Apterygiformes > Apterygidae > Apteryx > Apteryx rowi. Next base: position 2,329,313 of record NW_020450849.1, read on the forward strand.
TATTATTAGTGGAAAAGCATTTGGTTTTGAACACAACTTTTTAGGGGAGAGAGGATAAAGAGACAACGAAGAGGCAAAACAGGGAAGGGAAGGGAAGGGAAGGGAAGGGAAGGGAAGGGAAGGGAAGGGAAGGGAAGGGATCATGTTCATGGATATGGTTTAATACTGGCACCTTGTTAGTGTGCTTTACTATACCAAAAATGTCCAAAGCAAACAAAACAGCACTGCAAATTTGATGCTCTAATTTTTTGTTTGAAATTGCTTGTTATAATATGAAGTATAAATTGTCTAAGACTAGTCACCTAAGTTGTTTTAAARAAGGTTGTTAATCATTAGAACAGTGAGAATCTAGAAGAGGGGACAAAACAGAGACTACGTTTAAAATAAAATCTGATAAACTAATGAAAAAAACATGTAACATGRTATCTGTACTAACAGAGGACTACATTCAATGACTTAATCCTATGTCCCTATGAACTTTGAGAATTTTATTTCAAGTGTATTAAAAAAATAAGTCAGAAGCAGAAAATAGGTTCATGACACTTTTGTAATATGACAAAACTCTAAAAATTTTAGCCAAAGTGAAGTATAAAAGCAATTATAGGGTTGTGACCTGTAAAAGAGCCCAATATAATTCTATTGCAGATTCCTTGGTACTTAAAATTCAAGCAAATGTCTGATGCATTAAGGAAACTATGATGCTAGAGCTGTGATTACCACTGCACTAGATGTCCAGACCTTGCAAGTGAGATTTTTAAGTGAGGGTGTTTACAATGTAGTCATCTACATCTCAAAAAGTCATTGAAGGCTCTCTTCGTAGTCAGTGGAGCATTAATCAATATAGAGAATGAAATTTCAGAAACGAGTCATCTCATCCTGAAAAGCTTTAATTTGACTGGACTGGTTGGAGACCAAACTTAATGTAGTCTTTTGACTACAGCTCCAAGAACCATAGAGAGAACCAACTAGCTCAGATGGAGATGGAGACACTTACAATTACTGCTACTCCACATATCAAGAATGATTTTTGTACCAAAAAATAAACCTTATTAAACTGTTTAGTTCTTTAATGACACCTATAAATATGGTCAAGGTGTTTGCAAGGGAAGAATGATCAATCTGCAATAAAGCATCCCTAAATCTCTATAGGAAATTTCTACAGTGCCCCTACATTTCTATAGGAAGTTCTATCCTTTCATGTGGAGCTGTTCTTATATTCTCATACTACATATCATTGTGAGACAGACTGAGRGTCGTTCAGTTATCCTGTTAATTTCAACAATCTTCCTGAGGTTGGACAGAATTTGTAGAAATACACAATAAAATGTAGGCTGTACTAAGGCAAATTATTTGTACCCGTCAGAAGAGCATTATAGATTTTTTTATAGTTTAATATTAAAGATAGCAACAAATTTTACAATTACTCAAATAATCAAAAGAACATGCAGCCTAGTTCTATGTTGTTATGTATGTTCAGAATTACAGCTATATGCATGTTTTATGAGAAATAATGTAGAAAATTGATACTTCTCACTGTTATAACTTGTTTATTTACCCATTGACTTATGGCCAAGGTAAATTAGTGGTCATCATCAAGAATATTTCCATAAATATCAGAGACAAAAAATGTGTTTAAAAATTGAAAGTGTTAATACAGGAGACTTGCAAAATCTGAGGAAAAAATCATGAACCATAACATACATACATACTTTCTTTTATCTACACAGTTCAGCTATTTTACATCATACATTATGAACAGGACTGCAAATTGCAGCATGTTTTTACAGATAACTTATTTATTATTTGATTATTTGTGCTGATTCAAAAGCACATAAATGTGATGGTTAAAAATGATAGCATGTTTATAAAGACCGATTGCATAGCTCCAGATAAAAGATATAGCAGTAAGCTGAGAAGAGAGTTCTTATGAATGCTTTAATTGTTTGGGGCCATAGGAAATGAAACCAGATTGAAAAAAAAAGACCCAATTTTACTCACTTTTGTTCTTTGATCCACTGATTAACATTTGCAACCACTAACTCACTTTCCTGATGGAGGCGACTGTTGTCAGTTCGTGCTGCTTCCAGAGACTGGCGCAAAGTTTCCAGCTGTGGATGCAGACAGATCAAAGCATATGATGGACTCCCTAGAACACACTCTATCTGGAATACTAATAATAGTCTGTACTACTTGTAAAGAATCAAGTCATTTTTCTCCACTCCTTCAAATAATCAGGGTTTCCTTGTACATGCTATTAATTGATTCAATATGCTAGAAGGAATGTCTGAACTTTTCCCACGCCTTACATTTACTCATTTATTATAATATACACTAGTCTACCTCCAGAGGTTGTTTTAATTGAAATCAGGTTTATTTTATAAAAATGGAACGATTATAACTTGTTATGTTTCAGTTTAAATGTTGTATCCTTTCCACTTTTTATTTTATTTTTGTTATGTATTTCTTTAAGGTTAGTTCTTTGGTCATGGTTCATTGCCTTTAGAAGAGAAAAAATGAAAAAAGGATGGAGCCTTTTTTAGCATTTTCAATATAACATAAAATAGAGAATGCTAGAGGACTGAACAACCTAAAACTTGGGAACTGAACGTCAGATCTTTCACCTTTATATCTCCAATTGAAATCGAATTCGGGTCAATGGTCGTGAAAATCTGTTAACACCTGATAGATACTTCAGGCCTAGGCAAAATGATAAAATGATTTGGTGGTCTCTGTGCAATTCTTTTGGGGTATAGTTCCTCAGTTTATATTACAATAGGCATCACAGTGAGAATTCTTTTGGCAGACTCTTTAAATGGGCCCAAACCTGATGTTGTCAATAGTCCTTTCCTTATCTAACAGTTAGAACTGTATTTATCGCAAACTCACTAATTCATAATGGTGCAGAACTGAACTTTTAGAAAACTAAATCTATTTAAAAATCTATAACAGTAAAGAAGCTCCTAGTTAAGAAACACCCTGTACAACAAATAATAATTAAAGCTTACATGAAGGAGAAACATGTAAGAATAGAATGTATTGGTCTTAAAAATCTGGTTGACTATAATAGAATAGAAACCAATACTGGATAAATAAAAGAATGCTATAATATGAAACAATGTGTAGGTCTTTAAGAACAACACATTTATGCACGTTTTCCAAATGAGAGCACACACTTAAAATTAGTACTTCCTTCAATAACATTTTATTATTGTTAAAATCAACAAAAATTATCTTCACAAATAGTGTGCTTGTTTGAATGTTCAAAATAGTGGTGTCATATCAATGACATTTAAAACTTTTGAGTGTAACAAATCTTCGAATATTATGCATAAAAGCCTCTTATAGTATTGCTGTGGGTAATATATAATGGAAGAGACAATATATATCTAATTAAAATCAAATCAAAATAATACCCTCTTAMTCTTATGAGAGCCATCTGTTATGCATATTAATGTTATATAATAGATTACACTAATGCTGCAAAAGCAATTTACTTTTTTAAAGATCTTTAAAACATTACCATGTATTATTAAACCACACACAATTTATTTCTAGTTGCTTTTGTAATTATGTGAAATTAGAAAAGAAGGCTTAGCAGCTGACAAGTTATCATTACCTGATGTATTGACAAAGCAGATAAAATACATCAAACAGATGTTGATACAAACAGGGTGATTTGTAAGGTTTAAAAAGGGTTACAAATATGAGTTATATTTTATATATATATATATATATATATATGTATGTATGTGGCTAAGTGATGGTAATTTGAAATAGAATATCCATAACTCACATACCTCTATGCTTTCATTAACAAAAATTTAAGAAAAAAAAATTTCATACTTCAAGTTCTGTCTAAAAAAGTGAGAAAATAAGAACTGATATGGCTATACAGTGAAACTCAGCAGGAATAGAATTGTGGTTTGCATAATTTCACCAAGGTAATCATTGGCAGTATTCTCACGTTTTCTTTGCTTTAAAAAAAAGTTGTCAGAAAATTGCAGTCCTCATAAAAATGAAGTTTCAATAAAAGTGATTTAGGTAGATAAACCATGACATCACAAGAAAGAGAGCAAATATTTTCATTTTTCATCAATCTACATTGCATCCCTTTCAGTCTAGTCTGATGTCACTATAGGGAAGATGAAGGAATATGCAAACTCATAGCAATTTTAGACAAAACCRTATCGTACAGAGAGACGTGGTGATGAACTCATTTTCCTCCTTGGCTCTGGATGGTCTCCTTTTAATCATTGTTCAGAGTGTGTGGATGTCAACAAGCTGCTTAGGGATATAGCTCTGCTGTGAGTAAATGGGTACAAAGCAAGTCTAAGAATGAGTATAGGTATAAATCTATCACCTCTAGCATGCCAAGAGAAGAGCAGTGGCTACTAGAAGTGGTGTAGAGCTCAGTAGCATGTAGTCACAAAGGGGACGCTACTAAACTCTTTCTTTTTCAGGAGTCCCCATTGAGCATGGCATTCAGAATTTCAAGGAGAGTTTACGTTACTTCTCCAGCCTGCTCCTTCCCAAACCTGCACGCTGCCGGTGCTCCATTACCTGCTGGTAGATACCACAGCACCCTCAGCATTCCTAGTCCTCTGATCACCACGAGCACACTGTGGCCCAAATTTTGTTTGCATGAAAAGTAAGGAATGGTGGTTGGGAAAGGAGAAAGGAAAATGGTGTATGCTGACGTACTGCTTCCATATGGAGTTAGTTACAGCCCGCATTCAAGTCCAGGAGCTGGGAAGCACACCAAGATACAGTAATGCAAATATAACTGGTATGGTACATAATTATAAAAGACTAGATATGCAAACACATATTGTAGCATACTTAAGTAGAAAACTAAGATTAAACCATCAAAGTCATTGCTATTTGTGTCTTAAGAGAAAATGTGAGCCCAGCTCTGAATAAAAAAAGAGATTAGTTAACCTATAGTACAGAGGCCTTATACCTGCCATGAGTTAAATACAAAAATAAGCAATTTCAAAGCTCAGTCTTAGTAGCAAGCTGCTTTCACAGGATCAAAGGCTTCCATTCRGCAGCGTGTGATTCATCACATTTCCAAAATGTCGTCAGCAGTTTCAAGCAGCTATATCACCGCTGGACTAAAGGTATGCTCTTGCAACAATTGTGTGACATTGTCCATGTTAAATCTTATCAGATTTTAAGGTATTCTTTATCCTAAGAAAAGGCTACTGCAGCTGTAGAGTGAATGGTCACTGAGTGATGTGAGACTATCTATGTCTAATGTTTAATGTGACAGACCCAGAGAACCATGTAGTTCTTGACTCCCAAGAGCTTTTAGGAAATTCCATTATTTAAAGTTTTCTTTGGAACCAATGTAGTCAGACAAAATTCAAAAAGGGCCAAGTTTAATGATGGCAAATTATTGATGATGTTAAATTACACAGTCAATGTACATTGAAAATGTGCATAATTAGTAATGAAGTATAAGTTCAGTACAAATATAGAGTTCTGAAGTTGTGTCAAATTAATTTATTTTGCTTTAGAGGTGTCTGAAAGTTTGAATAATATATATWTTTTTTACCTTGAGAGTGATATTCTGCATGAGAATGTCAGCGAATACAATATAATATTTAATCAGTTGCCTGTATCTTACTTTTCCTGTAAAAAGATATCCCTGCCCCATACTTTAAAGACAGTTGTCTTATTTTTAGTAGGTCTGATTTGATACTGTTCTAAAATTTGAAATTTTGTAACACTTCAGAATTTTTCAAAGTTGAGGCTTCTAGAAATAAATTTCTGTATCTGGCATTATCAACTTGTATTAATATCATCTCATTGCAGGTGTCTAAGCAAGGTTCCTAAAACATGACCAAGGTGTCTTTGGTTGGTTCCTCTGTAGACAATGGCACCACAAGAAGGTGATCACCACTTACCTTAAGTGTGATAGGTGAGTGCAGGTGGGTGACCTGAATACAATTCATTTATACAACAGACATCTCAGAAAATGTTTGTGTGCCCTGATCTTCCTTCCTCTAACTTTTCATTGGAAAATGACCATAAAGAGGTTGTGATATAACTGTAGAAGCAACTAATAAAAGATATTAATTGCAGGAATCAGAGATAAGAACAAAAACAAATAAAAAAAGATAATTTCTTTATCCTTTTCAGAACTTTTACCTAATATATTTCCTCATTTTAGCAGTAATGATGAAGTAAAACTTGTGTCCATAATAAATTATGACTGAGGCTTGATTATAGAAGATCATGACTTTCCTGAACTGAAGAGGGGGTGGTTTAATGGACAAGAAATATCTGGGTATCGTAATGTTTCTGCAAACAAAATCCATACATTTAGGAGAAAGAATGACCCARGTTTAAACCTGGGAAACTAACTTACATATTAAAAATTCAAGCAGGTATTTTTTTATCCTAAATTCTGCCATAAAATGCCATTTAATTATGATTTTTTTCCAAGAAGAAAACATAAATATTTTGTATGTAAATAAAAAGGAATTTAGTTATAAAATCAGAAAAAGAACTTTTTTTTTTTTTTTTTAGCAATCATTTCCTGTACATAGCTTATATTATTAAAAAAGAGGGAGGGGGCTGGAGGTAATGTTACTCAGGCTTCCCACAGCCGAAATTTTGAATTTAGCCCAAATCTAGTGGCTCAGGCTGTCTGTAGACTCAGGCAAATGTTACTGCTTTGACTACATTTAACATTTAACTTCTGGGGGGGGGACAAAACCCCACCTTTTCTGGTGTAAAAATATGAATATCATTTGAGTGATACAATTATCCTGGTACAACTCTTTATACGTATTCCCTCATTTCAAGAAATAATAGCTTTTTGTAGTTATGCTTTATATCCACTGCAGAAAGACACAGTACAAATGGAAAAGGCATTTTTATGCCACAATGAGAATATGCATACAAGGAGCTAGACAAATATGTTTATAATTTGATTTACATTTATTTTTAACTTATACATATACATGTCTTCCATAGAGAAAAACTCTACTTCATATTTTCAATTTTTGTTTTCTTCTGCTTTGTCTAGACATTATTATTTTTAAAGTAAAGTTTAGGTACTTTCATGAGCACTAGATGCAATAAAAAGGGGTCTTAAGCCTAGTCCTATACGTTCTTTATTACTTCCTTAGAAAGATAATTTAAATTATAGTACTCTAGTTTAAGTTTAAKGTTGTTTCTATCTTGAGTTTTAGATTTTACAGAGATAATTATGGAGTGTTCCAGTCATTACTGTTTATGCTTAGAAGTGAGAGAAATATATTAATCTTTATCATTTGGAAATATACATCAAAACAGGTTATTACATCAGCATACAATATACTAGGAAACATATCCTACAAACCCACTGAATTTTGCAAAGAAATCTTCCTGTATCACTTCCCCATTAATGCAGAGCATATTGCATTCTAAGATAAGGAACTACTGGAATTTTTAACAATATTGTAACAATACATTAGGCAAGTAGGCAGCTAGATAGAAAGAGTAATCCTGAAAATACCGTTAATATCTCTCAATTTGAATCCTAGTAAGTATTCTACCAAATGGACTGGTAACATTTCATYTTACAATCATTTTTGTTTAGATAATTGGTGGCTACACAGGAATCCAGACTTTGGAATGCTTTAAAACTAAGGAATTATGGGACATAAAAGGAAAGGGACAGTAAAGACATATGGGTACTGACTCCCTCTTTTGCCTGTTTGTCTATCCTGGTCATGTTAGGGAGATGCTCAAAGTAATCTAATTCTAGAGATCTTTGATCCCTTCTCAGATTATTTTTGAAAAGACATGATTTCTGAAAGGCAATCTGCAATCTTGTCTTCATTTTTAGCTGATATTAAATCTACCTGTATTCTTACTGTTTAAAAATCAGACCTTTTTTTTATTTGCCAAGTTAAGAATCCAAAATTACAGGTCAGTTCTGTGAAGTTTGACCTGAAAGAACTTTTTAGAAACACTTTTGATTAAAAAATGTTGCTTCCAGGATGAACAAATTTATAATCATTTCCAGAATTACTTTATAGGAAATGAAAAAAAATTATTTGAAGTTTGAAAAATGGCTGGTAAAGAATTACGTAATTTAATTAGGAATTTTGACTCATGTAATTACTTTAAATCAGAAGCAATATATTACTCATGCTACATAAAGTAATTGTGGAATTAGTAATTCATTACTTACTGAAGTGAYGTTAAAAAAAAAAGCAAACTAATTCAAATTTATCATTTTTAAAAAGAGTGTAATGGAGTGGACAGGAATGGAGTTGTTGGCATTAATTCCTTTAAGTATTCCTTAAAAGAAGCTGTATGTTTTCAGACACTGTCCTGGGGATCATGTGAAAACCATACAAACCCGCTCCTCTCTTCTTCTAGAAGTTACAGCTTCTGTGGTGGCAGCCACCCAACTTCACAGTTCTTCARATTGCTGAAGTTCAGTTTCGTATCACTGAAAATGAGGCCATGGAGCAAACAACTTAGTGTCAATCTGCCTTTTTTCTGGAAGTTTGGCAATGTTAAGCATGGGGGAGAGTCAAGGGCACTGAAGTCTTTAAAGTGACAACTAGATAGTATGGGACCTTCTCCAGCATCTGCCAGAGCTCTGAGAAAGACAGGGTCTTCCTCCAGAACATGCTCTGGAGGAGGCCAGCTGAAGGTTCCAAGCCACCTGGATTCATCCCAGCTGATTTGAATTGCTGGTCCAATGAAAGATGTTAATTTTACTCAAAATCTTTGCCCTGTTTTGTGTCCTTAGACCAACAGGGCCACGTGACATTCTCATCTAATTTTGGAACTGCTTAAGTTTGGAGACCAGCCTCCATAATCTCCCTCCTCACCGGAGACAAACAGAAACTCCATTTCTTAATATTTGAACTGTCCTCTGTGGATGCCTCTTTCTCTTTACTGACTACACAGAAAGCAACAGGTACCAATGTTCCTAGCTGAGGTACTTAACACACTGTGGGATAAATGTAAATTAAGGAATAACTCTCTCCTTAGTAAATATATAGGAAATATAGAACTTGGGGAGTTAGCTGGTATAATGTCTTATATTATGCTTATAATTCATCTACAGCTCTGGTGTTGCTCCATGTATAATAGCTGCCCACAAACTTGGGTCTGTAGGTTAAACTTAATGGAGGTTTAGAGTCAGTTGACTACGGGAATGTTTGTCAAAACTCAGGAGCTTCAGCTAGAAAATTCAGTGAGAAGGTGGCACAACTCCTGAACTGCTAATTTATCTTCATACGTACCTTCAGTGCTGACTCACAGAGTGGCTGGCCATAATTGGGACAGAATAGGTCAAACTGAGCAACCTGGGGTCCTCCTAACTGTTGCAGAGAAAACAGGCAGTTAGATGCACTYCTTAAATGCACAATGTATTTTCCTCTCCTGCTCTTCACCAGAAGGATAAGGGGAAGACCAGCAGTTCATGGCATAGCAAATACAACTGAAAATTGCAACATTCCTCACAACAGCTCTCTTGTGTATTCAAGGGAATAAACACAAGACACTGTTTACTATAGCCCCACGGAAGAAGCAGCAGCTGATTGTTGTGGGGAGGCACCTATCTGCTGACCTGACCTCATGTCTAGAGAGGTTTGTTGCCTGCCAGGGGCTCGCGTACGAGACGTCATAGAAAGACTGCCAAAGCTTGTCCACGCTTCRGACTATTACCCGCTGCTGCTCTTCCATGTGGGCGCCAATGACACCAAGGGCAAACTGGAGACCATCAAGCAGGATTTCGGAGCTCTGGGGATGGTGGTCAAGAGTCTGGGAGCCCAGGTCATCTTCTCCTCAATCCTGCCAGTGAGGGGGATGGATGAGAAGAGGAGGAGAAGGACTTTCCAAGCTGACTGGCTGCGCTGCTGGTGTTGGCAACAGGGTTTTGGTTTCTACGACCATGGGACYCTGTTTGAAGATCGACAACTGATGGGGAGAGATGGGATCCACCTCACGAGGTGGGGCACGCGGGTCTTTGCCAACAGGTTGGCCAACCTGTTGGCAAGGAGGGCTTTAAACTAGGAAAGATGGGGGAAGGGGAGAGTTATAGTG
>NW_020450849.1:2342239-2352239 GCF_003343035.1 Apteryx rowi
ATCCTGTGCAATGTGCTGTAGGTGACCGTGCTTGAGCAGGGGGGTTGGACTAGATGATCTCCAGAGGTCCCTTCCAACCTCAACCATTCTGTGATTCTGTGATTCTGTGATATTTAAGGATTAAATGTAGTCAAAGTAGAGTCCATACAGTGCTGTGAATATTCGAAAGGTTTTGCAATTCGAATTATAAATGAAGTGAGTATAATGTTGGTTGATATTTTAGTTTTTTAATGACAGCTTTCAGACAAGACTGGAACAGTGAATGTAAAATTATTGCTGAACAAATAATTAACATTGCAACAAGCAAATATAAACCAATTTGATCAAAGTATGGCAGATGAATCTGGTAGCAGATGAAAATATTGCTTCTGAAGTAGAAAAGAACTACTGAAAACTATTATGTTTAAATTCTGAGATGATCACTGAGATATTTTTTTCTTTTTTTTTTATTTTATAGGATGAATGGACTCCAGAAGTTTCATTCTTTGACTGTTTTTACCTCTTTTCCCCTATATATAAATAGAAAACACTATGTTTGGACGAAACTGCTATATATTTTCATTATTTCAAATCTGTATCACTTCCAGTGATGATCTGGATACCATTTTGCAACCAATTACTGTATGTTAATGTATAAAAGAAGAAATATGGCACTGGATTTACTAATTGCTATTCTCCAGTACATGTATGTGGCTGTATACAAACTGTTAAACACACAAGTTAAAAAGCATATGTGGTTAAACTGTCAAAATTGTTTATAAGTACAGAAGCTGTGTGAGTAAAAAAAAGCAATAAGTGGATATTATGCTAAATACATGTACTAAGTTTTAAGGTTCATCTGTGAATCTACTGCAGGATGGCCCGTTAAGAAGCAAGTAGTGGATTTATGAAAGCAGAACCCTCTGAAAACAGATCCCGTGGTTGCATGGCTTCCAAGACCCTCAGGCTGCCATTCCATGGCAGCTTCGACTGATCTAGACCCAGCCACCGTGGCCACTGTACAYGTCCTCCCTAGACTTATTTCTGGCCCTCATCTGACTGGTAGGAGCCATTTAAACCTACATATTTCAGCCAGCTTAACAAAATACTTTTCTGCTAGGTTAGCATACTGTAGTGATCCAGCACAGATTTTGACAAGATCCAACACCAGGCAGAAGGGTATAAATATGTGGTTGGGGAGACCRGAAAGGGTGGGATTGCAGCAGCCCGTAGTTACATGGGTGTAGGCTGCCAATGAATCACAGCCTTAGAGGCTTAGATCCATATGATGAGGACTCCTGTTAAAACACATTTAGCCATCCAAACTAACGTGTGGTGASACCTATGTCCACCACATGTTCCATTTTAAGAGGCTCTCCAAAGAAAACTGAAAGGCTTTTCACCTCAAAAGCTTGTTTTCATTAGATTATCAAATGAACTATTTATATTTTCTCTTCTTAAATAACAAAGAACCAAGGTAAGTGAGAAAGACAAAACAAAAATAAAAAAGCTGTGTAGTCAGCTCTCCTTGCTCATTGAGCCCTTGCAAGAAAGTCCTATTTCCAAGCTTCATTTCCAGACTTAGTTCATGAATCTCTTTCTGATTTGCAGCAGACTCCACTCAAATCCCAGTGGTCCCTCTCTAGGGTGTTTCTTCCTGTCTCCTTTGAGGCTTGGCTGGCTGCCCCCTGCTTCTCACTTCAGTTTCTTCACCTCTGCGTGGCCTGCAGACTTCTGGCTTTGTGCAATAAATATGCTGCCCATCACRAACTGTGGTGATGTAAATTTTCTCTCCCGCCTTCCTTTCAGAGCATGTTAAGTTCCCCAAAAGGAAGCGTCTTCTCCCCCATTCTTCTAGAGTTCCACCTTTCCTAGTCACTCCCATAAAAAGAACATAACACAATTATGAACAGAAAAAGTAAAACAAAAGCAAATAAAAAGTATTGTCTGCCACAGAATGGTATACCATCACACTGCTCACCCAGACTGCCAAGTGGGAAATTTCTGCAGGTGGATGATAGCAGTGTGCTTAAAATACCACAGATTAGAGTACTTTTTTATGAACCTGTAAGATTTATTCTGTGAGGACCAATGCTCAGCTTCATACCAGAATAGACAATTGTTCTACTTTCTACTTTCTCAAGGAAATTTAAAACAAAGTCATATTGGTCTTAAAAATGTGGAGTCCTGTGGCACGTCAAAGCTTGATTCATTCAGGTACATCTCCAAAACTGTATTTTTAAATTACAAAAATGTTATAGGCTAACTAAAATTTCTCCACCCTATTAAAAATGATAGAAAGAATATGTAATGGTATATAAAAATGCTAAAAAACACAAAGCTTTCTATACTTGGTTTAGATTAGTTTATGCTACAATTACAGGTGAAAATAAAATTGTCCTAATTCACATTATTCCACTTATTTGGGAATCCTTGAACACTCAGCTGTGCCTTTGCTTCTTGTATGCAACATTTAGTCATCTCAGGAATAGATTTACTCTTCCATCTTCACATTATTTTTTTCCATCTGTCACCTATAGTTTAAAGGTGTAATTTGCTTCTATCTTAAAACAAATAAAAGCTACTGAAGAAAACTACCATTACACAAGGCACATAGATAAGATTCTAAAACATAAAYGCCTTGAATCAAGACATAAAAGCATACCATTTTAACAATTTAAATAAACCTATAAACATACAATACTGAATCTCAATGGATTCAAACTGTTACTTGCTTAGTATCAATAACTGTAAAAATGACACATGACATTTGCTGTTTCTTGATTTTCTTTCCCATGATATCTACTCTAGTTTCTAATACAGGAAAAAAGAAATAATAATAACAAGAAAAAACACATCTTTTAAAGCATAATCTCGTCTCTGTGTTTTCATTTCTGTCTAGGTGTGGTTATGAATTTAAATTTAAAAGAGAAACAGTAGGCAATAGATAGTTACCCTTCTGGTTTACTAGAATACTTTGAAAACTTCTGTGCATTTATAGCTAAGGAGTACTTCATTAACTGTTCCAGTTATTTAACAATTTTTTAGTAGTATTACTGTTCTTTGCTATAAGGTTCYTAATGCAATATTTGGTATTAAAAACTGCTATTTAGAAATTTTTAATATCTTTGAAACCAGTTTTCTTGGACTGTTTCTTGACAGAAGTAAGTAAAAATGGATTTTGCACAGTGTTGATATAAAAAAAAATGCTGTATTTTTTTTTTTTATATTTAATAAAACAGGTAGAAGATTCTTTAGCTGACAGCCAGTAGTCAAACTAGGCCATTTTGGTTATCAGAGTGATGGTCATAGCAGGGCTGAACAAGCAGTAGGAGTTGAATGTACTGGAATAACTGTTATAACTGAAAGCCTACAACCGMTTTTTTTCTCCCAATTGAAAAACAAACTAACAAACAAACAAACAAACAAAAAYTAGCATGAATTTGAGATTCTTCCATATTTATGCTGGRTATGGAGCTATCTTTAGTCTCTTCTGAGCTACATTTCCTTTTGGGAAGGAAGGTGGCCACAGCCTTTTCCACTACAACTCCCTGTAAAACTGTGATAGCTGATCAAATGCTAGCCATAAGCTGAGCAATTACACCGATTGAAATAGCTTTGACTACAACTGAGGCTGTACCAGTGTGGATACAATATCCTGGGGAGAGCAAAGAACAAGCAAACAAACAAACAAGAAGRAGACTAGCGCAAAGGTCAAGGAAAATCATTCTTCCGCACCAAGAAGCAGTTGACTTCAACATGGTAAATAGGAAAACTAGCCCTTATGCTAACCAGTACCTCAAACTGTGCTGTTGCAATAAAGCAAGACATATTGGGGGAATAGGATTTTTCCCCTCTTTCTTCAGGGACAGGAGAGCTTTCTTCTGCTGAGCAGATTAAGGAAGGAGGTGGAGGTGCATCTGGTCAGGTGAGCACTGGACAGTTGTCTTTACCGGCTTCAAGCTCCTCATTGACCAGTCGACTTGCAGCAACTCCCATAGAAGAGGGATGAAGGGAAGGCAAGCTTGACTCCATTCCCTTTTCCTTTTAGTGATGCAGCAGAATAAAATGTCTACTGTGATGTTGCTAKGTACTAGGTAATTGGAATCATATTGTAGTGTAGCTCCATACCAGCTTCCTATAAAACATGATTTGTCTACTGTCACAAATCTGTATCAGGAAAACAGCAGCATATAAATTTGTTACAATATTTTATTTTGTACACTAGACTTATTTATTAAAGTGATTTTGACCTGAAAAATGTAACCAAGAGCAACATATTAAAAAAAAAATCCTATATTCAAGGGGCACAGATAAATACTAAAGATTCCTGTGTTTCAGAAGGAAAATTACTTACTTCCAAGACAAAGTTGGTTGCCATTAACCTTCTAGTTTTACTTTTAAGAGATGCAACTAAATATCATTTATATGATATTCCCATTATTACAGATACATTGTGAAAGAAACAGCAAGAAAATACTGTAAATATAGTGATAATGTGGCAATGTAATGTGACTTACTTGCAAAGGCCACTGAAAAATTGTTTATGGTAACCACTCCAATAAGGGGAAAAAAATTRCTTTTCAGTATATTCAATAGATATATAAATAAATCAAACCCACTATCAAAATAAGTATTAATTTTTTGAGAGTGTATATTTTGCAGAGAAAGTTCTGTGATTTAATGTGATTGGGAAACACATAGCATATTGTGGGTGCTCTTATAATAAATATGAAAAAATAGAATCTAGCTGAATTGTTTCATATATATTCAGCTCCTAAAGTTTTACTGACTCAAGAAGAGAGAAAACAAAAAAAAGAAAGAAAAAAAAAAGAAAAAAAAAGCCAGCAGGGGTAGTACAAGAAACTATGAATCACATGCCGAGGTTTTTAAATGTATTATACAATTAACAGTTAAGAAGTAATTTGAAACAGCAGTCCTATTTAGCATAACATAATTTTGAGTAAAACATTCCCACTACAGAAACCATCAAAAAGTGAGTATGAAGTGTTGACAAGGTGTAATATATTCTTCTTTATATCCATCACCAACTTCTTAATGTCAGAGAGAGCCTTTTATATGGGCATAGCTATAAAAACACAGTTCCATCATGGTATTTCAATACATGGATGACAGAGCTATACCAGATCTTGTTCTGTGGGCAAAATAAGTTTCCTACAAAGGTATTAAGTGTACCTGTTAAAAAAGGGGGGRAAAAAGACTCAAAAGCAAATGCTAAGAAATAGGACTAATTTTTGCTTTACTTCAGAAAGAATATTCTTAAATGGGTTTTGCTTCTTATGAAACAAAATTGTTAACTTATAAACAAAGATTTTAATTATTTTGTTTCAGAAAAGATAAAGAGTACTGAATTGCTTAGACTCTTAACAGTGCTCCTAAAGATTTTCTAACTTAAAAAGTGCCCTAAAAGAGTTTTTAAATCATAGAATATTTGTCCATCTTTTATTTTTTAAATTTGAAAAATCCCGCAGAAGTCCACATGCTTCACTTCATATTTTTATGGCACAAAGGAAAAGAACTGACTTTCTTTCCTATTTGARTTAAACTCTCACTAGATTATTTTCAGTACACATACGGAGTTACTTTCTCTCTCCAGACTTGAAATGTAGCCAGAGTATAGACTGGGAACTTTTCCTCTAGAAACAGCTAACATTCATTATCTGAGCATCGGGTTATCCCTGCTCCTGCTCTTAATATCTTTGGACACATCTTTGTTCATCTGTGATTACCCACGGTAGCTTCACTCTCAATAATGATGCCTGTTCAGCCCAGGAAAGAACATGGACTAGTGACAAAAGATAATTTTAAAGGACATTTGTGTTTCATGGTTGGATGTGTTTTCAAGAAAAAAATCATTGCTGTAAATGTACATACTCAGCCTAGGACTCAGGGAAAAATAAAGTATTTAAAATATGGAATTTTGTGTTTTAACTATTAGGGCAGTGGCAAGTGAATGACATGTAGACAACTTTTGCTGATTTATTTTCTTGGTTATTCTAATATTTGCAAACTTAGAGCTTGAAAAGTTGGTTTTGCTCTTTGCATATGCACATGGCTGTACAACTAGCCTTTATTTAAAATATATTCATATATCAATGAGTCAGCTGTGTACCTCATTCACTCATATAAAATTTTCTCCAAAGTAATCTAGTAAGGAAGCATAGGCATGGTGCATTTTGTACATTTGCTGCATACTCTCTAAAAGCAGATCTGATTGAGTAAAGTCAAGAAGAAGTGAAAGATGAAGGAAAACTGTACAGGTAAGAAGACTGCTCATGTCAAGATCTACAAGAAGAAAGATGGTCTTTGAATATTTTCAGACCCTGTTTTTGTTTGAAAAGGAAGACATGTCATATCTTTTCGCCATTATCATTACCTAAAGAATTTGCATTTGATTACAAATAAAATACCATTTCTATTTTTTACATTTTTCTGCTTTATTCATGCATATATTTAAATTCCCAATTTCTAAATGACAGACATGGAGTTTGGAATATTTTCTCTATAYAAAATAAGGAAATAAGTATCTACTGTCATTCTTACACTTATTTTCTTCATGGACACCTTGAGGTCCTTAGTCTTAGCAGAACCTGTCTTGTATCTTACTACAAAGTGTACAAGGAAGATGGGGAGGAAACCTCTGAATATCATGATGATGCTGTTAGTGGGCAATGTTAGCAGCTTTCACTGATCAGAAGATACTTACTTTCTCAGCTTGTAAATAACTCATCTCATTTCATCCGATCTCATACTTACTGCCTCTTTGRCATCTTCTTTTTGACCCCTATCATCTATCAAGTAAGATGATCAAAATACAGTAAAATTATTTTGTACAGCCAAAAAGGTAAAAATAGCAACAAGTTTTATGAATTCTGTGGAATTGCTTACCTGAAGAAAGCAAGCTGAAGGAAAGTATTTTTTTTATCTTTTTTAATAAATGCATTTTCATAGTTTTGTTCCATTTTACTCTTATCAAAACTGAAATGTGTACTTTCAGTTCTCTGAAAATTTCAAAATATTTCCATTAAAAGTCAGTCAGAAACAATTTCCTCTGAATTTCCAGGATCACCAATGAAAGAAATAGTCACTTATTTTCAGAACTCTACCCGTCTTTCTTGTACAACTCTTTCTTACCTGTCATTCCTTTGGAAAAGTCTAGGCCCCAAAATTCATTATTTTTAATTCCTCARTCCCTTTACATAATTCCATTTAAATCCTGTGCTGTAGCTTCTTCCTCTTTRACTTGTAATACATTCATTATTTTTCTTTTAGCCACCCTATCCAAATCTCATTCTGGCTATAAAAAAAATTCCCCTCCCTGGGCACCCTCAAAAAAAACATATTTCCTTTTTCACGAACAATTTTTCTCCTAATTTCTCTCTTTCATGTCTATGAGGTTGATCGTGTAACTTTGTCACCTGAACATGGCCTACGGTCTCTTCCTTGAAAATATTTTAGCTTCTTATCACCATCTTCCCAGTCCTAGTCTAATCCTCCTTGCTTATCCTTCCTTATCATACTTTATGCATTCTCTACCCCTTTCCTGATGACGAGATCCCCATGCCTTCTTTCATGCATTTCTCTGAGTCAGGTACAATTTCCACCAGCTTAACTGCAAGATTCTTTCCAGTCCCCATTTAATTCCCTCTTAAATATCCAGTTCTGTCATGCTACATAATATGAATCAAGTTGACTCATATATAAATTTATATTGTTAATTTTCATTATCTTTCTTCTAACCACAGTCAGTCCCTTCATCCCTTTTCTATAAGTTACTTTATCATACAGAAGGAACACTGAATAATTCTACCAATGAACAGGTGGAATTATTAACCATAATTGTATGAGTTTACAAGGCCATGAAAACTGCAAGTTTACTTGATTGAATACTTCTGTTCATCCATCTGTTTTTTATTAAACACATATATTTTTCCATACATCAAATAAATAATTAGGAACTTTATTATTAGACATTGCTGACAACAATATGCTTACCACATTTTTGTATGTCCATTTCCTTCCATCCATAATTTGACATAGTAATCCTTGTTGTCCCATATTCAAAGTAAGAAGAAAAATAATAATGACAGGAAGAAAGGAAATGGATGGGTGCCAGGTTTGGAGGATGGTAGCTGACACTTGCAGGAAAAATGGAATTCTTTCAAGGGGAGAAGAGTGAGAAATCTTGGAAGAAGAGAAATGAACGACATTTGATCCCTTTCAGTAGACTTTAAGACATGAGTGGTCACTTTGCATTTGTACCGAGAGTCATTCTTACTTTTTAAATGCATGCTTTCTCTCTTTTAAAATCCTTATCTTCGACACCAAGGTTTGCATGACTTTCTCCGTTAAATTAAAGAAACTTTACTTACCAGTATTTCCTTCCAGTGAGTGTATTTGTGCAGAATTCACCTGTCAATCTACTCTTTGAAAAGGAAAGCAGAATGAATTATATTAGTCTACCACTGTAAGATGTTTTCTGCAATCATTGAATTATTTTCCAGCTCTTTCCAGAACCCTTCCCAATTTCTCAATATCTTCTGAAAATGTGGATATCATCCCACCAATGTCTTATTTGGGAACAAAACCATCTGCCTCTTTTTCCACTACTTCTCTCCTTATGCATCTAAATATCATACTACTTTGTCACTATGATGTTACTCTATGTGTTGAGGTTGAGTTGGTTGTACATATAAGCACTAGATCATTTTCAGTATCACTGTTTTCCAGGACTCAGTCCTCCATTTTATAGAGATAGCAGGTATCACTTCTCACAGCACAACTTTGCATTTAGCTGTATGTTACCAATAATTCTCATTATTAGTTACTAATTTTTCAGGCTTTGCATCATCCACAAATTTTATTACTAGTGAATTTATTTCCAAATCATAGATAGGTTAATTGGCCAGTTTCCTATCTTTACAATTTTCCATCAGATCCACTGGTAATCAGTGATTAGAACTGTTTAGATCCATCATTTAAGTCCATTTCAATACATTCTTAATGCTCATTTTTAAATCAGAATATCATGTATTAACAAGTCAAATGTCACACAAAGATTCAAAATATTAAATCTACACACTTGCCTTTGAAATTAAAATTCTATAAGTTTATTTGACAAAGAATTGTTTTTCTTAAAAGCACATTGATTAGCATTATTTATAATTAGATCATATAATTTCTATCAAGATTTTCCTTATGTTACATGAGATTAGTGCCAGACCAGCTACCCAAGTCATTCTGGTTGCCAGTTTTGAATATTGGCACAAAATAAATACTTTTCTGTATTTATGGATTTTTTCTTCAGTATTCCAGGGTTTGAAAAGAATATACATCAATTAACCTGAGATGTTTGCCAACTCTTCTACTACTCTTTGATGCAATTATTCTGCCACGCTGATTTAAAAGCTTTATCTCTAGTGGATGTTGTTTAACAAACTCTACAGTTATTGATGGAGTAGAAAGCTATTCATCATCCTCGTGCATTATGAGCCATCATATTGCTTCTTTCCAAATACAGAAGAAATATTTATTTAACACCTTTTTTTTCTTCTACATCATTAAAAATGTGACAATCTCAGCCTACTAAAAGCATTTGAATGCTGCAGAAAGGCTTTAGGGATAATCCTGAGAATTACGAACTGGTGAGTCTTTACAGTTAGTCACAAATTAGTTAAAAAATAAAGAGATTATAAGCACCTAGATGAGTATGATATGTTACAGACATACAAAGAAATTGTTCCTGTCCAACTAATTAGTGGTCTTTAAGAGAAGCAAATATAGAATGAAGAAAGAGGAACTGTTTAGCATGAGTTATTTAACTTTCCACAAAACATCTAATACAACTCCTTACCAAAAGCTATTAAGAAAACTAATGGTTACAGGTGAGAGGAAGTGTGTACATATCAGATATCAGATAAGAGGTAGGAAATGAAGGTTGGCAAATGTCTTTAATTTTCAACAAGGGAGAAATTCATAGTGGAATGTCCAAGGATCTCCA